>NC_049234.1:53770552-54086122 GCF_011100685.1 Canis lupus familiaris | reverse complement strand
TATGTATTCCTAACAATACTGAATAAAAATAGTATTTTACCATTAAGTCTATAATTTAACTCTGATTAAATCCAACCCAATTTCAAGGATGACTATATAGTATGCTTGATGCTGGAAATACAGTGATGATGACCAGTAAGTCTAAACGAAAAAGTGATAAGATCCTTGTAAAACTAAATGAGACAATGCATATAAAATACTTTTTTCCTGTGTCTGACACAAAAGACATACTTAATAAATGGGGATGATATTTATCATTAATATCAACCAGCTCTATCTTGTAGGTGTTCACAGCACACTTTAAACAGTAAAAATATGTTTGCTGTTTACAAGTATAGGAAAAGCATGATTATTTAACATGGTCAAAGCAATCTGTTATACGCAAGTTTCATTTTTATTCCCTTGGGTTAAGGGTGGATAAAACTAGGAAGTTATAATCTACCATAAAATGTCTGCTAACAGGACAAGTTAGAAAAATACCACCATAAGATACTAAAAAATAGGCCTGGAGACTCCTCAATAAGAATGCCAGATGTCTTGTTCTTATTTTATTTTAATCAATTTCAAATGTTTTTACATTCCACTAGATAGTATCGTGTGCTAATGTCTCTAATTTGTGATGCTAAATCTTTGGCTATAGCCTATTTTTAATATAGATGTACCAGGCAGGACCATCTGTTTATTTTAAACTTTAAAAAATATTTTCAATGTGGATTTGCTGAATGTAATTCAATTTGCACGAAACTTAATGCCTGGCATTATTCTAGTTCATTGATTATGTGCCAATTGAACCATATTTATATTACTCAGTTTATTGTAGCAAACAACAAAATAAAAAACCCTGAAAAAAAATAGATGTAATTTTCAAATGTGCCCAATATTTTAGCTTTTTGTTAGAAGTATACATTGTAACCATCAACAAATTAGCAAATGCATAATTTAGTATGTAGCATTAGACTTCTAATTAGATATAAGACCTTACCTAAAGAAAGATTATATAAAATAAATACAAACCATTTTTGCCAGCATATTACTAGTGGTTTACTATATTGGAAGGTGGATAGTATCAGTAACTGTCTAAACTTTTTATACAGTAGATCATTCTAAATATCATTCTTGTTAATATAAATGGAGGGAATTTTTCAGAAGAGAATGTTTTTTCTTGGTTATTGACAGGAATTTATCTAACTTGCATTGCTAGTGATTGTTACGAAAGAATTCCTAGGTTGGGTTCCATAACTGCTAAGTCTATCACAAAATTATACAGAAAAGCAATGAAGCAAAACAACATCAAAAACAAACGATAAAGTTCAATTCAAAGGCATGCCCCAATTGATATATTTGATTCTCTAATAATATATACCTCTGCTTAGGATACTGATTCAGCTTCCTACACAAATTCCCACCCAAACCACCACCTTCATTGAGTCAATCTGCCTGTAATAGAGACATAATTCTGGGGTAAGAGGTTTTCCATGTAAGTTGTTAGTGGGGCATAATAATAAGGTCAGGGAGACAGTATAGTTTGTGAGGACAAATGACCTTCAGAACTGCAGCTCTTAATGAGTCTTGCTAAGAAATCCAATGTGCTTATTTACAAATCTGCTATAAAATACCAAAGTAGTTTTTTCATTTCCAATTATACATATAAAAAATGGGGAAATATGTCTCAAAAAGCATGTGGAAACATATTTGCATACAGAAATATATAATCAATCCCATTAAATTAACTAAGAAATTATAACAAACTTGTTTTAATAATGAAAGGTTTAAAAATAATAGTTGCTTCTGGATGAGACTATTTTTTAAAGTCCTGATTGATGAGACGTATGGCAAAAAAATTACTATAATGGTGAATGCTGATTCAGGATCTTATTTTTATTAAGTAGTTTATAGTGAGGGCTGTGACTATTTTTCTATTTATAGTGGCAGCTCTGGTTAATTACCTTGTAATGTATTGTGACATTAATGCACTAGTAAACTACTGGAATTTACAACCCCTATTCCATAATAAAATCTGTAAATTGAAGAATGCATATAAAGCCATCACAGGCATAAATTATGTAACCAAATGCCATGTATGATCACATTAGATTTAAGAACAGAATTTCTCAAATTTACTCATCAGTGGGTAAGCTCCATAAAATTTATAAATTGCTGCTACTTTGAAATACAGATTACAACATTTTATTCAAGGCTATTTGGTAAACTGCTACATTTTCCACATGGTTACTAAGATCATGTTGGTCAGAATTAAAATGCACAATACCAAAGAAGAAACATATGACAAACAAATTCATCCATGTCATAATTTTTTCCCTAAAAAAATGATAGAGTTGTGAAAGAAGTCAAGACAATTTAAAGGAGGGAGAATAGTGGCATGTGGATTAAAATCAAAATAACTCATAGGTAGTACAGAACTTGAGGGGACAAAAAAAAAGAAAGTGCAATAAAAAATGTAAGTAATGGTATTATTATGCCAATTCTATCCCATTTCCAACATTTGTTTTTAAATAAAATATTAGAGAGTTTTAAGGAAAAAAAAGTAAAAGATTTTTTTTCCAACGTTATAGTGATTTTCACAAACCTCTTTATTTACCTTTGTAAGTGTTCTCTGAATGTTGCGGAATTGTGGTACATGAGCTAGTAACTTGTAACTACAATTGCATTCAACACAGAGCAAAAGGGCCCTGGGTCAATGTATGTAGAAGACTGCTATAAGAACTAGAAGTTATCAAGAGAATCATTCTAAGGTAGAGAGTGCAATTTGAGGTGGATGTCAAGCAGAGATGGCTGCTGGATTCTAGTAACTAGTAACTCATTCTTTACCAGGTCAATACCATCACTATTTTGACCAAGATGATGCCATTTTATAGTGGTGTTTTTATTTTTATTTTATTTTATTTTATTTTATTTTATTTTATTTTATTTTATTTTATTTTATTTTATTTTATTTTATTATTTATTTATTTATTTATTTATTTATTTATTTATTTATTTAGATATGGTGGTGCTTTTAATAATGCCTACCTACTTTCTGACCCTTCAGGATCTACTTTATGTCAAGTATTTTCCAGGAACTTGACACTTACTATTTTATTTAATTATCTTAATAAACTTGCTGGGGTAACATTATTATCCTTGTTTACAGATAACAGACAGAAGCAGCCTAAGGTCGTACAGATCTGCCTGGCTTCAACATCTAATTTCCTTCCATATGTCACAGAAGCGAACCTAGAAGTGTATAGGGCTGGCTGCATTTTTATCTATGGCCTACCAGATGCCAGATTCTATTATGTATTATCCCTAATCTTCACAAAGACTTTGTGAAGTTCTTATTTCTGATCTTCTGCATAGTAGTTGAGGAAACTAATGATAAAAAAAAAAAAAAGTCTAGCCTGTAACTCTCAAGTTTAAGTTAATTGGCTCTAAATCCCTTCATATTATCAGTCAAATTTTGTCTCACTTCATTTTACCCTTTTCTGCCTTGCTATGGTAGTTTGAAATGACCCCAATTCCCCTCTTCTCTGTATCCACGGTGGCTCCTCAATCAAGAGATAGAGTCATTTTCTCCCTTTTTAAGTTGGGGTTGGCTATGTGATTTGCTTTGGCAAACGTGACACAAGCAGAGTCTTGTAAAGTATTTGAAGTTTGGGACTTGTCAACCTATTGTTAGGAATCCTGCCACAATGGGAATGAGCCTGTGCTAGACTACTCGATAACGAGAGCCATAGAACCATCATCCCAGATGACAGTAATGTGACTCCCCAGCACCTGAATGAGTTTCCTCCCCTATAGAACCCACCAGCTTGCTACCTACTAAACATATAACTTCAGCCAAGTCAACACACACACACACACACACACACACACACACCAACTCAACTAATATTAATAATGTTTCTTGTTTAAGGCACTAAATATTGAAGCATATTTTTACACTACCCTACCCATGTCCCTACCGTACTCTTCCCAAATCAGACTGAGATCATGTCGGAAGAAATGAATTATATTAAAGTTGCCAACATGCATCAACAGGTCTCCATCTTTGGTAGGAACAATATTCTACGAAGGATTAACATGTCTAAAATAATGCATTAATTTAAAAATCTTCTATTCCTCATGAGAGATTATGTCGTAAGCATCCAAGCAGTTGATTGATACAGAAACCTTAGAAGCATTTCTCCCTGTATCTGTTCAGTCAAATGTCATGTCTCTTCAAAATATTTCTCAGGCCCAGGTGGCTCGGTGGGTTGAGGGCCTGGCTCTTGATTTTGGCTCAGGTCATGGATGGCTCATGGTTATGTGATCAAGCCCTAGGTTGGGCTCATGAGCTCAATGTGGTATCTGCCTGAGATTCTCCTTCTCCCTCTGCCTCCCCCATGCTCACACACGACCAATGAACAAACAAACAAACAAATAAACAAACAAAATAGTTTCAAAAATATTTCTCAGCCCTGTCATTGTAGTGGACATGCTTCTAAGTAATTTCCCAGTCACCTTTTATCTGGACTACTGAAACAGCTTCCCTCTGTTAATCTCTCCTCATCTGTACTAACTTTAGAGATGTTTTTTCCCATATCAAGAAATCACATTATAATGTTAATATTATATTATAATGTTAATGTTATAATATTATAATATATCATGTTATAATACAAAACCTCACTAATTTAGAAAAACAATTTTTTAAAAATTATTATTTATTTAAGAGAGAGAGTGCAGGGGGTACGAGGAGCGGGAGAGGGAGAGAGAAACTTAATCAGACTCAGTGCCGAGTGTGGAGTGCAACATGGGGCTCAATTTGATAATCCTGAGATCAGGACCTGAGCCAAAATCAAGAGTTTGTCCCTTCACCAACTGTGCCACTCAAGAGTCCCTAGAAAAACAATTTTTAATAATTAAAAATATTTCATGACCTTTTTCCCCCAGGATAAAATACAAACTCTCCATGTGAATGGAATCCTTCTCCATCTCATTACATCTCTTCAGTGTGTTCCTCTAGAACTGCTCCCATTTTACTGCGCACCCAGCACATTTCCTTAAAAATGTCACAACTTTTACAGATCCGTGCTTTGGTTCATTCTGCTTCCATTTCATGAATTCCATTATCACCCCTGCTTCCTTGTCTTCTTGAACAAGGAGACTGCATCCCTCAGAACACAGGCTGTCCCCTTCACTTTCTGTTACTTAAACAGAAATCATTGTATGAGTTCCTACTATATGCCAAGTATAGACCAACAGCTGGAGGAGAGAGGGAAATATGTATGTTGAAAAATAAGATACAATGTCTTAAATGTAATAACTGAGGCAAGCACAAGGGATTTGGAGAACAGACACATGCACCTCCTTTCTCCATAGTGCCTAGACAGGGACGCCTTTACAGAGGAACCAAAGATAAAGCTGAACCTTCTAGCATTGGCAGAAACTCATTGGGTAGAAAAGGTAAGAGGTTCTTGGCAGAGGAAACAGCACATATAGAAAACATGCTTATTTGGGGCAGATCTAGTGACTTCTATTGTATCAAGTGATTAATACTGTTGAAGGTGTAAGAAAATATCCTGCATCATCTAAATCTTAAAAAAAATAACCTTAGAATACTTGGTAATTATAAAAATTTTAAAAATGTCTATATCATATGAGCTTTGAATATTATAATACATTTGGAAAATAATAAGTATTTAAAAGCAGAAAGACAAAAAAGCAGAAAGACAAATTCTATATTTAGATTATGGAAAAATAAATAGTACTATTAATTTTTTGTATGATGAGTTATTTAAAAAAATCTTTAAACAGATGGTATCCATTTAAAATACATAATTTTAATTTATATATTTTTAAAACTAAATGGTTGTAGTACTACTAAAATGACTTTACAAAATAAAATATAAAATATCACTTTGCAAGGAACTAAATCTGTCAATATGACTTAGCTTAAAGTATCTTAATTTATTTAAAAAAATAAAGTAGAAGAAGAAAATTCCAATAAAAAAGGTAATGGTTATCTGGTAATCTCTGAATCTAAGTTGGTTTTCAACAAGTCTTCCACAAGTTAAATCACTATGTATCCCCATTTCTCATTTTGTTTCACAAATATTTCTCAGAACAGTATTTCATAGTTTAGTTTATGAATAAGACTTCCTCTTTCTGTTATCAGATTTCTTTTTTTTTCCCCACACAAAGTAACCTGTATTTGCAGCAAATAAGGAGATCGTGGAGAATAGCTTTCAAAGCGGTGACCCCTAAACAAGGGTGAATGGGTTCCTTTTATTTAGGGTTAGTCTTACAAAATTTTTTTCTTCATTGGTGCCCGGGGTTCTTGGTCATGCCACTTCAAAGAGGGAGACTTGATAGAGTGGTAGGCAGCAAAGCAAGGGACAGTGACATGATAGTAGAAAGCCCCCAAGGAGGGAGGGGACCCGAGAGGGTTGCATTGTTATCAGACTCCTTATACACCTTTCCTACTTCCCCACTTTTTGAACAGGCCCTACAGTGTAAAATACATATTTACAACTATCTGTAATTTAATTAATTGTCTTCATGAAAAATAATGAATAGAGTTTTTTTCTTTAAATACTAATAAAAATAATAATAATAATTAATAATAAACAACTCACCTCTAACAGGGGGTCTTTCTAGCTCAGAGTCAAGGTGAATTGGCGGAGAGATGTAAGACACCTGTCCATGATGTGCCTGCCCTGTGGACCCAAAAACAAATGTTAAGCAGACATTGCAGTTACATCTTTGTACAATTCTTTGTTTTTATGATCTCCTATTCTCTTTCTTCACACTGAATTCATTGTCATTATACCATGTAGACAGACCTATTCAAACACAGGAGCATTATGCATCATCCCAACATCGACCAATTAAATCGGTCTCTCTGAAATTACCTATTTTTTTTTTTTTTAATTTATGATAGTCACAGAGAGAGAGAGAGAGAGAGAGAGGCAGAGACACAGGCAGAGGGAGAAGCAGGCTCCATGCACCGGGAGCCCGACGTGGGACTCGATCCCAGGTCTCCAGGATCACGCCCTGGCCAAAGGCAGGCGCCAAACCGCTGCGCCACCCAGGGATCCCCCCCGAAACTACCTATTTTTTATTATTAAAATACTCATTTGTTGTGGAATGACATTTTTAAAAATACAATGAAATGATCTAGAAGAAAAATTAAATGAAAGAAAAAAGATATAAACAATATTAAGTCCACATTTTTATTGGTGGATTAAACAGACAAGTACTCTATCAATTTGCGATGTTTCTAAACACATCTTCTCAGTTCATGCACTTACTTCTTTGGAGGCCAGTATTATACAGTCCGCACACTGGCATCATATCGAACAACACTTGGTAGCACTTACTTAGATAACTTTATAACTCTGATTATTTTTTTAATTTTTTTATGATTTTTGTCTATTATCTGAATAGAATACTACTCCTTCCTGCTTAGTATATTTTATGAAAAAATAATCACTAGCCATGATATAAAAAGTAGGTAGATGAATTCATTTTCTATTTCTTTGCAAAACATTCTGCGGCTCACATACTATTTGTAACATACTTTGTTTTTCCAGTGAAGGTGCTAATTTGAAGGCCAAGATGCTGACTGAAAAAATAGCTACCTAGAAACAACAACAACAAAATTTCTAATGTTCAAAGTAGCTATACTTTGTATACTGATGATCCAGTAAGCAATTAGAATTTTGAGGCAAGAAAGCATAATCGCAGTCAGTTCAATTTCTAAAGCTACTTTGTAGAACTATTTCTGGGAAAAAAAAAAAAAAAGGTTTGGGTAGAAGCAGAGGACCCACCAATTTCTTTCTATGATGGGAATATGCAGTTATATTTTACACATTTACTATAGCAATTTACAGGGTTGTTAATCTCTTTTCCTAAACAAGGAAAGTTAATGATACATAGATTATGATAACAGTTAGAGTAACCTTCCCGTTTCAAGTAATATTCGACTTGTAATAAACTCTGCTGATTCCTCTTATGAGGCACATTTCAAATAATTAATATGGCTCCCTGTTGATAGTAGCTGCTGTTGCTCCCAGCATTTTTCTAGCTAACAGCAGACACAGTGGAGACGTTGTAATATACAGAGCCCCTCATAATGGTAACTAAGAATATTGTGCATTCACTGGCCATGTTTCAATGGAATACTAAAGCACTATTCTAAAAGGAGTAAGATCATGATTGTGCACTTGTAGCAGTCCATGTGTAATACAGCTTATTAAAAACTTTAGATTATCTTAATTATGAAAATGCCTAGTGTTTACCTATGTAGCATACTCGATTGCAAAATCATTTTTTTTTTTTTTTTACTTTTAAGGTCCTGTCATTACAAATGAATTGGTTTGAAACTTTCTTGACCATGAAAATCTTTTACTTTGTATTGGTTCAGAATAATTTCAGCATATAAAATAATATTGATTTCATGTCTAATCCAGGAACACGACTTTTACCACATATAATAATTATCAGGCATTCATATGCACATCATCTCCATGTATGCAACCATGTCACTGTGGGTATTTAGAAGGAGGTACTATGCCAATATATTCATATTTTTAAATCAGAGAAACAAGCAGAGGAGACTGAATACCTTGCTCAAGTACATGCAGCTCATAAAGAGCAAGGCCAGGGGCATTTTGACTCTAAATCTGAAGGGTTTTCAAGTATGTCAGGTATTTTTCTCAAAGAAGGTCTCCGTATACTAAACCTGGGAAAAAACTGTATAGATTTCAGTGATTAAACTCTGACAAGTAACTGCTTGTGGAACTGTCACCCCTACATTCGGTTTGAAGTAAAAAGACCTTTTAAATGTCACATTTGCCTCTGTTCTTGGGAAAACCACATAACTTCAAGAGTGCTCAACAGGGATACTTTAGGTAGCACAAGATCACAGTGTGTATGTCCCTAAGGGGGAACAGAGATATCAAAGAGGCAGCAGGATGGGGTGAGGATATTGACAGTCAAGTCCTGAACTCGGTTTGCCATAATGTCCATTCTGTCTCCAATGTGAACTTCAGCAAGCTGGAGGGTAAGATGTGGCTGGGAGAGAGAGCTACTGTGGCTGGAACTGACAGTCTCTCTAAGTCTTGGAGAAATAGCAGAAATGCAGTGATAGATTTCAGTTTGGTGATTGAGATCTCTACAGAATAAAAACTAGAAATCACGGAGGCTGCTGTTGATTAACCACATTAATCAAATACATTAAAAGAAATTCTGCTTCAGTTAGATGATCAGTGATACACACACATAGACCACACACACACACAGAAAAAAGAAGTAATAAAGCCTAATTCTAATCTATGGTTAGTGAATCTCAGGGAGAAAATTGTTGTTCATCAGGGAGAGCATTATAGAACATGGACAGTTTGGAAAAAAAAAAAAAAACAGTGACTATCAAATATCCACCTACCCCATTAAGAATTAAAAATCCTCCTAGACATTACAGTGAATAATAATATTCAACCAAAAATGTGATCAGTTCAAAAAGAGCTTAGGAAGATAAAAAGCATGGCAAATACAGAATGTATTTTTATTTATCTTACACTAGACATTCCTGGTCCTTACAGCAGAAGCATTATATATCCAAGTGTGAAATGTGCTGCTCCAATTTTTCTTTACTTTTTCAAATTAAAAAGATACAGATTTGTTTATTTATTTCTCCCAAATTTCATTTCCTTTTGTCCCCTGGATTTTAAAGCCAAAAAATCATACTGAGATTTTCATTAGAATTGCATTAATTCTTTAAATTAATTTGGAGGATAAACATTTAAAATATTTTGTCTTCATTTTCTTTTAAATGGATATCCACTAGTTTGATTTGCCATTAAATAAAGCTGGAATAAATAAAGTTTTGAAATTGTTTATATTTTGGTTATAAGAATATTTCATTGTTTAAGTATTCTATTTTCCCCATTTAAATGAAATTTGTAAGTTTTTTTGATAATTTTCGTTGAACTTTTTTCATGGCTATTGTCAGAATTATTAGTTACTGACTTTGACTCTCTTAGCTCAGAGCTAGATACACTGACTGACACTAACGTTTAGTTATTTCCTGTGATCTTTATCTCTTACAGGAAATATATTCCCAGGCTAAGATTCATCTATAGTCTTTCATTTAATTATTTTGTGCTGTAGAATTTAAAGTAAAAAATAAAAAACTGATTTTATAGGACATGCAATTTAAAGGACAGAGTTTCCTGGTGATGTTATTTACTGGTTATTTTACCTAAATTTTCTACAAAGCATTTACCAAAGGAATAAACAATACTGAATGATAGGCTTTATAAAAGAATTAAAAGGGGGGGGGAGGGGGAGAGAGAGAGAGAGAGAGAGAGAGAGAGAGAGAGAAAGCTTCATGATTTACTGCTAAGGAGTCATGGAAAATAAAAGCAGTAGAGAAACAGCTGAGTAGCTTATGAGATTTCATTCATTTCTGGTCTAGGTGAAATGATAGAAATGTATGAAGATGTCACAGATATGTGTATGTGCACATATATAAGTATACACATATGTGCGTATATATGTACCTTTATGCGACAAATCTATATTGATATATAATTCACATACCAAGCAATTCACCCATTTAAAGTATACAGTGGTTTTCCTTATATTCACAGAGTTGTGCAACCACCACCACAATCAAGTTGAAACCATGTTCACTGCTACAAAAAGAAATCTCAAGCCTATTATCAGTCACTCATTTCCTCCCAACTCATCCCTGTCGTTGGCAACCACTTATTTTACTCTCTATCTCTAGATATCTGGCTGTTCTGGACATTACTTATAAACGAACTACTCAAATATGTGGTCTTTTGTGATCAGCTTTGTTCATTGAATATAGTTTTTCAAGGTTCACCCATGTGGTAGCATAAATCAGCACTTCATTTCTTTTTGTCGTCAAATAATACTCCACTGCAGAGACATACTACATTTTATTTAATCATTCATCAGTTCATGGACGTTTGGGATCATTCCCACTTTTCCATTATTATGAATAATGCTGTTATGAACCCCTGGGCACAAATTTTTGTGTGGACATGTTTGCATTTTTCTTGAATATATATGCCCAGGAGTGGAATTGGTGGATCATATAGTAAATCTATGTGTAAATTTTAGAAGCCTGATTTCCAAAAAGGCTATACCCTTTTACTTTTCATTTGTAGTTCATGAGGCTTCCGATACCATGGAAATGTGTTTCAGGTTTTTTTCATTTTATTTACTTATTTATTTTTTTAAAGGTAGTAGTGTAGTTGAGGCAGATCTGATTGAAATACTAAGACAAAAAAAAAAAAAAGAAATACTAAGACAATTGTTAAAACCTGGAAAGGGACCAATTTCTCCAAGTGGATATAGAAAGATGAAATAGGATTTGGGTCTAGAAGTTGTATAGTTCATCCACATTGCAAGAACAATGATTCCCCTCCCCCCAAAAAAGAGAAGTTCACATTCTAAAATGAAAATGTGTGGCCTATCTAGTGCCAGGTATGCCAAAGATGTATAGAAATTTTAAGGGTGGTGGTCAACAAAACCCAGCACTACAGCAAAAACCCAAAGACTGTTATGGATTCTAGAAAAGTCATTATTTTCTTTTATCTTCTATCTCTTTTCAACTTTCATCTAATTTGTATTTTATTGAGGAATCCTGCACATTTTCTGTTAAAGGCCAAATATAGGAAAGACTGGACTAGCATTAGATACAAGAAAAATGTTTTTTTTTTTTTCTTTCTATTGTCAATCCTTTACTTGCACAAGAGAACACAGCATTCACAGAATTACATTTTTAGAACCACAGATTTTGGAGGGAGAAAGGCATGTGATAGCTTATCATCCCAAACCCACATTTTAGAATGAGGAAGTACATGTTGAGAAATCGGTGAATTTCAAAAGTCAAATCAAGGTGCTAGTTGTCAAGTCTGATATCAGAAGACAGTAAGAAAGGAGATGCTTTACACCCAGCCTGCAGAAAAATAAACACACTCTCATTCTATTCTCTCTTCTGAAGCCTTCTGTTGTAGGCCATTGTTGTCAAAGTGCGTGGAGCATAATCTTTCAGGTGTGTTGAAAGGGTAAAAAGCTTGAGAACTATTTATTTATGAAATATATATATTTTCCCTCCATAAGATAGGGTCTACAAACTAAAGGCAGTTTGGCCTAACAGGAAAGATCAGATTATGCCTTAGAAACAGAACTACCTATGTTGATATCTGGACTCTGCCACTTTATAACCCTATAACCATTAGCCATATAACTAATTAGCCAGCAACTATCAAGTTGTTTAACTTCTACATGCTTCAATTTCCTCATTTGTATAATGGGGATTATAGTAACACTTACCTCATAGGGGTCTATTGACGGTTAAATAAACTTATGCATGTGTAGTATTATGTACTTGGTACATAGTAAAATATTTATAATTTTTGACTATTATTGTTATTATTATTGCAAGTTCATTATTTAATTCATTAATTCATCAACCACTATTAGTTGAGTACCTAATACATAATATGTTTCTAGATACTTGGCATATATCACACAACAAAATAAATGATAATGCACAACCCAATGTAAGGGCAGACAGACAGTAAGCGATTAACAAAATCAATACATCAATAATATTGCATGAACAAGATGAAAAGGGCAATGGAAACAAATTAGAACAGGTTTCTAAAGGGGATCTGGAGTAGAGGAGGCAGGTTACAATTTTAAACAAGATGATCAGGGAAAGCAATGTAATTTCCACAAACAGCATTTGAAGAATTCAAGAAAGGACAAGAGATAATATCGGACTTTGACAGGAAACTATAAAAAGATGAAAGTACAGATAAGGGTCCAAATCTAATTTTAATAATTAAGAATGAAAGAACACAATGTGCTATATTAGATGCTTTATCCTCATGCATTTATTTCATATTTTACACATGTTCATAGATATATTAATACCGTCACCAATGACCAATGAATAAAAGAAGGCATAAATCAAATATGGAGATAATTGGGAAACGAATACAGCTTTCTTCCTAAAGCAAAAACACATTTACTACCATAAAGTCCCCATTGGTTTCTCCAGTTACATCATCTTTCAACTCAAATTTCTCTCATTTTCTATATAGTGCTGTAAACAAGTTTAATGGTTTATGGCCCTCTAGGCAGATTTCATGCCTTTCTTTTGTTTGTTTGCTTTAAACTTTCAACTGTTGATCTTGATTATTTCCTCTAGGGGTATGACATTTCTCCTCCTTAAAAACAATAAAACAGATCTCACCATTTTGCTCCTGGGGTTCTAAATAGTTTTATCATTTTCCTTTTACAACCTTTAGGATGACAGCAAGTTGCATCTCTGAACCTCTCTGTCCTACTACAATAGTGATTTCATGTGGAATGTGGGAACCTATATGAAACTACATTTAAGAATGGCAGATGAAAAAAAAAAAAAAAAGAATGGCAGATGGAATTTTCCTAAGTTTTTCAAATACTCTGAGAGTAGCTAAGCCTCCTTTCTCAAAGGAACAAAAAATAAAGTTTAATTTCTTGTTGAAAATAATCTCAGCTACTGATAAAAAAAATATCAGAGGTCAATATGTTGTTTGTGCTGATGGAAAATTGGGTGTGCCTAGCATTAAACAGCTTTCTGTTTTGTCTTCAAGTCCCAGTCTGACTATAACCATCTGGCATTTATAAAATCAGCTTTTAGGTAAAGATGTAAACACCAATCAAAAGTAATCATCAAAGAAAAGAGCTGTAAAGGTGCCAATTTGATACTTATCTTTTCGTTCTGGCTTCCTTTTCCCCCTTCATCTTATTACTCATACTTATTTTCAGTGAATTTAGTAAAATATGAGGTAGCAAAGAAGCAACTACATGCTTGACTTATTGAGGATATAAAGTCATTGATGGAGGCACCAAGGTCACTGATGGCCTTCTCCCCAGTGGATATTACTTCCGCACAGGAAACAGATGGAGTGATTTGAAGCAAAAGTAACTTTCTTGTTTGTTTGTATATGTGGGCATTTCATTCAGCGGATAATTTTTCAGTACTCAATCCCTTTAGTGGCCAATCTTAACAATACCACATAAACAAGATAAGATGCTCACCCCACAAAGAGACTGCAGTTTAGATGCAGGATTAAACAACCATAGTGTAGTATGATACGTACTTTGACAGAGATGAGACAATAGCATCTCACTGAGGTAAATGAAGTGAGGGAAGAACACTGCCCGGAGAATACAAGTGGTACTCGAGTGAAAGCCAACAGTAGGTGTAGGGAAGCAGAAGGAACATAACGAGTGGATGCTTACAGATCATAAAACTTAGAGGGGCTGGGAGACAGGGAATCACAGGAGGAAGGAAGGCAGGGCAAAAAAAAAAAAAAAAAAAGATGATTAAAAAATAACAAAAATTTCAGAACTGTACCCCACAAGGGGCATCTGTGTGGCCCAGTCGGTTAAGTGTGGACTCTTGGTTTTGGCTCAGGTCACGATTTCGGGTTTTGAGATTGATCCCTGTGTCAGGCTGAGAGCCCAGTGTGGAGTCTGCTGGAGATTCTCTCTCCTTCTCTCTCTCCACCTCCCCTCCCATTCATTTGCTCTCTCTCTCTCTCTCAAATAGGTAAATCTAAAAAAAAAAATAAAATAAAAAAATAAAAAAAGATGTACCACCCCCAAAGAAAAGAAAAAATAATGTATATGCCTATTACTCAGCTTTAACAATGACCAAGGCACGGCGTACACTGTCCTATATTGTCCCATCTCTCTCCTTCAGTCTCCTCTTCCTCATCCCAGAAGGCTTTTTTTTTAAAAAAAGAATTTATTTATTTATTCATGAGAGGCAGATAGAGAGAGAGAGAGAGAGGGAGAGAGAGAGAGAAAGAGAGAGGCAGAGTCACAGGCAGAGGGAGAAGCAGGCTCCATGCAGGGAGCCTGATGTGGGACTCGATCCTGGGTCTTCAGAATCACACCCTGGGCTGAAGGCGGCGCTAAACCACTGAGCCACCGGGGCTGCCCTCAGAAGGTTTTGAGGCAAATCCTGGACACAATATAATTTCACTTGTACGCTATTTATGTATCAGTAAATAATGAGGGCTTTTAAAAACTAAGTGTAATATTGTTATGATACCTAAAGAGGCTATGTTATGAAAAATCAATTTAATGTCAAATTCAGTTAAGCAACTGTCTGGAAGAAATCAACAAGTCTGAAACAAATGAATTCTGTTAGCCTGCAAAACAATCCTATTAGCCTCCCATTGGTCCTAGCATTGAAATTACGTTGGACTGGAGGAATGCTTTAAACTTAAAACAAATTTCAGGTGCTCACAGATATAAAGGGGAATGTATTTTATAAAACCACGCAAATACATTTCTCACTTTCACAAGTGTGAAAAAATGATTTGGTAGTTAAATAACAAACATTGAGTTCTAGAAGCACTACTTCAAAACTTATTCCTGAAGTCTCAAAAACCTATAGTAGCAAGCATTACAATAAACTAAATAAAGAAAAAGAAAAAGGAATCAGGGTATTTAACTTCCCTGAATTTCTAGTTTTTTTTTTTTTATAACCACCCAAAAATAAGCAGGAATGAATACATTAAAAAACCAAAGAGCCTGTTAATAAAAATGGTGATTTTTTAAGAGCCTAATACTAAGAAGCACCATGTGAGGTAAATATCGTTTCCTATTTTAAAAATGTGAAATCTAAAGCTCAGTAAGATTAAATGCATTTTCAAAGGTTACACAATACTGTGTGTGGGAATCAGGTTTCAAATCCAGAGACCTTGTTCTTACTATATAGTTCACTGCCTTCACCTCCTATAAATACACCCACGGGGGTGGAGAAAGAAAGCAAATATACTATAATTTCTGAAACATTAGAAATTTTTAGTTCCCTATTTTCAGACTACCTAAAATTAAGTGTTTATATTACTAAAGCACTAACTCACAAAATAATCATGATTACAAAATTACTTTCCTCAGACGATGAGCAAAGCTTAACATTCTACTTAACAGGAGGGTAGGTTATTAGCCCTCTCCTGACTTTTTTTCCCTTTTAAATCGATGCCTTAAAAAACAGTTAGGGCTTAACAATACAGATCTCTTTGAATCACTGTGATTTCCAAAAGCTGGAAAAAAAAAAAAATCGAAGTATACTTCAACCCTCTTCCAGCCAAAATACACGCACATCACCTTTCCTATTTTTATCACCAGTGTACTGAGCTCATGTTTGCATATTGTAGAGAAAGAAGAAACTCTTTCATTATCCAAGCACTTAATATTCAGGTCTATGAAATTGAGGGTGTGAGTGTTTAGGGTGGGGAGCTGTGACAAGCTAGATTGGAAAAGTCAGATTTTGAGTAACATAAGCAAACCAAATCAGCAGAACCATGATATTAGCATGAACTCGGGGATCAATAATTCCAGTTGGTTAATTAATGAAGGACATACAAAAGGCTGTTTGATCCTAAGCTAGTTTCATTGCCAGAACAATTCTAATTTAATTCTGAGTATCTGAATTAAAGTCATCTCAGATATGTTGCTTACAGCTTGTGTTGGGTAGACATACGGTTCCCCAAAGATGTCCACTTCCTAATCCTCAGAATCTATGGCTATGCTATCTTATATGGCAGATAAGATTTTGCAGATATGATTAAGGTTGAGATGAGACATTATCCTAGCTAACTATGTGAGTTCTTAAAAGTAGAAAAGGAAGGCAGAGGATTAAGAGTGATACAATGCAAGAAAGCCAAGTCAAGCCATGGGTGGTTTAGAAGATAGAGGATGTGGACCAGAACAAAGGGATGCTTTGGTCCAACAAATGTTGCTTCTAGAACTTTTAAACAGACAAGGATCCTTCCCAGAGTCTACAGAAAGAACTGGCAAGAGCTGTGTTAAGCTTTTGTTCTAGACTGATAAATCTGCATTATGTTTAAGCTTCAAAGTTTGTGGCAATTTGCCCAAATGTACAACTTAAGAACTAGTATTTAATTCTAGAATAATCCTATTATTGAATGTACTAATTATTTGAATAGATATTACATATACGTGATTCAAATTCAACTGGGACAAAATGAAAGCATTTAAGCTACCTGGTGACTTTCCACAGGCAAAAATCTCTTTCCAGGACTTTGTATATCTTTCTGGAGGTGTTCTATATTTTTATAACACACACGCACACAAACACACACACATGATTGCATATATACTTATTTATTTGAATTGCTGCCCTATTAAAGCACACTCATATTTTGCATTTTGAAAGGCCTTCTTTAAAAGGTATTTTAGAGATTGAATTGTTTACCACAATTTTCTAATGAATCTAGATTCCTACACTGCATTATTAAGAATGCACCAATGGCACAGAGGACACGACATTCTTTTAATCAGAAATGGAACATTTCATAAGGCAATATAGTAACTTGATGACTGTGACTAAGTGATAAGCATAAAACACAACTGTATATAATGAGATGATGGTTAATCAGACAAAACAAAAAATCAAAGTGATAGAATGGCTTCTTTAGAAATTATCTAGCCCAACTGCTGTAATTTACAGAGGAAGAAAGAGGCCCAGATAAGATAGAGGACAGACCTAAGGTCACCCTCTGTTTAAGGGCAGAGGCAGACATAGATAATAGTCATACGAGTCTTAGTCATGGGCTCTTGCTCTTTCCTCTATCCTACACTGTCTCTTTTTCCTTTTTTTTTAATTAAGATTTTTTTTTTTTTACAGCAGTTTAAAATTCACAGCAAAATTAAGAAGAAGGCACAGTAATTTCGCATATATCCCAGGTCCCTGTACACAGAGCCATCATCAGCAACCCCCTTAAGATGGATACATTTGGGGATGCCTGAGTGGCTCAGTGGTTGAGCGTCTGCCTTCAGCCCAGAGTGTGATCTCAGAGTTCTGGGATCAAGTCCCACATCGGGCTCCCTGCAGGGAGCCTGCTTCTCCTTCTGCCTATTTCTCTGCCTCTCTCTGTGTCTCTCATGAATAAATAAATAAAATCTTAAAAAAAAGAGATGGATACATTTGTTATACTGATGAACCTACATCGACAGGTCATAATCACGCAATGTCCATAGCTTACATTAGAGTTCATTTTGAGGGTGTACATCCAGTGGGTTTGAACAAATGAATAATAACATATGTCCATCAATATGGTATCATATGGAGTGTTTTCACTGTGCTAAAAATGCTCTGTTTCACCCATTCATCCCTCCTCCTCCTCTTTTATTCATCTTTTTAGTTTTACAGTAAAAAGTATAGAAAGTGTAGAGCCTTGCTGGGCTAACAAAATCAGGCTAGGAATGCTGCAAAATAGGAAGATAAAGTATTGTCTAAAATAAGATTTAGAGTCAATCCACTATTTTGAAATTATCTAGGTCATACATTTACTATGAGAACCTGATAAATATCTGTGTGACTCAGAATAGATATTCAATAAGTACTTATTATTTTTGGTCTATAAGGAAGACTAAAGTAACCTTGATAACTGGGAAGTAAAATCTTGTTCGGTGACTCAGGAAAGGCTGGCAGAGGAATGAGCCCAAGGAGGATGTGGGGAATGAGTAAGACTAAAGTGATTTGGTATGTTTACTCTCCTAATTCTCTTGTAATATTTGGAAATATGATTCACCATATTACAAAGTGCTTTTGAAGAGAGAGAAAAAAAATAGATGTCTTTTCTTTGGTATTTTACTTACGGTAAGAATTACATTAAAGGCCATATGAAGGGGATCCCTGGGTGGCTCAGTGGTTTAGCACCTGCCTTCGGCCCAGGGCGTAATCCTGGAGTCCTGGGATCGAGTCCCACATCAGACTCCCTGCATGGAGCTTGCTTCTCCCTCTGCCTATGTCTCTGCCTCTCTCTCTCTTTGTCTGTCATGAATGAATAAATAAAATATTTTTTTAAAAATTGACAGCATTTAAACGAAAAAAAAAATAAAGGCCATATGAATTTCTTAAATCTATATTTTTACTTATAATTCAATTCACCTACCAAAACAATATCAAAAGAAGATACCAATTAGTTAATCTTTTCTAATATGCAGCCTAGGTATCAAATTCCAGGGAAACAGAAAGAGTAAAATAGGGTTTAGACACATTTTCTCTGTTATGAAATGTATATGATGGTTAAAAGTGTGCGTTCTCCAGAAATTGTGTACTACATGGAAAAATGTAAATGGCAAGTATGTGTGTACACTTATATTTTATTCATACATATATGCACAAACACCTTGGCTACTATCAAATTATTCTAGGGTTATTTTAAAGATTTTATTTATTT
Organism: Canis lupus familiaris; assembly: GCF_011100685.1. Classification (NCBI taxonomy): domain Eukaryota; kingdom Metazoa; phylum Chordata; class Mammalia; order Carnivora; family Canidae; genus Canis; species Canis lupus. Next base: position 54,066,827 of record NC_049234.1, on the reverse strand, counting down.
ATTCATGAGACACAGAGAGAGAGAGAGAGAGAGAGAGAGAGAGGCAGAGACACAGGCAGAGGGAGAAGCAGGCTCTCTGTGGGGAGCCTGATGCGGGACTCAATCCCAGAATCCCAGGATCACCCCTGACCCAAAGGCAGATGTGTAACCACTGGAGCCACCCAGGTGTCCCTATTCTATGGTTTCTTAAACTTGCTTTAACATTTGCTATAAATTTATAAGTAATGGGACTGAAACATCCTTTCACTTTTCTAATTTGCTTAAGTGGAAGAGTAATCATAATGTACACATTTAATGAAGACTTTATAGAGGACAATTCATATATAAAACTCTATGAGGGGGATGGCACCTAGGTGGCTCAGTTGGTCAAGTGACCGACCAGCTTTCGATTTAGGTTCCGGTCATGATACCAGGGTCCTCAGATCCATCCCTGAGTTGGGATCTGCACTCAGTGTGGAGTCTGCTTGAGATTTTCTCTCTGTTTCTCTCCCTCTTCTCTTCTCCCTGCTTATGTTCTCTTTGTTTCTTTCTAAAAATAAATAGATTAAAAACTCTTAAAAAAAAAAAAAGAAAAAGATTCTATGAAGATTGAAGGCATCTGAAGTACAAATTGTACTACATCTTCTCAGTCATCCTAGGACTCACTCAAATGCCTTAGACATTGTAAGAACCCAGTGCATTTCTGGTCACATTCATGACATGAAAGGAAATAAGACGACTATTAAAGTTGCTATACTTTAAATCAAAAGCAAGGCGAACAGTAATGCTCTAGGGAAATTTCTTTCAAAACTGGAGAAAAATTCACAGTGCAACTAATTTTGCTTAATTGAGAAATGTTACAAATTTGATAACTACGTTAACTCTCTCAGCCTGTTCATTTCTAACAGAAAACGTTCATGGGGTTTTTGAAAAGGTCTTAACCAAAGGAGGCACAATTCCCCAAATATAGTTCAGTTAATCTATGTACAGTAGGTATTTTAAGAAATACTCTATTATCAAGCATTTAAAAAAAGAGTTAATATCTATTCTACCAAACATCTACTAAAGTACTTTTATTGATTTTTCCCCAATAAAATAGTTTTTTTGTATATGACAATGATGTCATTATGATAAACTGAAAAACCTGGATAAACTGACACCACATTTCAATTATTTATCTGTATTTAACAGAATTGAAAATAGTTGATGCTAGTAAAGGAAAGATTTGCTTTCTGGGTTCAGGAGAAAGGATTATGGTGCCTGAAAAGTGATATTAAAATTACTTCAAAGGAAAACTAGCAGGTGAAAATTTGCTTCTAGAACCATAGAAGCAAACAGCAAGAGGAAAAATATAGACCAGGGTATTTACAACAAAGAGTTTTGTTCCCTAGAGTACAGAGCCAGGAAACTGGCCTGCTGTGTTTATGTTTTTAAAGTTCGGCTTCAAAGATTATCCCAGCATGCCAAGAAAAACATAAAATGTTAAATTTTCCTGTCCTCCCTGCTGATAGATCAGAAAACATCAGTAACACTAACTCAAAAAGAGGAATGCTAAATCATGTTAAGGGTACCTGAGACAAAGTTCATGGATGGTTAGCAACAAAATGGTAACACCTCCTCTACAGCTCCTACTCCCAAGAGAGTCCAAATTATGAAAAGTAGGAGCAGCCTGGATTTGACTGAATACAGGTTATAAATGGAGAAGTATGATGATACAGATCTCAGAGTAAAAGCTACTCATCATGTGTTACTCTCAAATGATGCCCATCAGGCACTTTTCTTCTTAGCTCTGAAGTCAGTAAAACTTAGAGAAGGCAAATTTACAAATAATTAGAATGAGACCTTTGGATACCGGTCAGTAAATTAAATGTACCTCAAGTTACTTCGGAGAAGAGTAGAAAAATTCAAATATATTCATTATAGATTCAGTGCTCAAATTTCTTACATGCATAATGATACAATGAGGCAAGATAATGAAGAATCAGAGGAGCTTTTTTACAAGAATATATATAAGGTTTGTGAAATTAACTGTTTTTTAAAGAAAAGAGACAGGGAGACACTTGTTTTCCCCACAATTAGGTCAAAATCTCTTCTTGTTTTTTATCAATCCATGAGATTTGGGAGAAAAATCTCTCAAGATAGTTCAGCAGGACCCTAGCACGGTCAGTTAGTTGATTGGGACCAATATGCCCCCAAAATACTTGAATTCAGAAAACTGCACACAAAAGTATTGAACGGAAAGGCTTACAAACATGGGATAACAGTGACCCAAGCATAATAAGACCAGAATGGCACATAGAGAAATAAAAGGATACGGATATTCTCTTAGGAGGACGACAGTAAAATTTACCACCTAATTCTTTTCCATAAACTCTAAAATATATCATTGTATAGAATGAAACTGCCTGTAGTGAAATTTTGACAACTCCCCTCTGTGTGCTAAAATGCTGTCAGGCTGAAAAATCTGAACTCTTTGTGAAAATTGTTCATTTTTGACAGATTTATCCTACTTTTATGTTTGCAGTCTTAATCACAGGAATGTGAAAAAGTTAGCTTTATACTCAAAGAGTTGGAAGCACTATTAGCATAATTTAGAGGTACTAGGGACATCTTCATGGCTCAGTGGTTGAGCACCCCCTTAGGCCCAGGGTGTGATCCTGGAGTTCTGGGATTGAGTCCCTGCATGGAGCCTGCTTCTCTCTCTGCCTGTGTCTCTGCCCCTCTCTTTCTGTGTCTCTCATAGATAATAAATAAAATCTTTAAAAAAATTAGAGGTACTAAGCATTTATATTACAGTTATCTATAAAAACCAAAAATTGTCAGAAGTGAAAATATTTATTTTATGTATTGAATTTGATTGATTTTAAGATATTATTTATCTATATGTGTATCTATACACACACATATACACGCAGCCTGTTTCTGTTTCATTCCTTTGCTCACTGTTACTAAGTGGTTAAGAACGTTGGTCTTTGTCGGACCTTACAAGGCTGAGATGACATAGGTTTCAGTAACCCTAATCAAAGTCATATAGTACGGGCATTGGTGGTAAAGGAGTGTCGTGTCATGGTTAAGAATACAGGTTTTGGAGACACAAGACCTGTGTGTCCTCATTGCAGTTACATCACTTACAGACTCAGTAGCCTTAGTCATATTAATCTTTTAGCATCAGTTTCTTCCACTGTAAAATACAAGCAATAGCAATCCTATTTCAAAGGATTGTAGTAAGTTTTTTTTTTTTTTAAAGCCATATATATGAATCAGACTGCCTGCCACATATGCACCTAAATGTCAAACTGTATTCTCCTTGTTTATATCATAACTATCTCATACTTTCTTCCTCTGAGACAAACAGGACAATACCAGCACAGCCAATCAAATCTCTTTGTACATAGGGCTTTTTAGGTTGGTGATTAGGAGATGGTATTTGGAGAGGATATTCCTAGCTGAGGATCAAAGCAGTGTCTTTTTTTTTTTTTTTTTAAGATTTATTTATTTATTCACGAGAGAGAAAGAGAGAGAAAGAGAGAGAGAGAGGACAGAGGGAGAAGCCGCCTCCCACAGGGAGCCCGATGTGGGACTCGATTCCCAGACCCAGGAGCAGACGCTCAACCACTGAGCCACCCAGGCATCCCAAAACCACGGTCTTTAACTGAGGAACACTGAGCAGACTGGTTAGCCTCCTGGAAATCCATTTCTCCATCTGTAACACAGGAATCGTGACAAGATAGGTCACCAAGCAGGGTAAAGTCAACTATGGTCCATAGGCCAAATTTTCCCCATGCCAGATTTTGTATGATCTGTGTTCTAAAATTGTTTTCCAAGTTTTAAAAAGTTAGAAGAAGAAGAGTAAGTAGATGGAGGAGAAAAGGAAGACATAGAGGAGAAGGAGGAGGAAGATTAATCAGTAGTGGCAGCAGCACTAGAGATTGGGCATAATCAGCAAAATCTATCATATTTACTATCTAAGCCTTAACAGAAAAAGTTTGCTAATCCCTGCCTTTGAATTACTGTGAATACTAAAGGAGCCAATGTATGAAATATATCTAAGCAGATGATTTGGCATAATTGTAGTTACTGTCTTGCTACTAACATTCTAAACCTTCACCAGGACAGTAAGAAAGTACATCTCCTTAAGTCACCTTTAACTGCTCATGTGGAAATACCTGATTTTTCTAAACGCATCAGAAAGAACCTTTTCTTGTTTTCTTTCTTTCTTTCTTTCTTCTTTCTTTCTGTTCTTTGCTTTCTTTCTTTTTTCTCTTTTCTCTTCTTCTTCTTCTTCTTCTTCTTCTTCTTCTTCTTCTTCTTCTTCTTCTTCTTTCTTCCTCTTCCTCTTCTTCCTCTTCTTCTTCTTTAGATGTTATTTATTCATGAGAGACGGAGGGGCAGAGACATGGGCAGAGGGAGAAGCAGGCTCCCTGCGGGGAGCCTGATGCAGGACTTGTTTCCAGGACCCTGGGATCATGCCCTGAGCTGGAGGCTCAACCACTGAGCTATCCAGACTTTCCAGAAAGAACCTTTCAACAGGGTCCCTTCTCTGGATAAAGAAATATGCCAAATAAAGCAGAGGAGATGTACAATGTTACCTTTGCCAGGAATTCTTTGGCAAAAATAGTTTATACCATTTTGTTTCATGTGGCTGCATTTAATGAGAGTGAGTCCTCCATCAAAGATCTCCATAAACACACACACACACATATCAAGTATTGCAGGTGATGTTTTGTGTGTACCTATTGTTCCCTCAGTGTTATCATAAGGGGAAGTCAGGTACTACAGGATTCAGAAATGACAGAAATTCCCAATGTGATTTGGTATGATTTTAGCTCTGGGAAATTTTTAAGCTTAGTAATTGCTGACTGTCCCTGTTGCTCTTTTATTATTAATCAGCACAACACAAGACGAGAGAGTGGGGGTTAGCTACTTCAGAAAATGCATGCTCCAGATTTTATCCATAAGGTACAAAGGTGGAAATGAAACAGAATATGAATAATAAAGATTGAGATACATATTCTATGCATAGTTTGATCATCTTAATTAACCCTTGCACTTGCCAAATGTAGTAGAAGACTATGCCTTTTCCTATATTAATCTACAGGGGTGATCCAGTGACTTCTCTGAAATCACAAAGAAGTCCACAAGAGGTAGGCATCAAAATAAAATAGCTAACAAGAATGACAGCACATTCATTATTCAACTAATAACGATACAGCTCCTGACATGCAAGCTGAACATGAAAAAGAAGATTAATTCATCTGTTAAGAATTGAGAATTCATGTACACAGTAGTCAAATTTAATCTAAAAAGGAACATGTATTTACGGGTTTTCTTTTTTTTTACCAGCATGAACATTTGGTTAAACATGGAAACTTATTCTTGGTTTATCAATTGGTTTATGGAAAGATAAACTGTTTTAAGGTAATATGAAAATGAAGACAATGATAATGTTGATGGTGTCTGTTGAATATTTAACTCTGCTAAATTCTATTATGTATTTTATAATCTCATTTATCCTCACAATAAATCTGAGGTAGTTGCTATTGTTATTCCTGTTTAACCAATGAGGAAATGAAGCCTCAGTTTAAATTATGTTTGTTTTCCCCATATACTCTGCCTCAAATCTGTGGCAATCTCATGGAAAGTAGAATCCCTCAATTTAATACTAAGGACTTTGATTTAGAAATACCCTTTTGAAGGCTACTTAATTTCCATATTCATCTAAAATAATTTTTTGAAATATTAGTCACCATGTGTCATAAAGTCTGAATATCCTTCTTAGATACCAGAGGTTTAACCCAAACTCTGATTTTCTCACGTTATAAATTTACATCGCTCAACTTCTCTGTGGATGCAAAGCTATCAGAGAACTGAAAGAAGAAATGCATCCCCAAATTTCATTTGAATTGGGTATGTTAAAAAAAAAAAAAAAGGGCAAAGGCTTCTGAGAAATCTCTTTAATTCTTTGGAGAAGCAAAGGGGTATTGTGTTTGAGAAGCAAAGGCAAAGCCAGCTTAAGAGAAGAAAAAACAAAAGTCAAAGCTGCAAATAATGAACTTTAAAAATTCTGAAGAAAAAAAGAAAACAACCCTGCCACAAAATCATATTCTTTAATTATAAACCCCGAAATGTAGAAAGGGCAAAAACTGCTCTTTTTTTTTTCTGTTTTGCTTTAGAAATCTGTTACTATTTGTTAGAATGAGACCCATTAATTTTAAACTATTCTAAGGAGAAATTTAAAATCATATGTGGCAAATAATGAACATGATAAAACTAAACCACAATGAAACTAAACTAACACGGCTAACTTAACAACAATACTAAATACAACTACAAATACAAAAGAAAAAGAGACATTTGGATTTAGTAGGGAAAAAACTGAGGTGAAAGAGAAATTAGTAAAAGTAAAAAAAAAAGTAAACTTTTTTTTGTCACAATTGATTATTTTTTTAATTTTTTATGTTTTTTTTTTGGTCACAAGTGATTTTATTAGAATAGGTATCTCTTTTTTATTTTTTTTATTTTATTAGAATAGGTATCTCTTTTATGAATTCATCAACAGATATTTATTAAATGCATATAATTTGCTAAGCCAATGATTATTTAGCTTCATCTTCCTCAGAATCACCTTCGGGAACACTTTCAAATTTCGTTAAGAACTCTGACCTCAGTTTCTGTTTTGATCTCTTTATCTTCAATCCAGGGAGAAAAGCCTGTCCATCCCTACACCAAGAATTATTCTGGTAATGAGGTGCAGACGCTGATGAGAGGAGGAAGTCCAAATACATTGGGGTAGAAAAGACTGTGAAGAAAGTACGATGAGGGATGAGGATTCAGAATGATTATGGCATAAGAATCTGCCTTAAAAGATCCCTTCTAATGGGAGAAACAGGCAAGTATCCAGAGAGTACATTTACAATGTGTTAAGTGCCATAAGAGGTACAACAGCAACAAAAATAGGAAACAAGCATCTCTGTTTTGGGAGAAATCATCACAGAAGAGACAAGGCTCCAGATGGCTGTGAGGTAATGTGACCATATGATCCTCCTGACACCTCATTCAGACTTCCTGCTTGGTAGCTCCCCCTTTTCTTCTCAAGTGTCCCAACTTGGATGATAAATGGTACAATCATCATTGCAATCTTTTTTTTTTTTTTTTTTTTTTTTTGAGAGAGAGAGCATGCAGGCATACTTCCTGAGGATGGGGGTGTGGGCGGTGGGGGGAGGGGGGGTTGTGGAGAGAGAGAGAAAGAGAATCTGAAACAGGCTCCACACTCAGCACAGAGCCCAATACAGAGCTGGAGTCCAGGACCCTGAGATCAGGAACTGAACCAAAACCCAGGGCCAGATGTTTAACCAACTGACCCACCCAAGGGCCCTTCAAAGGCCAGAGGAGTTTGCCTCCAGAGTGATGAGAGGCAGCATCAATGTAGCAGCCTGTGGGGTGTTCATTTGAGTTGAAACAGCACAGAGACCACAGCAGTTCATTGTGCAACAGTTTGGGGTGCAAACTGCTAGGAGTAAGCACTGGGATATGAGATTTGAGATGCAAGCAGGATCTGATTATGTTTGTATTTTCCAACATGGTTGCAGAATAATTGTTTCGGGAGGTGAAATGGAAAAAAAAAATCATTTTTTCAAAACATAGTAGTTTCTTTGGGTTTCTCTCTGAATCTGACATACTTCCAAGAAACAATGGAAGTTCCTATGACTGGTTGAAAGTATTCCTTTGAAGAGGGTAGCTGATAAACTGGACAAGTGACTCATTTTATGTATTTTATTTTCAAAATTTGCATAATATATGTACCCTCTAACCATAGTTAAAAATAAAGGAGTTCAAATTATTTCCTCAAGGTCACATATGAACTAAAGGGATTAAACTCAAGAATTCTGATCAGAAGTCATTCTCTAGTTATCCTTGATCTGTTCTTTTTTTTAAATCTACGGTGAGCTCAAACTGATTTTATTTTCATTTTTTAAGAAAATCATTAACATTGTTTCTATTTGATACACAGAAAAACCCAATGAATAACTCTTCAATTTCTCTTCACTGTCCTGACATAAAGCTATTCGTGTAAAATGCATGGGAATTTTTTGAGCTGCTTAGACATGAAAAGAGTTTAAGAGATAAGAAGTTATTTATGTGGAAGTAATTGTGAAAGCAACAGCAATCAGTGACTTTCTTAGAATAATTTGCAGTTAAGATCTATGCTCAAAATGGTCATTAGTTCACAAGCAAACATGACAGAAAATTGAAGGAGCCATCACCTAACGTTTACCTCATTTGGGCTCTGCGACTTACAAATGAGCAAGTGCCTCTTACAACTCTGCTACCCTATTCTTTAAGTCAATCAATCATCGTGAAGTATATTTGAGCTCCTCTTCACTAAGAATATCTTCACAGGCAAAGTGAACAATCACTTCTCTTTCCTTTCCAGGAACCTCAATAACAGGAAGCTTTTATTTGCTGCAAATTGGGAGAAATAGACAACCAGAAATGAATCATGGCTATTCAGATTAGTATTATCTCTTAAACTGAATTCGTGGGAAAACATCACAGTCATTACTTAAGAAGAGACAGGTGTTCTCTTTTTAGAATAATTGGTTTAAAAACCAACAAATTTGGTCTTTTCAGAATGTATTACAAGCAGAAATTCCCTTCCTGTTTTGAATACATTAGTAAAGGACATCTCAAAGGTATAAACTCCTACAGTAGAAAAAGTACTAAGGACATAATGATGCAATAATTCATCCAGTTACGTCTTTACCTTGGGAGGACAAAATTACCCCCTGATTAATCTTCAGGTAACAGTGGTCATTTTTCCAAAATGATATTTTGTGTTATTATTGTCAACTAAACTAGGTCACATGTTACAAACTAGTTTGACTACAAAAATTAATATGATCTGGTTGGTTCTCTTAAGGCAATATAACCTTATCAATTATGACTGCACCTGTAAGTAAGTTATGGCATCATGAAGATGATACCTAGCACTTTTTTTTTTTTTTTTTGTAAAAGAGATTTCCTAGGAGTCAGTATGCAGATCATTATAAATACTAGGAATTTATTCTACATTCTCAAACCTTTTAATGTAGTCAAATCTATTTTTAGATTTAAACTTAATGTTTTTCTATTTAGACATTAAATAAATAGAAGGCTTTCTCATTTATAGTATAAAATTGGGTGAAACTGTGACTGCACATGTTTATGATGTAGACTATGTGTTAATGTTAAGGTCAAATTTCTCATGACAGATCCATAGGGTTTATCATAAAACAACAGGGAGTCAAGAAAATAAACTGTAGGATTTAAACTATTGTTTTGAGTTTGGGAAACATCCGATAGCTGTATGCAGGACAAACTGAGATAGGAAAGGAAGGTGGAGAGGAGTATCTGAGATTAGAAACTGAGAGTTAATTGTTGCAAGAGGGTAGGTGAGTCATGTTGGGAGCTTGAGATAGTTCTCCTGTTTCTCAGTCTCCAAATGCTTAAAATGCTTCCATCTCTTGGAAACAACGACTTACATAGCAGTCATTCTCAACAGGTAAAACTCTGGAGGATGTTCAGAATCTTGATGTGTATTCAGGAGATTATAATACTTTAATCTCTCCCATCCCCCTACCTGGATAGAGAATAGTTGGCTGAACCAATGGGAGTAGAAAGGGGGATTCCAAGATTATGTGACTAAAAATAAATAAATCTGGTTTACCAGAATTTGAAACAAATGGACTCAAGTGAGGTGTTTTTACTGTGTCAACATTGTTCTACTTTCTGTTTTTGATGGTTTGAAATAATATGGCAAATGCTTTATTTCAGAGTAATCAAATTCATGATTACATAAATAAACGAACAGCCAACTATTGTTATAGGAGCTGTGTGATATTCCCAAAGTTTAATTTAAATTATAAGTGTTTATGACGAATATTTGTTTTAAGCTATGGGCACTTAATTTCCCATAATGTCATAGTAAAAACAAAAAGAAAGAAAGAAAGAAAAAAAAAAGAAAAGAAAGAAAAGAAAGAAAAGAAAAGAAAAGAAAAGAAAAGAAAAGAAAAGAAAAGAAAAGAAAAGAAAAGAAAAGAAAAGAAAAAACTATTTATTTTGAAATGAGGAATTTAAATAATATATATATAGGCCAGGTCAAAACCTAAAAGTATAATGATTTGGAGTGACCAAGAAAAAGTTAAAAGTTAAATTGAGTTAGCTTTGCTAAAGAAAAAAAAGTGCCATGTAAAAATTTTAGAAAGGATCTTTCCAAAATGATTAAAATGCGTCTTAAATGTCTTAATGCTTAAACATTCTCATTTAGATGGAAAATTCAGCTATTCAGGATGACTCATTTACTGAGGGATTCAAATAGGAAAACTTTCATTCTATTTTTAATAATAGGTGTTGAGAAAAGGGCATGGTTCATTCATGCATTTGCAATTTATATCGTACATTCCAGTTTTAATTATGGAACACTTTTTCAGTACCTTTTTGAAACCTTCAGCAATTGAGTTACATAATGTATGTTCTAGTGTATGAACATACTTTGGAAAAAATGAAAATAATTAAAAATTAATTACATCCTGCTGGTAATGAAGACTTATTTCATTCCTTAGAGAATTCTTTGAAAGTGGACGATCAGTCATTTTTATTATGAAGTACCAATTAAATACTTAAAGTTCAAACTTGTCAATTAAAAAGAAACTTAGCATGCTATTACTTAGCAATACTGTCTCATGCATAATTAGAAAAACTAAACAAACTAATATATTTTAAATTATGAAGAAATAAAGATTTAAATGAGTAAGATTCTTGTATATAATTGCCCACATATTTGATAAAGCTTAGAAAAGAATCTGAGATCTTCCTTTAGCAAACCACAAAGCAATTCCTTTCCTCAGAAAATTTGATAATTAATTGGTCTGTTTTTAAGTTTGTCATATAAAGCCTACATAGGACATTTCTAAGCTCTGAAGTTCTTCTTTTGTTAATAAAGATCAACATATCTATATTTTTTACTTATATCATTTGGTGAAAATTGTGCTCAGAAAATATATATATATATATATATATATATATTTCATTCTAGTAATAGATCTCTTCTAAAATTTATGGTATACTTATTTTAACAAAAATATTCTGAGAATAGGTGAAAAAGTAAACAGTATACATAGCACAGCTTTAATATGTGTTTACACCATAAATGTAGGCATTTCTAATATCATAGTTCCTATATTAAATTTTATTAAAATCTTTCCCATTCTTTACTTAAATTTTCAATGTGAAGAACTGACTTCATGTTAGATCCCATAATTCGAATGAATTTAAATTTTAAAATATAGAATACACACACATATGTATAGAGGAAACACAGTTTGAGATTTCATATAAAGAAGTCCTATTTTGGAAAATTCTATTTTTTAATATTTATTTATTTTAAAGTAGGGAGGGAGAGACAGAGAGAAACTCAAGCAGATGCCATGCTTAGCTTGGAGCCCGGTGTGGGGCTCGAGTCCATGACCCATAGATCATGACCTGAGCTGAAATCAAGAGTCAGATGCTCAACCAACTGAGCCACTCAGGCGCCTCAGTTGGTTTTCTTACCCATAAACTTGTCATGAATCAACAGAAGGATGCAGATTCTTAAACTGTAATATACTCTTTTTCTATTTTAAAATGGGTTAGTATTCTGAACAAAGTCAGATGTAGATTAAAATCTTGGACCTAGGGACGCCTGGTTGGCTCAAATGGTTTTGTGTCTGCCTTGGCTCAGGGCGTGATCCTGGAGACCCGGAATCGAGTCTCATGTCGGGCTCCCTGCATGGAGCCTGCTTCTCCCTCTGCCTGTGTCTCTGCTTCTCTGTGTGTGTGTCTCTCATGAATAAATAAATAAAATCCTAAAAAAAAAGTTTTCGCCCCTAAACTTACTAGCTATATGATCAAGATATAGTTAAACCTTTGTAAACTCCACTTTATTTGTAAATTGAGAAAAATAAGACTTCACAGTTAATTGAAAGGCTCGGTAAATTTTAGTGGTTACTATTGATGATAGTCAAACTGCCTCTATAATGATCACACTAAATCCCTATGTTGTGCCTAGTTTGAGAATAGAAAGGAAAAAAAAAAGGGAGGTAAATCTTGGGAACCATGTCATAAAGATACATGGTTGAATATGAAGGTATTCAGACTGGAGAGGAAGACTATTTTCCTAAAAGAGGCAATTTTTAGAGGAAGACTATTTTCCTAAAAGAGGCAATTTTTAAATTTGTGATAGGCTATTATTTTTCAATTATTGATTTACTGCATTCTGCTCCATAGGGAAGTGGGAAGAAGTTACTATGCTGGGACAATGAAATCAATTCTCTTTTTTTTTTTAAATTTTTTTTTTAATATTTATTTATTTATGTATGATAGTCACAGAGAGAGAGAGAGAGAGGCAGAGACACAGGCAGAGGGAGAAGCAGGCTCCATGCACCGGGAGCCTGATATGGGATTCGATCCCGGGTCTCCAGGATCACGCCCTGGGCCAAAGGCAGGCGCCAAACCGCTGCGCCACCCAGGGATCCCTGAAATCAATTCTCAACAGCAGAATCCAATCTCAAAAATGGAACACATGTGATACAAAGAATATCAGAAATTACACAGGAATTTCAATATAGGGAGAGAAGATGGATACAATAGCAATAATCTCATTATTAATCTCATAATCTCAACAATAACCTCATTCTTAAGTATTTGATAACTAAGTTACATATATATCCAATTACATATATAAATACATATAAATTTTATTTATAAATTTATTTATAAATTACAAATCTAAATATATATATATATAATTTTTGAAAATCATATTCATTTATAGAAACGGATCCATACTGTCACAATTGTGGTCAAATATCAGGTTATGTAGTATGTATTTTTAGCCTCATTACTTTCTTCACTTTATTTTCTGTATTTTTCTTAGTTTTTTTCATTTTTAATTTATGTGCTCTCATTCTGTTTTATGTACCAATGTAAGCCATCCTATCTTTTTCTGGATTTTTTTGGAACTATTCTATATCTTGATGTGGTGGTGAATTTATGACTGCGTTTTTCAAAATCGGCAGAAACCTACACTAAAATGGTTGATTTTTATTTTTTTTACTCTATATATTCTTTATCTTAAAGGAAAATATTTTTGAAATAAGATACAGTCTTAATAAAAATAAAGAAAATAGTTATCTCATTAGGAACTCTGGCAATTTATAGTTTTATAATTCTTTTTTTTTTTTAATTTTTTTTATTTATTTATGATAGTCACACAGAGAGAGAGAGAGAGAGAGAGGCAGAGACACAGGCAGAGGGAGAAGCAGGCTCCATGCACTGGGAGCCTGACGTGGGATTCGATCCTGGGTCTCCAGGATCGCGCCCTGGGCCAAAGGCAGGCGCTAAACCGCTGCGCCACCCAGGGATCCCTTTATAATTCTTTTAAACTGAAAGAAAAACAATTATTTTTATTTTTATTTATTTTTTAAATATTTTTTTTAAATTTTTTAAAATTTATTTATGATAGTCACACAGAGAGAGAGAGAGAAAGAGAGGCAGAGACACAGGCAGAGGGAGAAGCAGGCTCCATGCACCGGGAGCCCGACGTGGGATTCGATCCCGGGTCTCCAGGATCGCGCCCTGGGCCAAAGGCAGGCGCCAAACCACTGTGCCACCCAGGGATCCCCAAACAATTATTTATAATGGGTTTGTTTTGGATATGAAGTTCTACTGGAATGTTATTTCCTTTTATAGGCATAAACTAATACTGAAATCCCCCCAAATGCTGTTTATGGTGTTACTCCATAATATTAGAGAGAACATATGATGAAATTTTTAAAGAATACAGTGTTAGATATGATGTGGCAAGATATTATTTAATTCAAATTTAATGTTATGCTTTTTTAACACAGGAGTATACTTTTATATTTGCTAAATGTTAGAATATTTGAAAAATAATATAAGGATAACTGGAAATTTTTACAAAACTCTAGTTTGTGAATTAATGCCTGAAAAGACTATGTAATTAGCAGAAAACAATAATTTATCTTATGTGACATATTAATTAAAGAGAAATGATACTTTCCATTGTGATGTTAATGAGTTATTCACAAATTTTGTCATTTATGGCATATAACAGCAACTCCTCCTGTGCCTTTTTCCCTTGCCTCTAACAACCTCCTAGGGCATACCTAGGACAGGAAATTAAGAACTGTTAATAAATTTATTTTAATTAATTAGTTTCTGTTCCAGATTGTTCTTTATCTTTTCTATATTGGTGAATGCCATCAGTATTATCAGCATCACTTTGCATAGCATTTTCTCTTTTTAATAATGAAGAAACTCTTAAGTGATCAGGATACGATTTCCTGAAAATATAATTTCTGTTATTGTTACTGTAAAATGAGAGTTTTTGAATATAAAATATTTGCTTTTGTCAATAAATTAATAAGCCTATTTTGGATGTATGGCTTATTACAATCATGATATAAGAATTATTTTTGGGTACCACATGATGAATACCATTGTATTTTTTCACAAAGGGGAATGGCTCTCAAAATCCAAGAAATTATATTACAATAAGTATGCAAAAACACAATGGTCAAACGTTAGAAATTTTTTTTTCTGATCAAAAACTAATTTAGGGTAAACAATATATCCTTATTAGTTTATAAGGTCATATATGGGAAAACAAAGAAACCAAAAACTACAGTTTTTTTAAATTCAATGTTTATAACTATCCAATATGATGATGTCCTTTTCAGGTAGGTGATTTGTTAAAAAGTAAAAACAAACAAAAGCTATGGGGAATGTAATAATTTTGTTGTTAACGGCAATAGTAACTAAAGTTAAGGAGCCTTACCAAATACCTTCCATCTTTTTTTATTCCCCTTGATCTTTCACAACCATATACCATTTTGAGTATTATTTCATCATTTTATGAAGGCTTTTCCAATTCTTTCTCCATTTGTCCATTTGGTTTATTCATTTAAAGTCTGTGTCCTGAAGTGGACTGCATCCATTTTTGGTAAGAATCGCAGTTCTATATATGTTAAATTCAGACACACCACCTACCAAATAACCTCCCTCAAAACAGAATGAGTGAATCCATGAATGATTGTTTCAACTGTAGGAAAAAGAATTAAGAGAACTATTTCCTGAATGCTAAAAACTGTTTACTGATCACATTCCAAACCTTATATGTTTCTAATATGAAGAAAGGGGTGTTTTTGAAAACAACAACCAAAACCACAATGAATGACCTTCTATTAGCATTAGTGCAGGTGTGAATCAGCAGAGACAGAAAACCAACAATTCTGTAGATAAAGCTGTAAATATTATCCAGCTCATATATATATTCAACTATCTTAGGTATGTAGACTTCAAGTTCATAAGGGAAAACTTCCATTGTCCAATTACATTAACACTACACAGCTAATATTACCGAGCCACAGTGTCAGTAGATATGCTAACAGTCTTATTTTTCTGGATTATTTATGGATGACTCCAAAATGGCTTAGCATACTAGGCATGGGGACGGGAGGGGTATTAAAAAAAATTCCCTTTTAAGGAAGTAATTTTTAAATATACCATCGCAAAAACTCCACTGTTTATTCATGACCAGAGTTTTACTCTGAAAATGTTACATTAAATTAATGTTAACAAGGGAAGTTTCACTAAAACCAGTAAGAATAATCAAGCACCATGGGAAGGACGAAGTCATTGCAATATGACAGTTACTGTAAGAAATCTCTGATAATGTTAGTAGTAGCACTGGCATTGGTGAGATTTTATTTGGTTAAAGAAAAAGAGAAACCAAGGAAATAATTTGAATGTATTCTGAAAATCTCTGGCGGAAGAGTACCTGGAACATATTCCATGACTTCTTCCGGTTACCGCTATAAGTCAGCTATATTATCAGTCAATAGGAAGACATGACTCAACATGGCATGGACTCAAATTTCAAACCATTATCAAGAATATATTTTGTTTCCAAGTAAGGAGTTGATAATATTTCTGAAATTTGTTTACATCTTAAAAACATTGTCATTGACTTCATTTGAAAGGTGTCAAGTCGCAGAGCTGTTGAGGTTAATTTTGCAGATTCTGAATCATTTTGGAAATGATTAACATTAAGGAAAAGGGGAGCATCAGAGACTGAAAACTGGATGAATTATTTTTAAAATATTAAATTATATTTTATAAAAGACTTTGATTTGTCCTCACTCTACGGTTTCTAACCACTTGTTAATGCTTCTTGTAGGAAGAATGAATGAAGTATGAATATTTTCTCTCTTTTGTTTTTTTAAAGATTTTATGTATTTATTTATGAGAGACAGAGAGAGAGGCAGAGACATAGGCCGAGGGAGAAGCAGGCTCCTCACAGGGAGCCCAACGTGGGACTTGATCCTAGGACTCCAGAATCATGCCCTGAGCCGAAGGCAGACACTTAACCGCTGAGCCACCTAGGCGCCCCTGAATATTTTCTCATTCCACAGACTTGTCTTCAGATATTTGAAGACACCTCTTAAGAAAGAGAAAAGATCCCTCCTAAACCCTTTATCAATAATCTCAGTCTCCATTATGTATCTAACCATTTATGCAGTTAACATTTGTTTGTTACTATGTTCCATTCATTGTTTTAGGTATTTTACAGATATTATCTCACTAATTCTCCTTAACAAACCTGAGATCTAAGTACTATTCCAATTCCCATTTTATACATGACGATACTGAGACAAGAGAGGCCAAGTAACTTGCCCAAAGTCGCACAATTAGTATGTGAAGGGGCCATTTTCAAATCCAGGTAATCGGATATCATAGACTTTAGCTAAATATCCTGTTCCTTCAACCTTTCATCAAATGGATCATAGTTCCTTGAATATACAACAATGGAGCTGTCCTCCATTGGACAAACTCTTACGTGTTGGCGTTGCTCTTAAAATCCGGTGCCAAATATTCTGAAACAAATTCTTAAGAAATGGTCTGATCAAATGGGAAAAGCATGAAATTTTATCCTTTCTTCTAGGTGCTTTATGAATATCATCATCACCATCATCATCATCCATATCATCAACACAGTGACTGCATTCCTATTTCCCACCTCATAACCAAAAGTATTGATACAAATTTAATCCGTGGCTCCCCAAATCCTGTAAGCTTGCGACTGACTGTGTGGACTATGTTTGACCCATTGCATCCCCAGTGTATTATGCAATGACTGGCAAAGAGTGACTCAACTAACATGTATTTTGCTGGCTGAAAATGACTGAAGTTCCCTGCCCCCCTCCCATGCACAACTGTCTAGCAGAATCTTCTCATTTTGGAATTATATAGCAAACAAACCTAAACAGAGGATTCTACATTTATCTGTGTTATACTTTAGCTTCTTCACTTTAGGTCCTTGAAAAGCCTGGCCTATCCATTTGATTCTTGATTTTATATTCTGGTCTACTAATATATTACTTCCATATGATCTGCCATCCAGCAATGCAAATTCTCACACCTTCTATATCTTTTTTTTTTTTTAAAACCTTCTATATCTTATCAAAGTTATTGATTTAAAATGTTCAACAGGAAAGGGTCAATGACAAAGCTTATCAAAATGCCCAGAAGATCACTTTCTCAGGCTGACTCTGATGATCTTGCAATATTTGTCTTTTTATTTATTAAGATTTATTATATTAGAGGCACGTGCGTGGCTCAGGTGGGTAAGCGTCTGCTTTCTGTTCAGATCCCAGGGTCCTGGGATCGAGCCCAGTGTCAGGCTCCCTGCTCAGTGGGGAGTCTGGTTCTTCTCCTGCTCCCCCCGCTCATGCTTTTGTGCTCTGTCTCTCTGTCAAAGAAATAAAATCTTTAAAAAACAAACAAAAAGATTTATTATATTAATTTGGTCAGTTTTATAAAAAAATAATACTACACAATTTGGTTACTTGCCATGACTGGACTTTGTTCTAGTGTGTTACCTCCATAACTAAATGATAACTCTCTCACCTACAGGGCTCTTACTTTAACTCCCACAGCATTCAGGGAAGCATTTTGCGCATAATAGACTCTTACTGAATGGTGAACAAATGAAATCAAATATTTTGATTATGGCCATGACTCATCTAACAAAGAATCCTCATTGACAGGCTTTATATAAAATTTCCTGGAACTATCTATTTTTAAAATATCTCCTCTCACCAATCAAACTTGTCTTGGCTTTAAGAACTTCTGGCACTTGTCACTCATATGAGACCCATATATATGACATTTACAAATAAGGAAAAAACATTTCTTTTTCTGATTAAAAGTAATCTCTTAAGTCTATGGAAATACTTAGTCACCCATTCCGCTTAGCCTGAGAGGAGACACTGCTGACAGTGGCATAAAAAATGAATAAAGTAAAGCAACATCACCTGCCCCAATCATAGTGAATTCACAAAGTGAGTCATAGTATCTTCTAAGTTAATAATGTCAAGAAATGTAAGTTTAACCTCTGTTTGGCCCTTAGGCAAAACTGATGATGTATTAACGTAGTCCGATATTAGTATTTTCATATCATTATATCAAATACTACATAACGCCCAAATGCATGGCCAACAGAAATGAATTTCTGATAACACCAGGTCTAGTCAATGGAGCCTGGGAATGCTTCTCTTATCAAGATCCAGAGTTCTTAAGTGGGCTTATGATGCATCAAAGTCACTTATAATTAGAGGAAAATATCAGCAGTAACTATGGGATTCTTTCCAATTATGGATTTCTTGCTGCTTGAATTAAGATTTCTTTGGCTCTAATATGAATCAGACTAACACACTCAAACTATGTCTATCAATATTTCTGGGCTGGAGAGCTTATAATTCTAGTATTTTTGGTAAGCTGTCTGACTTCTTTACTGGCAGAGTATTCTATCAGACTGAATTTGTTATTAAAAGATAATTGCTTATTTTTTGTTCAAGTAATCTTCCATTTTCTATCCGTGTAGTAGCTTTATGTTATGGAAAAAATAAAATAAAAGGGAATTACAGTCACTGTCCTCAGTATGTGAATGAGTACATGTTTATCTGTACTATTCTTTTGAAACTGAAAGCAAAGGAGTCGAACGTGATTTTTTTGTGTAATTTGACCATTTTTCTCATTTGTCTGAGGCTTATTATGTTTATCTGTGGATGACTACTGTAATATTT
Organism: Canis lupus familiaris; assembly: GCF_011100685.1. Lineage (NCBI taxonomy): Eukaryota > Metazoa > Chordata > Mammalia > Carnivora > Canidae > Canis > Canis lupus. Next base: position 54,047,664 of record NC_049234.1, on the reverse strand, counting down.
TTAGCACTACTTATTAAAACTCATCTCTTGAAGTCTTGCTCAATATTGCTAATTAACTTCTTCATTACCATAAGCATGCTGCTAAGCCACACTACTGTCATAAAATGTTTTAAATGAATAAACAAAATCATGCAATATAAACAATGATACAGCTGCTCATTGTTTATACAGCTCAGCAAATAATAGCCAAGTGCTACAGACTGAGTCAGTGAATATTATTCTTTCTCATTAATGGAAAAAGAAAAGAATTTAGTTAAGCTATGCATGTCAAATAACAGTGAGCTCACAAATTTAGGATGCAGTCAGCATTACATCTCTGTCTATAGTACTCATCGGTACTCTGCCAAAGCATAACTATGCTCTACTCATTCCATCTCAAGCAGTATATAATCAGCCCACTTTAAGGCTAAAAAGAATTGCTTCAGAATTTAAAAGGATCAATTCCATCACATGTTCATTCTAATTCATTTAAGATCTTGAGTACCGAGCTAGACACAAAATTAAGAATTCGATAAGTATTTATTAACAGAGAATTATGTGAAATTTTTAGCTTTATTATGTAAATTAAGGAAATCTAAAAGGCCTCCAAATTATCTCAGAGAGAATATAGTTAGAATCTAAAATAAGTCATCATGATGGTTATTGGTAAACTAAGAAACATCCATTGTTTTCAGATTTTTCCTTTTTCCTATAGTTTAGAAATGCAAAAAATTCGTAGGATTTGTGTGAGGCTTTAATACGATAATAAAATAAACATATTTTATTTCATTCTCTTTTAAACACGAATAACAGCAGAATTGCCTTACCTCCTAATCAGAATACAGTCTAAACAAACTGAACTTCATGCAATGAGAATGACTGTTATTTTCAGCTCTAAACTGGGGGGGAGAGTTTGGGCATAAAATTAATAGAATTAAAGGAAACTAAAGAAAAGATCTTTAGAACAAACAACTTCTACTCACCCCAGTCACTAAGCCAAATATTTCTAGGGTTAAGTCTGATGATACATACAAAACATAGGTGAAGGAAAAATAATAAAGGAAAGTTTCTCTTAAAAATAGTTACTTCATTAAGTGAGACAGAACCTCTACACAATTTTAATTTAAAAACGAAAAAAAAAAAAGAGAAAAAAGTTTGAGTCTCCTTTAAGCATGTCAGAATATTTAATTCAAAGGATTCACATTGGAAAATGTGCTTTTAAATCTTAACAGTCTTATTGGGTGAAGGCCACCAGATGTTCCTGTCTTAAAGGAGAAAAGTAAGAGTAGCCGGGGGCTGGGCCAAGCGGAGGTTACACATTCTCGGCGTTCACCCAGACCTCAGCTGGCAGAGAAAAGGGTCCCTCATAGTTAGGACATATGACCATGGTCAGATAGTGTGATTAGCCTCAAGACAGAGTTTCCAAACAGCTCTTCATCTGCCCATGTTCAGAAAGACAGTGGGAATTGACAAGGGGACACCATCACGTGCCAAGACCATGTGTTAGTCCATGTGGCAAATTACAAGCATAAATGAAAGATTCAAAATTCCACCTACTCCGACTTTTGGGTATGAAAAAAAAAAAAAACTTTGCCTTAAATTAAAATAGAGAAGTCTGAGGTTCTGCTCATAGGGAGGATAGGACTCTGCTGGTTACTATGTTCCTTCAACTACAGTGACAGGTCTAATTTATTTTTCTACTCATTTTCCTCCTTTTTTTGTTTTGTTTGGTTTTCCCAACACATGGACAGACCATGAGCGGTTGCAAAGCACTGCATGATTGCCTAGAGACTCTAACTGCTCTTCTCACTGTGTTAATTTATTACAGCTATTCAAGGTGAAGATGAATGGCACCTTGCTTTGCCAGGACAAGCTTGAGAGGGGACGTGTCCATCCTGTATCAGACTGCTGTTCTTTTCTGTCAACCACACAGGTAGTAATTCTAGGAGGACACAAAACAGGGTCATTTAATAAAACAAAGTGGTACATTTTACTTCCAGAGCAGCCTTAGCCCAGAGAGGGGGTAGTTAGTATACATTGCTCCATAGATTCTTAACGCATTAAGAGAGTATTTGTGCCAAGATATAAATTCTCTTTAAACATTAGAGAATCTAGAGTAGTGATTATTTTCCAAATCCAGAATCACCTCTAAAAAATACTATCCCTAGGCCTCACTTCATATACTGAATCAATATCTTAGGGATGGGAAACAGACAGGAAATCTGCATTTTCACATGTTCCCTCAGCTGTGAGTTATTGGTCTCTTTGCAGTAGTAATTAAATAGAAAATGGGAAACACTTATTTAAAGGCAATTGACAAAACAGTCATAGAAATTCTAAAAACAAAGTTTAATATTTTTATTATATTCTATAATACATACTAACCTTGCAAGGATTATGCTTATACATTAATTCTCAAATTTAGCAGGTCATTAAAAACAGATTACTGGGATCCATCCCCAGAGTTTCTGATTTAATCTAGGATAGAACCTGAGAATTTATGTTTGTAACAAGTTCCTCAGACCAAACTTTGAGATCCATTATCTCATATAACGTAGGCATTGGTTATTTGTAATCAGTTTGCACATCCTAAAGTTTTATTGTACAAAGGAATATAAAAAGAGGCTTCCAAAATATTTAAACCCCCTGATCAGCAGAACAAAGGTATTTGCCTCCCAAAATAATTACACAAAATTGTGATAAAACATGCTAATGGTATCTCCATAAATGATTTTTAATATCATTATACCATGAAAATGACCAGTAGTGCTTCTCTCTCATCAAAAATATTCATCAAAAAATATTCATCAGATATCTTGTTTTAATGGTCAATAGTCAATGTTCAATGAATATACTTAACTACTCTTTTCTAAGAAATATAAGCATGAACATAAAAAGGAAATGTGTATAAATTAAAAGAATAATATTGACAGTTTCAAATGGACATATTTACCTGTTTTACTGTCAAATCTAAAAGAAAAAAAAGCTTCATTTCTGATTAGAATTGTTGACTCTCTTTTCATTAATATTCAGTGCTGTCATATGTAAAGTATTAAGAAGAAAGAACAGACTTAAATTAGGGTCACTTGTGCTGAATCCACATCACCAAACCAAGGTTTAACACTTAACCTAATTCCAGGTTCAACTTTTTGTTCGAATGTTATATTAACCAGATAGTCTGCACTTTTCTAGTCAACACCAATGAGGTAATCTGCCTCAGAGACCTCTCCATCTCCTAAAGGGAAATGAGGATTGTTTTTTTGCCTTAACCCTCCCCCTTCTTGCCTATAAAGTCTTCCTTTTTTTTTTTTTTTTTTTTTTTTTTAAGATTTTATTTATCTAAGGAGGTGGGAGGGTAGGGAAGGAGGGAGAGGAAGCAGATGCCTTACTGAGTGCAGAGCACAGCTACCACAACCCTGAAATCACGACCTGAGATGAAATCAAGAGTTGGAAGCTCAACTGACTAGGCCACCTACATGCCCCTAAAGGCTTCCATTTTGTACAGCTCCTTAGAGCTCCTTTCTACTTGCTATATGGCTTGCTGCCTAATTCATGAATTGTTCAATAAAAACAATTAGATATTAAAATTTTATTTGATTGAATTTTTGTTATTTAGCAAAACTGATGGTTCACTTTTTATGCCCCTCTTTTTAAAAAAGATTTTAGGGGACCCTTGGGTGACTCAGTGGTTTGGCACCTGCCTTTGGCCCAGGGCATGATCCTGGAGTCCCGGGATCGAGTCCCACATCAGGTTCCCAGCATGGAGCTTGCTTCTCCCTCTGCCTGTGTCTCTGCCTCTCTTTCTCTCTCTGATATACATAAATAAAATCTTTAAAAAAATAAAAAATAAAAAAGATTTTATGTATTTATTCATAGGAGACACAGACAGAGGCAGAGACATGGGCAGTGGGAGAAGCAGGCTCCCTGTTGGGGGAGCCTGATGCAAGACTGGATCCCAGGACCCCCGGGATCATGACCTGAGCCAAAGGCTGAAAATCAACCACTGAGTCACCCAGGCATCCCTGCTTTTTATGTTTTTCCCTTTTTCAATATTTACCCTTATAAGTAACTGGTGAAAACTTATGGTTTGATCTGTTTAAGTCAAAATCTATAGAGGAGGTAGCCCGGGTGGCCCAGCAGTTTAGCGCCGCCTTCAGCCCAGGGCGTGATCCTGGAGACCCGGGGTCAAATCCCATGTCGGGCTCCCTGCATGGAGCCTGCTTCTCCCTCTGCCTGTGTCTCTGTCTCTGTCTCTCTCTCTCTCTCATGAATAAATAAATAAAATCTTTTTAAAAAATCTATAGAGGGTATCACTATACCAAATAATATAATAAAACATTGGAACTATTTCTACAGTTTCTGGAGTGAGAGATCAACCTACTTTGTCATTCCATATTTCTATATAAGAGTAGATTCAATCTGTGTTACACACTTTTCAAGGAGAAGAAGTAAAGTCTTTAGGAATGTCCAATACTTTTAAGAACTATACATTTTTCTTTTATAGTGAAGAAAAAAACAAAAATACCCCCAAAACTAAAAGTAGAGTAAGTCTTCTCTCTTATAGTTTTATTCTCTCAGTAAGATTTTGTCACTTTCTTATCTGTGGGCCTGGTTCTAACTACTTAGTTGGGTAACTGTCCTGACACAATTAGAAGGCCTTCTTATATTCCATCATAGAATTATAGATAATTGGTGTTCTATTCATGTGGAATATTAGTTCAATTTTTAGAAATGTATTTCACTACTTCAAAGACAACATATTCACTGACGAAATTTGGTAAAACCCAAAAAATCTCAAATCTGAACAATTTAGAGCTTAACTACCATTAAAACTCTGAATTATATGCTATCCTCATGAATCATTTTTAAAGCTTTTTATAGAAATCTTCAAATATAAGCAAAAGCAGATAAAATGTATACTGATCTAAATTCCAACTCATTTAAACCAGCTTTAAAAAAAGAACACAAAATTTTAGCAATACATAATGAACATTTCTCGTATCTCTGAGTATCCTTATACCTATGCTTTTTTAGTTGCACTGTTGAGATATTTAATAAATGACCTGATAACTATATACAAGTTTAGTGGGAAAGGAAAAATCAATATATTAAAAAATAATATATACTTTTTTTGGGGGGGGGATTTCTCATAGGAGAGATTTATCCACACGGAAATAACTATGCAACTTATTCATATATAAACCCTGTCCACCATTAGGTTTACACAATTATGGCTTTCCCTGCTGGCAAAACTGGGTACTTGAATCTGTGTTGTGGAATTTTAAATTTCTAACTCTGGAACATGATCAATCAAATCAATAGTCCTATTCTTCCACTAAAGTTTTCTGCCATGTTCCTGAACGCTTAAAAAGTATGGTTATACTAAAAGCTACCATAAGAATCCAGGATACATGGCAAGTTAATACATTCACATTGAGGAGAAAATTTAGTGAAGGTGATATAAAAATAATTTTCGAGCAATTAAATTCTCAAGACTCTTTTAATATGTTCAGGAGCTGAAACACATGATAGTTACTATGGGTCACACTCGATTAAAATTCCAGAGCAAAATTTTCCTTTTGTGACAAGAGAGGGCTTCTTTCACTAAAAATGTAATGATTTCATAGCAAGAGGTAAAGGTTGTTGGCGCTCTGGGAAGTTGTAATCCTGGCTTTGTAGAGTTATTGAACCCCATGGGGCTACTAGGAAGGGGAAATGGCACTTCACGATTTTTTTGTGACTTATTATTTCATAAGTACCAATAGTTGATTTGGTACATTACTTTCTATGGGATAATTGATCACATACTGTTTCCCTCTACCATCCACATGGACCAGGGCTTTTAAAGTCTCTAGTGCCAGCCAGCTGGTTGCCACAGTCATATCTTCTATTCTAGCTGCTGATTATCCACCTGTTTACCTGCACACAAGCTGCTTTGACTTCCTTTCCTACCACACCCTGCCATCCTTTCACCAATGGAGGGGCAGTTTGGTTACTCTACACTTTGACGTTCTTCTATAAACAATGTAATAACACTTTTGTCCAAGTCTCTCTTCATATAAACATGGAAGTTTCTCTAGGGAAGAAACCTAGAACTAGATATGCTAGCATACAAAACACGCCTATCACGCGGGTAAGGGTTTTACAGATATTGCCAAGGTGGTTATGACAACTCACATTCCAACCATCAAGGTATAAGCATTCCACACTGTGTCCTTAATCTTTACTTAAGGTAATTAAATCAATCTCAAAAAATACCTTTTTGACATTTTTAAATGCTTGCTCTTTCGCCACCTTCTCTTTGAAAAAAGAGAACTCGTTCATTTCTCGTCCAATTATTTTTAGGAAACAAAAAAATATATATTTGCTTCCCTTTTATTTCTCTCTTCCCTCTTTTCTTCCTTCATTTTGCCTTTTCACCATTTTGCCATTCCTTGACCAGAGACAATAAACATAAAAGCTGTGCCAGCAATATTTCTGAATTATAGGAAGGGAAATAATAATATATGTTAACTAGAATTGAATCTAATAAAGAGCCAGTCCCCAAATTTCTATGATCTTTCAAATTGCTCAAAATTTCTGCAAACATTTCTAATTCCTCTAATCCTCTAATAATTACATCTGTTTCTCCAGGCACTTCCAAGAACACACACACACACACACACCATATCCATGCACCATAATATCACATTATATTGTGTGCATTACAATTTTTTCCATTGGAAATATAAAATGTTGTGGCTTCATGATTCAGTCAAATAAACCTGAGCTTCTTGGAAACTCACACAGACATTACAAGTTTCTCTGAGCAGGTGACTAGGTTTCTCGGTCTTAGTTTCCTTATCTGTACCTCACAGCATTTTTGAAAGGGTGAAAGTGTGCATGAACATCATGTCATTGGGAGAAGATAGTGGTTACTCTACAGCACCAGATGCTCTTTGCTTATCCTTACTCGAACTCGAAGTTGATGCATCTTTGCTGCCTTTCATTCCTACTTCAGCTGAGCTGCTTTACTGACATCCTAGTACATGTACATTGCCTTCCTGCCTTCCCCCCTTGCTCCTGGGCTGGGGTACCTGTACTCCTTTTAATCACTGACAAATGCAACAGGACATAGCAGAAAGAGAGGCTAGGTTTCTAACTGCAATTCTGAACCATTTGCATTATTTACCTTCTCTGACCCTCTATTTCTTCATCTGGAAATGAGGATGATGCTTTCTTTGCATGATTTTTATTAGGGTTAAATTGGATCATCTATGTAAATGGCAAAAAAAAAATAAAGAGAACATTCAGTAAATAGTAGGTGGTACTACTATTTTTTGATGATTCCCTTTCTTTTTCTTTTTGTTTTCCCTTTCTTTTCTTTTTTTTTTTTTTTTAGGACTTATTATTTGAGAGAGAGAGAGAAAGCACGAATGAGAGGGCAGAGGGAGAGGGAGAGAATCTCAAGCAGACTCCACTCTGAGTGTGGAGCCCTGTTTGGGGCTCAATCTCATGACTCTCAGATCATGACCTGAGCTGAAACCAAGAGTCGGTGCTAAACCAACTGGGTCACCCAGGTTCTCATTTTCATTATTCTGTAAGCATCATGGGAAGAGGGTCAACACCCCCGCACCCAACTCCACTCCCCCACCCCCACCTCACCCCACCCCCGTTCATTAGTTGTAGCCACAGAACAAAGCACAATGCCTGGCCTTAGCCTATATTTAAAGACATGTTTACTCTGGGAAGGAGAGAAGGAAGAGAGGAAGGGAGGGAAGGAGGGAAGACCAATCAATTATTAGGCTTCTGACTTAAACCCAATTTTGACTTCCTGCTTCTGCTTTCTATAGCAGGTTTGATTCTGTGTCTGAATATCACTTTTCACCTTTGGCTTTTTCTTAGTATTTCCAATTCCATTTTCAAACTTCTGCTCCATAAACCATTACCACTTATGTCTCTTATTGGGCTTCTCTATAAAATATAAAAGTCTAATTTTTTTGTTTAATATATAAATCATGTATGTAATATAGTAATATTATCATAGATTTTGGAAAGTTTACTATTTTAAAAATCACAGTCCATTTTATATTTTTTATTGAATAAAATATTTCTAAATAAAGTACCATTTTCTTTTTTCTTAAAAGTAAAAGTTTCTTCTAAACACTTCTCTTTTTTTTTTTAATTAGCATAAGAGTTCATTCTGAATCATGAAATCAACAAATACCTAACAATGCACTCAAGTTTGTATGCTTTTGGTAGAATCATTTTTCTTAACACTATTTTTTGAAATCCAAATTTGAAAGCTAAAATATTTCAGTGACAAGACATTTCAGAGGAAAAGGGCTGGATAATTTTAATTTGTATCTTAATTAGGGTAAGTGGATGCAAAAAGCTTGACAATGAATTGTACTACTGAAGACCAAAAAGAGAAACAGGCAGAGTTCTTATGTAAGCATATAAAAAGGAAATTTTCTCTATTTGTTGTGTTTTTTGAAAGATGTATTTATTCATGAGACACACACACAGAGAGAGAGAAAGAGAGAGAGAGAGAGAGAGGCACAGAGACACAGGCAGAGGGAGAGGCAGGTTCCTGTGAGGAGCCCGATGTGGGATTCTATCCCGGGACCCTGGGATCATGACCTGAGCCAAAGGCAGGCGCTCAACCACCGAATCACCCAGATGCCCCTCTCCACTTGTTTTTAGGGAAATCTTATATGTCTCTTCCTAAAAATTGTACAGCATAGATTTTACCTGTCATTTATGTATCTTAAATTATTTGGTCATTGATCATTATAATTTAAGAATTTAGCTTCCTGATGAAAGCGTACTTAAGAGGGAAATACCTTTGTCCTTAAATTCATACTTCTGATTGTCAACCCTAGTCTAAGGTACTTGAACACTATCTAATACTTGAAGAAAAAAAAAACAACACAGAAATAAAGCAAATGTCAAGCTTTGCTATATAATAAAATCAATGTTCATTTATCTGGGCTAATGTTGGACAGACACAGGGTATTCTGAAGTGGAACCTTTAGATAATCAGAAATCTCATTTTAGTCACTATTAACCAACCCTGAGGAGATGTGGTAATAATGAGCAGCAAAACTATTTCAGTTCCACCTGCCTGCCCTCTGGTGGACGTGCTAATGAGCAGTGAAATGGCTACAGAAGGGACAGCTGGTGTGAGTGGGAAGCTTATTCACAAGTAAGTCATCTTATTATGACTGTGTGTTGCATGTAGAAGTGATTGTGATTACATTTCTAATAATTATACATTTACCAGGGACATCACTCTGTAGGGCCAAAAAAAAAAAAAAATTCCCAACCACAACATAATAAGTTAGTATCATTTGTGAACCTTTTTATCCTTTGCATCTCTTCTCCTACATATCAGATTAAAGGCTAACACTGGGCTTGGCTGTAAAATGCAGGTCCAGCTTTGCTTTGTACAGGACTGTGATTTGATAATCAGAGCCTGGAAAGCAGAAGGTGTCCTTCTGAAAAGGTTTACCCTTCAATTATGAAAGAGGGGAAGACACAAGAAAGACAAAAACAAACAGAAGAGCCTTCAGCTGATGCTGAATGGCAGTGGCCGAGCTAGTGCAAATTCCCCAAGTTTGGGCTGTGCTTCCCGAAAAATCACCAGCAGCAACGCCCTTGAGGCAGCAGCTGGCACTCCAGGCAGGGAAGCCGCATTAGGAGGGAGGGAGGGCTCCTCTGCAGACAGGCAAACAGCTGATGCATAAAAATAAGGACCGGGATGAAATTAGCAACAAGTAGCTCACTGGTTTTCTTCTTTTTGTAAAGTTCACTCAGTTACTGAGATGGATGTAAAATTAAACTTTAGGGACAATGTGGCATCATGAGTGGAGCATCCTCGCCTGGCAGCTCTGGACAAGTCTGATTTAGGATCCCACTCCTTGCAGGCTCTCTTTTGTGATTTGGGCGCACCACAGTTAACTAACCGGTTCAGGAAGCGGATTCAGCTACCTATTAACACGTGACAGCTTCAAAATGTTCAGGATTCTCTGCCCAGCACTCACATTACTCAGCTGTCAAAGTAAAGGGCTCAGATATATGATGTGAAAATTACATTTTAACGAGGTGTCATGTGTGTTTAAAGTTCTTATTCATCACTATGTAGTCCATGGCTTTTACTGGAGACACAAATGCACTTAATTAGCATATTATAAGGACAGAAGGTTCACCTTATCTGCATTGTTAAACTGCTATGTGTAGGCTTTTTGTTGTTGAGATTCCGTTATCTTCAGTATATAAGGAAGGAAACGTTTATATCATCTCAAGTGGCTTTCCAGAAAATATGGATGGTGTTCAGGAAGCAGAACAGTCATAAGGCAGTAACTACATGTCTTTATTGTTTTGTTGTTTGTACTGATTGCTTGATGTGTTTCACTAAATCTCAACCAATAGATTTTTAGATGTGTTAGACATGCTAAGTTTGGGAAATTTTTGGAAGTGGGCTTCCCCGACTATCTTATCATCAACCTAAATCTACTTCCTCCTCCTTCAGTAGGAAATACTGGAAAATACTTGTACATTTGACAAGGAAGGTTTAGATTGTTCTAAGGACAGTTAAGAAGCAAACTCTAAGAGTCAAAGAAAATACCTCACATTTCAGTCCTATTTATTAATGAATAATAGATTCAGCATAAGACAGTTTCGGACAAAACTGAAGAGTGAAAGTCAGTCTGTAACTAATAATAGCTAAGGGGAAGTGATGCAACTGATTCCCTCACACCATATGTATCAGGATATAAAGTAGTTCTAGAATGTCAATGTCAACTTGAGAATCTCTCAAATAACCTGTGCAAAAGCTAAGTATTATCTGGAGGGTTTTAACGTCTACATTGCAAAAGAGCCAGCTGAAGGCAATAATGAAAATATAGTTCATATACCTTATAAGATAAGATAAAGGCTCAGTTAAAAGTACATTTGAAAAAAAGCCTAGATCTGATAATTCTAGATAAGCCTTTCTACTCAAAAAAGGAGAGGAAGTACTTTTACATTCACTTTATTCTCAGATGCTAATACTTACAAGCATTTTTGATACAGGTGTCCCAAACTGAATCAACTGTTCTGCAGACAAAATATGTTCTCAACAGGATACAATTATTATTCATTTCTAAATATAACACACCTTCCATTTTTTCAAAGTTGAAGAAAATCCTGGAATTCCTCAACTGAAAAATTTGAGACTGTTCTGAATAGAAAATTCACCCAGCAGTTGCTCACTTTCTCCCCTATTGTAAGACCATTGACTTTAATTTCTTCTAATTACTTCTGAAAGAAAGCGCATTAGGTGTTAATGTGCTTTGGCACTTCTCCCTAACACCTGCTAAACTTCCTTTAGGTTACCAAAGCTCATTACACTCTGAGTGAAGAAGGGAAGAAGTTAGGTGTAGGTGGTGGGGGTGGGGAATAACTGGGATGCATCTTAAAACTTCTAGATCATAGTAGTGTGAGGCCAAGAGTGAAGGTGACTACCTGAGAGGCATACATGTAATCTAAATAAAGCAAATTTGGGGACTGATAATCTTATCCTCATAATATTCTGAATATTAACATATATGGTAATTCATTCTTTGATTTCTTAAATCATTCAGCAAATCTTGACAGAGCACCTACTATTTATCAGGCACCTACTATTTATAGGTTCCATAAGAACCTATAAACAGGGACGCCTGGGAGGCTCAGTGGTTGAGCATCTGCCTTCAGCTCAGGGTGTGATCTCAGGGTCCTGGGATTGAGTCCCTCATCTGGCTCCCCACAGAGAGCCTGCTTCTCCCTCTGCCTATGTCTCTGCCTCTGTGTGTCTCTCATAAATAAATGAAAACTTTATTTAAAAAAAGGACCTGTAAACAGAAATGACTGACAGTATCAACAAGATTATTTCAACGTGATCAAAAAGTAAAAGCTTTTTATAAATTGGAAATTCTTTGCATTTGTATATTCTTTACCATGTGAGGTAGAACTATATCATTAAAAAGTGCTTCTACAAAATTTGCAAATATAAATTATTGTGTGAATAGCAATATCGCATAAATATAGATTCATTTTCCATTACTTTCATGCTGGAAGACTACAGAAAATACTGGCAAACTTGCACTTAATGTAATGCAAAATATATGATGACAGTTCCAAAAATGTTTTAGACAAAAATGAGAACAAATTTTAAGTTTTTAAAAACTTTGCCCAGAAGAGCAGGCCCATTAAGGCACTTTTCAAGGAGAAAGTTCGCTTAAAATTAACAATGAACATTTGGAAAACAAGTTTTAAAAAATCACATTAATATTAATTGATTTATACAGCTATTGTTGAAAACAACCTGTTTCACAGACTGTACCATTCCCAGAATGGCTTCCTTTGCAAAAGAATACAAACCAAAGTCCTTGTAGCTGAGCCAACCCAACAAAAGTCAGGACAATTAGCAGTTTGAAAATGGGTGCTGGGAAAAGTAAAAGGATGAAATTAAATGAATTCTGAAACAACTTTCAGGATATTTCTGAGACACTGTTTCTCTTGTTATTCTTCTTAAAGTTTACCATTTCAAAATTTAGAATGGATTGTTGTTTAAAAAAATAAAGTACATTGATTTCATGGTTGTAGAATCTACTCTACAAATTAGATTTGCATCTAGAGAGTGCCTGGCACATGGGGATGCGGAGATCACTTCCATCAAATGGGAATCTAGAGACACAGCCTCCGTAAACACACTTTCCATCATCAGTGCCATAAAAGGGAACGTGAATCTGGAGTTGAGTTGCACTTCGATAGCTGTAGGGTTTTTGAGTAATAGGAGCTACTGTGTCTTAGGTTCCTCGCTTAGAAAATGTGGATAAGGGACATCTAGGTAGCTCAGTGGTTGAGCCTCTGCCTCTGGCTCAGGGCATGATCCCATGGTCCTGGGACTGAGTCCCACATCGGGCTCCCTGCATGGAGCCTGCTTCTCCCTCTGCCTATGCCTCTGCCTCTCTCTGTCTCTCATGAATAAATAAATTTTAAAAAATCTTAAAAAGAAGAAAATATGGATACGAAGGATTTCTGCTGGGTTGGTGTGTACCTATTTGGCTGTTTGTTATACCTACTACAGATATCATCCTATTAAAGTCTAATGATCATTTTTGGAGATACAGGTTATTTTCTCCATTTTATAGTTGAGAAAACCAAGACCAAGAGGCTGAGCAATGTGCCCACAGTCAAGCACTGGAGGCAGAATTCAAACCCAAGCTGTTTAGATTCCTAAGCTCATGTTCAGAGCAGCATGCTCTGTATGTATGCTTTACAAAGGATTTTTAAATGTACAAGAGAAACATATTTTCCCCCTAGCTGCCAACACCCAGATCTTTTAAGGTACAGAAAGGTGATATTCAGTAGAAGTTAACATAGATATCCTTCTGCATAAGAGCTTCAGAAGTGTGAGTTTTCATTGATTAGAAGAACTCAGTTAAAATCAGAGCAAAAATAGCTTGCTTCCAACAGATGGCAACAGCAAATACACTTTAGATCTACAAACTCAGAATTAGCCTTTTTGACCCTAATGTATTTATAGTAAGTTGGTTTCTGTAGATAAATACATGAGAAGATCCATAATAGGAATTCACTAAGGCAATTTCTTTGAAAAATGTCAACCTAATTTACTAAAAAAAAAAACCAAAAAAACAAAAAACAAACAAAAAAACCCAGCTGAAACTGTTTGTGAGGAATACGATGAAGAGCCTCTATTAATGCTAATTGAATTCTCATATCCACACATACAATGCATAAAATTTACTTCTACACTTATTCTTTCCACCTCTAAACTGCAGTAAGTCTATACCGAAATACTAGCTTTTAAACGAGCATTAATGCATGAAAATTGATAATTTTTCTTGCAATTATATTTACAAATTTAATACAGATGGAATCTTACTCTTTGCAAAACAGGCAAGGTCTTCATTGTTGTTTAAAAAGAGGGAAAACTAAATCTCCTGGCAAAAGTTAGGAATTTGTCTCAAAAGCTAAACTTTGTCATTTCTCAGTGTTTGCCACATTAATAGCATTGTTTTAACAAACATGAATGCTAATACATTTTGGCAAGATGGTTAATATTTTAACTCCCATAAATAAATAAATACATAAAATTAAGTGAGTGGTATACTCTTCCTTATGTTCACAATGATTGATCATATAAAATGTATACACACTTAAGTTTGCTTGAAATGTCTGCTGGAAATATCTATGTGTGAAGTCTCTAAATACTTGTGACTATGGTATCATCTTGCTCTTCCAGGATAATTTAGAAAACTAGGCTAAGAATTTGCTTCAATTCATCAAATCAAAACCTGGAATGCTGATTAAATTTAATCTACCTATTATTAGAGATAAGAATAATGCATAATGTTTTCAATAAATAAAACTTGAAATATGTTACTGTCTCTTCTTTACTCATAAACCACAAAAGATGAGTTGTTATCTGGAGGCAATTAGATATTATGTCCTGTTGCAATTGTCTCTATGAATAAATAAATAAAATCTTTAAAAAAATAAAAGTCAGAAAAGGCTAAGAACCACACATAAACAGTTTTCACTAACAAAATGTAAATTTTAACTTAAGAATATCAGAGCTATGAAAAAAATACTCCCATGGTTGATTCTTGCTTAGGTTTTCAACTGAAGGTTGTATCAAATTGAAAGGCTTACCTATACAGTGGTGAGCCAGGTACTGTACTTGGTCTAGGAGATTTTTTTGAGGAATTATTAAGGAGAAGTTGCTTTTGTTACTGTTGCATACTTAGGCTTCTCCTCCCATAAGGGACAGTTCAATATAGTATCAGCATTGCTGGCCGTGGAAAGAATTGTTAACATTCTGCCTAAGGCCTCTCCGAGATCGGAGAAAATGCCAACTGATTTCTCATTCTCTCAAGCTAAGAAGTGAAAAGCTATTCACTCATTCATTCAACAGAGTTACTGAGTCTGTATTTTATATATGCCATATATTAGTGTCTGATAAGGCAGAAATAATGGCCAGATAAAAACATATACATAAATAAAGGCTGGGTAAGGTCACTGGCCATAAGGAACTTAGAATCTAGCTGTGTAAGAAGGTACATGTGTAACGAACTAAGTTAGGAAGCAAATGGCATGCAAGTAAAAGCAGTGCAGAAAACAAGTTATATTAAGATGTAAGTACTGAAAGACACAAAACATAATCTTTAAATTGCTATATTACTATCAAAATTCAGACACCTGTTTTTTGCTTTCCATTATACTTTATCATGAAGAACAGCATTATGGCTAGTTGAAATAACTGAACCTCTAAACTTAGAGATAATTCTATTTAATTGCGTAAATGAAAATTTAAAATAATAAAGCAACTTATGACTATTTCTAACAGCATTAAAAGAAAATGGTATGTCCCAGAGAGGAAAACGACAATTGTAAAGAATTGGGGAGGCACCTGGGTGGTGCAGTGGGTTAAACATCTATCTTTGGCTTGGTTCATGACCCCAGCATCCTGGGATGGAGCCCCACATCAGGCTTCCTGCTCATCGGGGAGTCTGCTTGTCCCTCTCCCTCTGCCCCTCCTCTGATTTGTGCTCCTCTCTCTCTCTCTCTCTCTCTTTCACAATCACTCTCTTTCTCTCTCTCTCAAAGAAATAAAATCTTGAAAAGTAATTGTAAAGATTATCTCTGGTTTACTCAAAGCAGTGTTTTGTATTGTTGTTTCTTGTAAAATTTACATCTATTTTTTTCTGCATTTCTCAGTTATAAACATTTTTCTGTGCATATCAGTTAGGTATACTCAGACGTGGGCACACTCAAACTGACAATGTTCCCAATAGGGGTGGTCATATATGACACTCTCTGCAAAGTGAATATATTGGCATAGGGCTCCTAAAGCATTGTATCAAGACAGCCCTTATCATTTTTCCTATTGGAGAGCACTTCTGAGGGCATGTCACAATTAATTAAAGAGGAAGGCATTCTATTTTAGTAAAGGTTTTGTGTACTTCACTACACAATAAACTAGCCAGCTGATAATAAAAATGCCCTTCAGAGAAGGGCTTAAGATTGGAGACTGCTTGCACAAGAGAGAAAAAAGTTTTTATACTTTTTTTTTATAGCCAAATGCAATTAATGGCAACAGTTTTTGGATGAAAAGACAGTGAACAGTTTTCAGGTACACAGGCCAGAAGGAAGACAACAAAAGTAATCATACATAAAAGAAACTTACCAAAAACAAACTGTAAATATACCCCTCCAACACTCCCTTGAGTATCATCAAAAGTCAAACTTACCTGATCTGCTATCCAGAGGTCCAAAATCCAAAGAGTATTTCACGACATGATAGTTATTCCACACGTACAGAAGGTTGTCCCTGGGGTTGTAATCCACAGCTGCTATGTATTGGTATGAATTGGGAAAGGGTACATCCACCAAACTATCCTTACTTTGGTCGGTGTTGTAAATGTAGTCAATCTTATTCCCTGTGGCCTCGTTATCATCATCCTCATATACAGATTTGACCACATACAGAATCCCGCAAATCATAAATGCGTTGGAAGCTGATCTTTTATCATATGCAGTATCCCATGTCCCTTCAATCCGTAGGGTATAAGGGTTCAATTGACTAATGACAATTTTACCATTATTTTGTTCTGTTGCATAGATTACCCATAGCCCATTTTCATCCACTGCGAGGTCTATGTCAGACTTGCCTCCCCATCGGTAAGGGGAGGTATCATGGTAATTGGCATTTGCTATGATAGCCTCTCCACTCTTTATCCTAGTCCGCAAATCAAATTTTACTATGTTCCTGGTGCGCTCTTTGTTGAAAAACAAAGCTCCATCATACACTACAAATCCTGTGCCATCCACCCTATGAGGGAGCTTGTAGGTTGTAGTTGGCCTTCCAGCGATGAAGTCATCCTTGGATGAGTACTCCGTCAGGGTATCAGTTCTGTAGGGAGTCCAGGGCATATAATAAATCTTGTCAGAGGCCTGTAGAGGGTCTTTGCACCATGCCCCAGATTGGTGGTCAGATTCAAACAAGTGTTCACTCTGGTACACTCCTTTTAGTAGTCCAGGACAAAGAAAAACTGTTGGGAGGGAAAGAGTTAAAATAATAAATATATTAATTTTAATATTTTGTCATATATTTTTATTTTTCACCAAATGGAATGTAACTCTAACAAGAGATACCCACCACCACTTAATTATTTTGTTGCATTCTTCTGAGTACGCGAAATGTTTTACACACTACTTTTGACTATTGTTCAAAATCATTTTCATTTTCATTTGCTGAAAAATGTGGCCACTTTCTAAGCAGTTGTGTTTTCTTTTGATTTTTACCTTTGTAAACATGTGATACAATATTTTTGTATATACAGATACAGGTGTGATGTATGTCTATGTATTCTATAGGCGTATAATAAATATAAATATTTATAGATAAGATTTCTATGTGTCTTATTTAAACTTAAATATATATATTGTTTTCACTCTGATGACATCTGCCATTCAATAACTTATCATTAAGAAATAAATAGGAATCTAATAGTAATTAAGTATAATAATAAAGGAAAAGAAAAGCCTTGTAATACAGGCCACTGAATCTTCTAGCAAAACAAAACAAAACAAAAAACTCTTAAAGCTGCTTTAGCACACACAGAGCATGCAACCCACACAATTAAAAATGAATGATGGATGGAGACTGGGAGGGAAAAGAGAAAGGAAGAAAAAGAAAGGAAAGAAGGAATAAGGAAAGAAGAAAAGGTGAAAGGTTACAGAGAAGAACCCAAGATCTAGATTTTAATCAGTTAAAAATGTCCTGTTAAATACAGTAGTATTGGAACTTAAAAACATGTACCTTTTACTGTTACATGAGAAGAACATTAAAAAAACAAGATTACTTGCTATAATATTTTGCTGCTCATACTTCAGATTGAAAATGGGCAGGAATTATCTCATTCACTTGATTTTTAGTATGATTCAGTAGCAAACTGTGTACATAGTGGTAAGAAGCCTTGGCTAGCTCATAATGAAAGGGCTATAAAGCAATGTTTCCCAAAGAGTGGTCCTTGAAGCACCTGTTTCATGTGGTATAGCCCGATGTTATACAGAAAGAAAACAGGGATCCTTATCCATATATTTAAGAAATATCATATTAAATAGAATTGTGGCAGAGATTCTAAAAGCTTTGGTACATCAGTGAATCTCCAAGGCTGAAGTGAGGAAAATGAACATATTTAACAAACTCATTTGATCATGGAACCCTTTCTACAGAGCCTGTTTCAAATGTAGTGTTCTGTTGAACCCGCTATGGGAAACACTGCTCTAATATTTTTGCAAAGCAAATACACTAAAATAATCATGCAGTCCACTGTTATGTTTGAAATGATTAGAAGGGTACTGGGTGGAGAAACTTAGAAGTCATAAGGAATTTGGATGTTGACCCATATTTTATTGATTAAAGTATTATGCTCTTGATATTAGTGATTAGCTCCTTAACAGCAACTATAATGCTAGATCAAATGGAAAATGATCTAAGATAAAACTTGGCTAGGATGTGCAGGTTATTAAAAAGGAAAGTGCATTATTAAAGTGTCCAAAGTTTTACTTTTGTAGAAATGAAAAGTTCAAGGGCAGAGTTGACTATCAAAATCTTCCATAGCAAGGATAGAAGGCCTTCATCAATTTATACTCAATAATAAAATTGATGATTATAAGAATTTCACAGATTCTAATATGATGGCTAAATTATAAAGAATGGATAGGCATTGTTGTCAAAGTCACATATAAGCTTTAGATTGGTTAATAGTGAGCCCATGATTGCTAACGTAATTTATTAGAAGATATTTCAGAAAACCAATTCCCCTTTTCCCACAATAGTTAAAAATTAAAGGTATGGGAAACCACACCAGAGCTATGGAAAATTATCTAGTATAGAAATAAAATCAAATCTAAAGCAACCACTATCCATCACCATCTACTGCATTTCCAACTACTTATTTAAAAATAAAGAGGAAGAAAATGCACGGTTGAAGATTTTACATGAAACTGTTTTAGGATAAAAGGAGCAAACCAGCACTGGTCATCACAACAGATTAAAGTGAAGTTGAGCAGCAGAAAGTAGTAAATAAATTTTCATAAAATAGATAAGAATTAATACAAAATTATTTTAACTAAATGTTAAACTGTTAAATAACTTAGCCTATAAATAGTATATAATTCATGAAAGGTATTTAATTACCTTTTTGTTCCACTTCTATTGGAGAGAGAGAAGTACAGAGAGAAAGGAGAAAAGAGAATAGATTAATGGTACGATATTGGCCAAGCACTTTTTATTCACCTCTTCCAAACTGAAAGTAAATAATTTATTTCACTCATACTTGCTTTTTGAACATAGGATTTTTTAAACATTCCCCTAGTAAAATAATTTTTAAGAAAAGCAATCATGTAATAAACTTAAGAATACGTACAGGCTTAGAAAACATAAGGCAAAAGTTAATCAAGCTAAGATTGCAAAAAACATACAATTCCAAACTATAGACACATAGGAAATACAATATTCATAATAAGAATACCAATATTCCCCTTTGAAAGTCAGAAAGATAATTATACCCACAAAGCTTTCAAATAGTTTGACTAGTCTCATTTATAAAATACTATTGTTTATACCACTATTTAACATAATAGTCTTGTTTTTTACCCATCTCAAGGATTGATCTCTTTGGAAGTAACTACTCTGCAACTCATTTCCTAAGGCCTAAGATTTTCTGTGTTAGTCTTATGGGAAATAAACCTCTTGAGGCTACACATTTACAGGGAATGCTCTCATACTGAATAAATGGATTCAGAATATTTATTGAAGAAACTTCTCTCCCTCCCACTTATCATTATTTGATATTGTGGAAAAATGTCTTTCAGAAAAATCTGTTAGCAGAAGGTTGACATAAATAATGAGCCACCTGTTCTGGAATTTCTGAAATCCTTAACCAAGCCAACATACGTTTGTAAGCATAAATTGAAATCCTCAGCCATGTTATAGCTATATTTTTCAAGTTAGATTCCATTTTTATTTTTAAGGTACTGATCAATACAAGTCAGGGAAAATTCTGGGAAACTGTAACATATTCATGTAACTCATCAACTGTTAACGTATTCATGCAACTCATCAGGTAGCGTCGTGTTTATCTTATAAACATTTGTCTCATCAGAGACAATTTGCCTAAATCGCAAAAAAAGAACAAGGACCAACAAAAAAACAGGGGGAAGAGTCGGGGAAAGAGGAGTTCATAACACAGACTCAAAGATCACAGATTGCAATTGATATAAATCTTAAAAAATGCAATGAAATGGATGAACTTAAGTATTATTGCACAATAAATAAAACTCTAGGGAAGTTTCAAACAAGGGAGAAATATTGTTTTGGGTAGTTACATTTAGGTGAGACTTTTGTGCTTTGAACTAAGCTCCTCTGTCTTCTATTGTCAGAAACATACTCATTTCTCTCCACTGACTTTTTTGAAAGCTCAATGTCACATGTGTTAGAAGACAAAACTAGTGTATGTCAAACGTTATGCTTGGGGCACCTGGGCGGATCAGTCACTTGAGCCTCTGACTTTTGACTTCAGCTTGGGGATCATGATCTCAGGGTCCTGATATTGAGCCCTTTTGGGCTCCAAATTCAGTGGGAATTCTGCTTGAGATTCTCTCCCTCTCCCTCTACCCATTCCTTCACTTGCTCTTGCTCTCTCTCTCTAAAACTAACAATAATAACTAATAATAAATCTGAAAAAAAGGTTATGTTTAAGAAGTTGCAAATGAGTTATTTTGGAGAGATTCCTTATCTCATTAATATACAAATCTTATTTTTATAGTAGTTCTAGGACTCTTTTAACATTTATACTGTGTAATTTATCATCGTTCTCAATCTTTATCGAATGACTGCAGTGTTCACTGGACTATCTGCCTCATTACAGGTCAATTAAATGCTTTACTTAGGAGATGCTTCATTTTAAGACTAGAACCTCCAAATCTGAGTTCAGACTGACAACTAAAAGAAGCATAACAGAGTATCCTAAGAAATTATTTAATCAATAGTCTCAGAAGTTTGGACTCAAAGCACATTACAATGAAAGTGAAAGTTGGGAGTGGGAAGTCATACTAAGTTGACATTTTTCAGTAACCAGACTACACAAATATAGATAAAACTAATTCTGTTTCTTGAAATACTTCTAAATATATATCCTTTTGAGAACTGTATACAGAGTATATAGTATATTCTGAAACATAAAATGTATACATACACAACTTTACTTTTATCTCATATAAAGCTCTGTCTTATTCTAAAGCAGTTATCCTAACTTCTTGGTGACTAATATTTCTCTCTTCAACAAATACTTAATATGGAAGGTGGGATATGTGATAAAAAGTAGTGATTAAGGCATTATTTTTCTGTAAACAATATCTTACAATTTAATGGATATTATTATTTTTCAAAGAACTTTTATTTCTATTTCCTCAATTGTCATTAGGTAAAATTTTACTTTTAATTCTCTGGTCTTGGTCTAATTTGAGATAAACTGGCCTAAGCTGTAGCATAAGTAAAGCTTGCTTCTGTTACTTGCTGGTTATTCAAAATTAAGATTTATTAGGCAGTTTCACTTTGGTGAAAATTATTATGTTCTTGCCTATGTCATAACTGGCTGTAGCTCATTTATCACTTATTTGCTATTTTCAAGTCTCAAGTAAAACAGTCCTATAATTTAAGTTGAAACAGGCACACACAAATCATATTCCCATAACAAAAACTGGCAAGGCAAACATAATTTGTCATTGAAAAGCTTAGTAACACTGAGGATTAGCCAGGCAGTGTCATCATCTAATTCTGATTCTAGAGGCTTCTTTCCCCTGGAAAAACAAAAATAAAAACAAAACAAGCACTCATACAAACATATTGTATAGATACAGGTTAACACCCTTCCCAATATATCCTTCATAATCTCAGTGCCTGGAACATAATAAGTACTCAGTGAACAGCTACTGAATTAATACATAATCCAAATCCAAATAATTTTGCTTCTTAATATTTTAAGCAGGTAATAAAATGAGAAGTGGTGAAGAGAATCTGAATTTGCTATATACAATCGTACATGCAATGTATTATCTGTCTAATGTCTTTTTATATTTTAAAGGAAGTGGAGGAAAGTACAATTTATGAGCAATATGTACCTCCAGCTCATTAAATGTAAAACTAGAGGGGAAAAAAAAGGAAAATAAGAAAAACTATATGGATAGTCTTGAGGATTATATTGGCAAGAAAAAAGTGTTGCTATAAAACAGCCAGCAATGATCTAAAAACATAGACTGAAAATACTCCATTCCCTTCTCTCCATAATGAGATCATAAATAAATGAATTGTATGATGACATCTGTGCTCAGCCTCCTTCAGTACCTCCTGTCTTTTGGTCTGGTCCAATATCCTGAATTCTGGCATTATAGCTGTCACTGCTCATTTCCAATCCTCTTTGGAACTAGTTACTCTCTTTTTCTCTCTTCACTTTTAATCCCCAAACTATTTTTATTGTCCATTCAGCCTCTGCAAATATGTTTATATGTTTCCTTAAAGTGATTTCATTGTTGTCCTTTGTCAAACTTAATGTCATAAGCTATATCCCGTGGTTAGAGTAAATGACAAATTCAAAGTAAGAGTAATTTTATTCTGTATAAAAGGCAGAAACGGAAGAAAAAAAAAGACCAGTAAATTTTCCCTTCATTTCCCAATAGTTCATAAAAGAGATATAATATATAGCCAATAGCCATGTTATTGTTTAGAAAAATAAGACCTTATTAGTTCTACCCATATCTGTACCATATGCAGTACTTTTGAATTGCATTTTTAATTAGAAAAGGTATGGATGAGAGAGCATATGCATGCATTGCCAGGCTTTTTCAAATTGCATTGCAAATTACAGAGAAATAAAATTGTGGTGTGCTAAAATTTGTTAGAACTAAATTGTCATAACTAAGAACTATGAAATTGTGACTAATTCTAATGTAACTTAAATTTTCTTTTCTTTTAAACTGTAACTCATACCACACATTTTTCTATCTATGTTATATAATCCAGTGATGCCTCTATATTACTATTAATATATAAATAAAAAACTGATGGGGAACATAAGATAGTTATAAAACATTAAATAATGTATAAATGCCTATTTTTATCATTGATATTTGGTAGTATTTTAAACAGTATGATTTTCTTGGTTACATTTGGCTTGGACTATTCAAGTACCTTTGGGAACCATTATCACTGGCCAGCTGGGCAGAGAAGGGGACAGTAATATGGCAAACTAAGTGAGTAATAAAAAAAAAAAAATCAGTCCTGGATGAAAATTTGCTGGTATATCATCCATAAATGAAGCGATCTATAAAGTGGATGATCAAAAGTTTACAATGATACTTTTACTTGGATAGCACTTTATAACTTAAGGAAAAGTTTTCATACAAATCACTTGATTTAATTCTTCCAAGAAAATGGTGATGGGGTATTTATTATTCCCATATCAGAGATGCATCAACCAAAAGTCAAAAGGCTCAAAGATTTGAGCAAGACCAAGACTGGTAGATGGCACAGACTGTCATTTATCTAACATACACTAGCTCTTACCACATGCGAACATAGTGAAACTGACATTCTTGCTCTCCATTTCCCTTCTGTCGACAAATCCACATAAGAGTGCACTTTAGGGCAGCCCTGGTGGCGCAGCGGTTTAGCGCCGCTGCAGCCCCGGGCGTGATCCTGGAGACCCAGGATCAAGTCCCACGTCAGGCTCTCTGCCTGGAGCCTGCTTCTCCCTCTGCCTGTGTCTCTGCCTTTCTTTCTCTCCCTGCATCTCTATGAATAAATAAATAAAATCTTAAAAAAAAAAAAAAAAGAGTGCACTTTAGAGGTATAAAGGACACAAATGGAATCTTCCAGAGGGTAGGCAGTCTACTATAAGAACTAACATTCACTAAGCATGTACTATGTGCCACACATTGCACTGAAGTTTTGCACACAATACTAATAATCATCTCACAGCAACCTTATGAACTAGATATTCTCCTTATCAGAACTTTCCAAATAAGTAAACACGTACAAAAAGGCATTGTTCTTTGGGTAGTGGGTGGTAGAGCTGGAATTCAAATACAAGTTTCATGACTGTATCTCCAGTTCTCAGCGCATAGAAAAATCTCAATTAATATTTCTTATGCCTCCATGCAATGCTGAATTGCACTATAGTATTTTCAGAGAAAGAGACTGGGTGCCGTATTCTTCAGTGCTAGTGATGCAAAGCATCTCTCCAGAGAAGATAAAATAATAATAATAAAAAAAAATAGCTCCTCATTTCTTGGCCAAAGAAACAAGGTATTTCTTATCACCAGAAACAAACCTGTACTGCATACCTCATGTCCTGTTAATTCTCATTATTCTGAAACAGAAAATTCTTTTTCCATTTCACATACACCAAGAAAATACAGAAGCACTTCAGTAAATAGAAATAAAAAGATCTGTGAAGTTCATTAATTTTTTGGTATACTGCGTATCAAAAATTCTGACAGGTATCTGTCTCTTTCAGTAAATAAGGTGCTAATCCTTTATTTAATGAAAGACAGGGGTAATCTCCGCAGCTCAGCTTCTAAATTATGTTTTTCAAATAATACCCGTGCATCACTGAATGAAAGTGCTGCTCAAGCACCTTGTATTACAATGGCTTTATATAATGTTTCCAAAATTATTGCCTTCTAATGAATTTCATCCTGGAGTGTATAGATTGAAAATGTCAATAATTCATAAGATGCTTTCACTAGCCACATTCTGATTTAAAGACTAAAATACAATATCTATAAATGATGCAGAAACTGAGACTACCTTTTATTTTGTAGTAACTTTCCATCTTTCTGATGGATCTGTAAAATCTTTCTGCTAATTTAACCTTTTAAAAGAAAATGATGCTATTAGTTGACTCTTTGGGGAATATATCAGTAATAACTTTTAGAAAAATAACAATTTTTCAAAGGTATTATTGGTAGCAAAGTCAATCTTACATTTGGTTCATCAACAATATACCCTTGTCATAATGATTTGTCACTACTACAACCACAAGGCACTTAAAGCTTCTGATGAAACACAAAGGCAGAGTCCTTTCAGAGTGACAAGACTATACTATATACATATAAAAATGCGTGTATATTTATATTAGCCCCACTGAATGCATTTGTTATTTGCAAGGCTCTAACGGCTGTGAATACAGACGCAAGTAATAATCATAATGCCTAACAATTCCTGATCATGTACTATGTGAATAGTTATGTGGATAATTTCATTTCACCCTCAAAGAAACTCTAGGACTTCGGTGGTATTATCATGAACATGATACAGAGCAGGAACTAATCTCTCTGCCTTAAGGAAACTTAAAGTCTAATAATTGGTGATTTTTCAGTGTCTTTATTTACCAACAATAAGCTATTTTTAAATGCTTTCAGAGGAACTTGTGTAGAGATTAAAAACAGGCAATAATAGAAGTGAATAGCAGAGGGAGAGAATCCCTAAAAGCCAAAATTTAAAACACGAGGCACAGTAATTTGACTACAATCAAAGTTCTTATGGAATATGTCACCTATTTGTTCCTGAGAAATTAATTTTTGAATGATTCCTATTAGTAGGCTCTATACACCCACTGCTGGATATGTAATAAATAAGATATTCAAAATCAATCTAATCTAATCCTAGATTTAGTAAATATATTAAAATTACTGTGGTTTGGGGGCTAAATTTTTTCAGATGTCATATAGTCTCAGCCAATAGTTTACAAATAAAAAAATGAAGCCAGAGAATTAGATATTAGCTCCAAATCATTATTTCATTTTTAACTCTTAGTAGTACTAAAGACAAATGATTAAATGATATAATTTTTTAAGGATTTTATTTATTTATTTATGAGAGACACAGAGAGAAGAGAGAGAGAGAGAGAGAGGCAGAGACACAGGCAGAGGGAGAAGCAGGCTCCATGCAGGGAGCCCGATGTAGGACTTGATCCCGGACTCTAGGATTACGCCTTGGGCCGAAGGCAGGCACCAAACCGCTGAGCCACCCAGGGATCCTGTAAAAATTTTTGGATGTAATATTTTTTTTATTCATTTAACAATTTTGTGTATTGTGAGGGCAGGAATGACTGTTCTAATTTTCTGATGAGAAAAAAATCAGAAGCTCAAAGAAATCAAGTTACTTTGCTTCATTGTTCCTTCAGTCTTACAAGGGCTCTTACAATCTTGCGAATTAATCATTGAATAGAATTTTTTATCATCATCTGGTGCAAGAGAATGAGACAACAAAACCCACAGAGTCATTCAGTAAAGGAAAAAAAAAATACACACACACACAAAAAAAACATTCTGAGGACTAATTTAGGAATCGGAGGAGCTACTACATACTTTGGTATTTTGTAGAAGTATTCCAAATACCCTAACCAATTTGGGGCTGGATTCACTAGCCAAAAAGCAGGAGATATTTTGTATTATATAATATTATGGTTAATAGACAAAGAGAAATAATTCAGATAAGATTCCTAGAACTGTAAACAAAAACCAAAAAGAAATTAATCTCAGAATTCATTAGCAAAAACATATACACCGCATATATCCTATACATGTTAACTGAATCTCTTGTAAAGTAGATTTAAGATTGTTACTCATTTGGGTTTTTTTTTTTTTTTTTTGGTGTTTCATAAAATTGAGATGCTATTATCAATTCATCTGAATAAACTCTAAGTCTTCAGATTCATTACTATAAATGTCCCAAAGTGTGTTTCTTAAAATATTATTCCAATTTTATGTCTTATTAATCCTATAGGATAATCATAATAGTTCACAATGGTTTGTTTATTTTACTTCATATACTCTACACCTATACTTTATATACTCTACACTTATATTTTTCAACTTTTCACACTCTGTTGCCCCTGTTAAGAATGCCTCATATCTCCCATTTCTAGTTAAGCCAAACTCTATCTCTGGGTTCTAAGTTTTTTCTTCATAAATACTGCTTTATTTACCAGGCCCATGTTGAATAAGCGTATAATTTCAACTTAGTTTGTGGGGGAGGGAGGTTTTCAATAATGCTGTAGTCTAGGGATTGGCAAACCTTTTCTACAAAGAGCCAGACAGTAAGTTAAGTTTTGGGAGCTACATACGGGCTGCATTGCACAGCTATTTTCATCACTGTCTTCTTCTTTTTTTTTTTATTTTTTAACATCTCTTAAAAAATGTAAAAGATATCCTTGGCTCACGGGCTAGTAGCAAAACAACCCGCGGTATGTTTATCCCATGGTCATTATTTCCAATTATCTATTCTAGTTCATTTCACTTATACTGTCTCACTTACTATTTTCTTTGGCACTTGATATTTTTACTTTCTATCTTTCTTCAGGAATTACATGGAGGTTCTTGAAGGCAGAGAACCCTATATCCTTCACCCAGGCATTATTGGGCTCTATTTCATTGTCTTGTTATAACTTCTGGTCAATAAATGTTGGCACTGACAAGCTTTTAAAATCACAGGCAAATGGCTCCTAAGCATAAACTTGGTATGGTTCAATGATATGAACAAAGAAGGCAAATCTTATAGACGGCAAAGCATCCCTTTTATTTCTGCTAAGCAGGCATGTAAAATTGTCCTTAGGTAGTACATCTTATCTCTCTTTGGTGGAAGTCCATTATCTTTCTTACTATCTACATAGAACTGCACACTGCAAAATATTTATTCTCTAATCAATTGCTAACAGAGAGTTTGTAATCTCTGTGAAATTTCTCCTTAACAACATTGAAACAGCCTACTTTCAGTGCAGTTTACTTAGCATTTGTACCATCGCAGTCTATTTGCCAAACACTTAATCTATTTCATTTTATTCAATCCTCACAACAACCCTGTTGAGATTATTGTCACCATTATACAGATGAGCAAACTGAGTATAGAGGTCATTAGCGATCTGTAGTGCCATTATTTGAACTTCTGAGCTACAGTCCTAGCTCTATGCTTTGCTCTCTGGCAAACAAGAAAAGGGACGGTGACAAAACTAATGAAGATAACTAATATTAATTGAGTCTTTACTATTTACCAATTTACGGTTTTAAATAACTTACATTATTATCCGATTAACAATTATATTACCACTATACATAGATAGCATTATTATTTTAATATTGGAAAGAAAGAAACTGTGATACAGATAAGTTAAATAAATAGTAAGTGACAGACCAGGATCCAATGTCAAGCCTCTGACATCACAACCCAGGTGCTAAACCACTATCCTTCACGTGCAAGCTACTTGCACTATTTATTATCGCTGGATACTTCCGTTGACTGAAGGAGGGGATAGAGTTCTCAGCTACCTTTATTACTTTCTAAATGCCAGTCTTGCTTTACCCACTGAATAACATTTAACGGATATAGAAAATGATTTGATTGCCTGCTGTCAGCGACAATATCTGATTGTAATTTCAACAGAGACAAAAACTTTCTTAAAGTTAGCATTAATAACTTATATTTAAAGAACCTTTTTAAAAAATTTAAAAAATAACTTATTAGCTAATTTTAGGCTAAAGAACCTTTTCTTAGACCCATCTCTTTAAGATCAATTTTCAAATCAGAGCCTTTCTTGGGCCATCTTTCAAGGGAGCATCAGATTCCAGACTCACCAGGCACATGTTGGTCACCTGTAAAGCGAGGAACCAGTCCTTGACTTAAATCAATCATGTTCACAGAGGTGAAAGAAATGCAGGGGTAGAAGGAATCAATAAGCCAAAAAAAAAAAACACAAAAAACAACAACAAAAAAAAAACAAGAACATGGCATAAAACTATTTGCTACTTTTTTTTTTTTTTCCTAATTGAAGGAAGATAACTTGTTTTATGAATAATGGAGCTTAGAGCGAACTGCAGAAATAGCAGTTTTCTCTTGGGAATTTCCTGTTTCTTCTTTCATTCTTTAGGGTCGCTCACAGTGCGTCTGTGACAATTCGGTATCAACATTCCCCTGACGTAGCCAAACACAGTTAATCGGATAGTGAACAGTTTCTTATTTCCCACTTGCAGCTGAAGGCATTCAAAATAGGGCCCAGGTTTGAAATGTTATAATATTTGACACAAGAATTGCATGCCTCTAAGAAAGGAGGCATTCTTCATTATCTGTTTTCCTGATGGACTTACGTTCTTCCTTGAAGTGACAGTGACAGAAAGAATACATATTCCTTAAGTGATAGTTGTGCATTAGCTAGGTCAAAGTTGTGAAAAGAAATGAGCAGACAGACCTTCAAATGTATGTAAATGTGGTACAACATCCAAAGCTGAGACATTAAACCTAAAATTAAATAAAAACAAACAACAAAGTATGCTATCCCTCCAATTCTTTAGAACACTCAACCAACATCTGCTCAGTAATTCACTGAACGCACTTTTTTGTTTATTTTAGTAAAATGTGTCAAAATAGAAGAAAAGCAAGTTTTAGAGAATGATACAAGTGATCACATTATTCTTTTCTCGATTGGACTAGTGGCAACGTACTTTACTGTCTATTTAATCTAAGTAACCCCCAACTGTTGGTTTTCCCTTGAAAGCTATCTGTAGAAGGATCATAAAAATGAATTTGTTGGTTGGAGCACTGAGGCAGGAAATATCAATGGTATAGTATTACTAGGTGTATTTTTCTTTTTTTACTTTTTAATGAAATAAACTTCTGTGTAGGCAAAAAAATAAAATAAAATAAAGATGATATTTACCAAAATATAGTTGGTATTTATTGCACTTTTTGTTATTTATGACACTAAGTTTTATATAAGTTATTATTATTACATCTACCACATTAGGTGGCTATTTTTAAAAATTAAACAACAGGGATCCCTGGGTGGCGCAGCGGTTTAGCGCCTGCCTTTGGCCCAGGGCGCGATCCTGGAGACCTGGGATCGAATCCCACGTCGGGCTCCCGGTGCATGGAGCCTGCTTCTCCCTCTGCCTATGTCTCTGCCTCTCTCTCTCTCTCTGTGACTATCAGAAATAAATAAAAAAATTTTTAAAAATAAACAACATTAAACACCAGGGATGCCTGGGTGGTTCAGTGGTTGAGCGTCTTGCCTTTGGCTCAGGTTGTGATCCTGGGGTCCTGGGATCAACTACTTCATCAGGCTCCTCTCAGGGAGTCTGCTTCTCCTTCTGCCTACATCTCTCATGAATAAATAAATAAAATCTCAAAAACAAAAACAAAAAACAAATTTCAAATAGAAACTACATCTCCTCAGGAACTCTCACACTGTGACACACTCTGTTAATCTATTAGAAAGTTAGTCATATATATTCAAAGACTCTCCATTTTATTCATTGGTGTGTTCCACCATCTAGGATAGTACCTGGACTATAGAAGTTACTCATTAAATAGTTTAAGTTTATTAAATCACTACTGATTTAATAAAACTGTAAGGTGCCTCTTACCGTTGATGCTCTTGAATAACAACTATAACTTTACTCATATTACCAAAGGCAAAATAAAAGGAAACACAATTAAAAATAAAAAGTGGATATGGATGGCATAATTGCTATGCTGGAGTAAATATTTTCTAATTATGAGGTTTAATTAATAAATCCATTTGAGTTTTAGCTTAATATCTAATTACTAAAACAAAACAGAACTACTATACTCTGTTCCACTACACTACATTTTACAATAATGAACACTGAAAACAAAATAGCGTATAGTTTTGAGCCTTTTCAAATATAACTCAATAAATGCATCATTTCAAACATTTATAGCAACAATAGCCAATAGTTGTTGACTGTTTACTGTGTGGAAACACTATTAACTTACTTAATTATCAAAACAGCTCTTTAAGGTAAGTATTTTATCATATTTTATAGATGAAGAAAGTTTGGAGCAGAAAAATTAGGTTCACACATCTTAAGGTCACAATCCAGTAAGAAACAGAATGAGGATTTGAAAAAAAGACAATCTGGCTGTAAGTTTATGCTCAATGGATGGTCTGCATAGTCTCCCAAGATTACTGGTAATTTTTCTCATCAAGAAAAATGAAGTAACACAACAGTTGGATGCACTATTTCAAATGCCAATAAAGTTTCAAAGACATTAAATGTCTAGTCACTTACCTAAAAACTATGTGACCTCAGAAGCTGGTATCTACTTTTAAATAAATTACATATGCATTTGGGAATAGACTGTAGAGGTAAGTCTTACATTTCTCAGATTGATATTTTCTAATCACAAACAATGTCATTTTAACTGACAAGTCTTCTCTGAACATCTGTTTACTCGTTACATGTGTAACATGGATTCATCAGATCATGGTAAGGTTCTATGCTCTACTATGTCTATGTTTACCAGCTTTTTTTTTTTATAAAGATTTTATTTATTTATTCATGAGAGACACAGAAAGAGAGAGAGATGAAGAGACACAGGCAGAGGGAGAAGCAGGCTCCATGCAGGGAGCCCGACGTGGGACTCGATCCCAGGTCTCCGGGATCAGGCCCCAGGTTGAAGGGGGCACTAAAGCACTGAGCCACCGGGGCTGCCCATCTACCAGCTTTAAAGAGGAAAGATTTGTGATGGAAATTTATAAATCTTTCACAACAAGAGTAAGAATCAAATGCTTATACTACCAAAGGATGAACACAGTACAAAATCCTGGTGTGCAGCATCCTATGAGAATGGGTTTTCCTTCTTTTTGAAATCCAATGTAGGGTCTTTTGTTTGTTTGGTTTTAAGATTTCATCTATTTATTCATGAAACACACAGAGAGAGAGAGAGGCAGAGATACAGGCAGGGGGAGAAGCAGGCTCCATGCAGGGAGCCCAGTGCTGGACTCGATCCCAGGACTCCAGGATCACGCCTTGGGCTGAAGGCAGATGCCCAACCACCGAGCCACCCAGGGATCCCAAATGTAGTTTCTTCCCACCACTGAAGAACTGATGTCTTCATATCATGACTAAGTTAAATTTATGCATTTAAAGAAGTCAGCAGTCTAATGAATCTTCTCCCTCAGCTTAGTAAACTATGTGTTGTCCTCTTGGATTCACAGCCATTAAGTTCTTGCAAAGTATTTATTACACTATACATATTATTGGTCCTGTCACTGAACAGTGCCCTCTTTCTGTTTTATAGCTAATGTAGCATTTCTCCATGGCATCAATAGATTAAAACATTTACTATCAGAAAAAGTATGTGAAAATGAGCAAGCTCATTTTGCTACAAGCGAACTCAATAAATCTGTCTAGTTTACTGACGTCCACTTTCATTTAAAATTGGTACATATTTATCTTGCAAACTTCAAGAAGGCAGAGAGATAAACTGTTTTTCTGTTTTCCCTCCTGGCAGCAATGCTACTTTGTTAATGGTAATAAATGGCAGTTTAATAAGATCAGATCTATATTTCTGATATGTATTTGGGAATATTTAGAAAAGGGCCAATGAAGGCTACATTAAGACATTAAAAGATTTTATCTATCGTTTCTACAGCCATATGACTATGACTCCTTCACTATAGAAAGCAAGATAGCTTAATTGGTTTTATTTCACGACATTAGTTTGATAAAGTTACCACCAGAAAAATAGGTCATTAACAAACTTCATTTCTTTGCATTTTGACAAATAAAAATGAAAGGAAATTTAGTTCATATTCTTTTTTTTTTTTTTGTTTTTTTTTTATTTTTTTTTTAGTTCATATTCTTAAATTGATAATGAAGGAATAAACAAAATACTGCGAAGTCAGTACTTCTCTTGACAGTATTGCAGAGGAAATTTTTTTTTTTTTTTTTTTTTTTTTACTTTGAGGATAAACTCTTGGTTTTTCCAGGCCCTTACCTCCCACAGAAGATGTTTACGCGTATGATTTCTGTAGCTGATCCTCTACAGCCCTTCTGACCAATCAGTCGAGCATGCAACAGAATGATACATGGGATAATACAACCTGTTCTCTCCCAGTTCTTTGTAATAACCTCTTTTATCCTAGGTTATGACAATACAATGGGAGGGAAATATTTAGTAAGTCAGATCATGTACACAAATGTAAAATAGCTATATTATAGGTTTTACACACCTACCACAAGTCCAAAATATCTCAGTAAATAGATGCCAGAATTTTTATTTGAGACATTTTATTTTACCTCTGAAAAGCTGTGTGTGAATGAATACCTTGCTTTCATATTTATGTACTTTTTTTTTTTTTTTTTTTGCACAGAAACTTTCATTATTACACAAGAAAAAGCAAGGTGGTTATAGGACCACTCTCTCCTTAAGCAACACCTTTGGATGAAATATAATGATTCTCCTCTGTCTGGGCCCTTGCACATACCACTAACGTAATGCTGACTTCCACAGGGCGACTGGGTGGCTCAGTCAGTTAAACATCTGACTTTGGCTCAAGTCATGATCCCGGGATCCTGGGATTGAGCTCTGCGTGGAGCTTCCCACTCAGTGGAGAGCCTGATTCTCCCTCTTCCTCTGTTCCTCTCTGCCCTGCTTGTTATCTCTCTCAAAAAAAAAAAAAAAAATCTTTTAAAAGTACTGACTTTCACAGTCTCCAATACATTCATCTAAAATTGGGTAAACTCCCTTTTCTTATATGAACATTTTTACAACTTCCTACGTGAACCACAGCTTTCAGGAAAGCCTGCTTTCGAAAGATAAGCTTCGCAAAGAAAGTTTTGCTGAAATTGATCACCTTGAGAAATCTGGAGTAAGACATCACTCTAATTAGCATGACAACAAGAAATTCAGTAATCAGTAAAATGCCAAAAAGGAGCAGATTCTCATGATATTGGCCACCTGCTTCAAACATGTAAATGTTATTTCACCAATACCAACATGATAGTTGCTTTCCAAGAAGGTAGATATGTTAAATGTTAAAAGAGTTGGTAAGATGATTAACATTTTGTCAAATCAGATTTATGAAAGGCTGTGTGATATTTTCATAATAACAGTAAATAAATGGTTGGTAAATATTTATTGACTATGGCTAAAAATGTTTCAAGTTAATCAAACATAACAAAATCAAATGTTCCTATCTGGTATAGCGTTTTAATCTGGGATCCCCAGAAAGTAAAGGCTAAGATAAGGACTTTGAAGCAGGTAGTTTATGTGGGAGATGATCTCAGGAAACAAGTGTTAAGGAACAGGGGGACGGGTATGGAAAAGGAAGAAAAGTTACAACGCGTGTTATTATTAAAGTTGTCACTGTTGGCAAGAAGGACCAAATCCTGCTAAGATCTCCGGGAAATATAAAGCTGGGATAGTGATGCACAGGCCCTTCTTCCCCAGTTAAGACTGTTGAAAACAATTTTCATGGACATGAACCCCCTGTACATAAGCAGATGGCTGGTTGCTAACCGAGCTGACGACTAGGCTTGGGGGAGTCTTTCTCTCTTTTTTTTTTAATTGGAGCTCAATTTGCCAACATATAGCATAACACCCAGTGTTCATCCCGTCAAGTGCCCCCCTCAGTGCCCGTCACCCAGTTACCCCAACCCCCCGCCCACCTCCCCTTCCACTACCACTTGTTCGTTTCCCAGAGTTAGGAGTCTCTCATGTTTTGTCACCCTTACTAATATTTTCACTTATTTTCTCTCCTTTCCCTTTATTCCCTTTCACTAATTTTTATATTCTCTTGGGGAAGTCTTATGGTAGAATGCTAAGAGACAAATAGGAGGCATTTTAGTTGAGAATTAGGCAGCGGAGGTAGGCCCGAGCCCAACAAAATAGTTCACTTTGGGTCTGGGTGGAACCAGACTTGAGCCAAGGGTACACTATGTATGCCAGAAGCATCTGCTAATTGTGTGCGTGAGTACGAGTGTGTGTGTGTGTGTGCATCTGGACTTGCATACACACACGTAAACAAAACAGTACCTGCCTTAATCTTGAACTTCTATTTTGTCATAATGCTGTTTTATATTTACAGCAACACTTCGATTTGGGATACCACAAAAATATTATTAATTTCATTTTTAAAAAGATTTTATTTATTTTACAGAGAATGAGAGAGAGAGAGAGAGAGAGAGAGAGAGAGAAGGCAAGCAGGGAGAGAAGTAGGCTCCCCACCAAGCAAGGAGTCTGATGCGGAGGCTCGATCCCAGGACCCTGGGATCATGACCTGAGCCAAAGGCAGATGCTTAATTGACTGAGCCACCCAGGCGACCCTCACCTCATTTTTTAACATAGCAGTTTTTCTTCACTTATTCTCCAATAAAAAAAATACTACTTAATATTACCTTGCTTTTTTTTTTTTTTTTTTTTTGGTAACATCCTTTCCAGTTCCCTCCTGTTGAAAGCATAAAGTTCAGAAAAGGACTGTAGAGGAAGGTCTAAAATGCACACATTCCACAGAACTATTGCTGTTGGCATAGAAAGAGAATAAATAGAACTTGTTGTGTCTCATTCTGTCTATTCTTATGTCAATCTTAGGAATGGAGAGAGAAGAAGATAAATTACTTAGATCGCAAGTTTTGAGTTCACAAGAAGCTAAGGTTCCACTGACAAGTAGGGCCTCGCCTCAGCAGAAGTAATTCTTTTCTACTAATTTATGCAATGATAGCATTCAGTTAAATTTAGTCCGTGGATAGCCCTTCCTATTTTGATAAGAGAAAATGTGTTTAGATAGACTTCCATCAGCAGACATTATTAAAATACTTCCTACATAAAAACCATTGCTCTTTTTCTAGGTCTTACTTCTTGGCCTTTAAAAATACAGCAGAGACCAGTTAGTTAACATACCGTGCAACGCTAGCAGAATTCTTGAATAAAGAGTATGAAAGAGATATGAATGCTTGCAATTGTAACTCATAGTTTTTCATTTACTCATTTCTGCATGGAAAACTGAGCTCTTGTAACTTTTAAGATTCCAAAAGAACATAATGTAAACCTAGAAGTAGACCAAGGTCAATTAATCTACACAGTAAATTAGCAAGCAATCTGAAATATTTATAAGTAATTTAAAGGCAAGAGAATGCATGCTTTGGTGAACATTTGGTACACAGTACTTGATGATTTATTGATATAATGAACATAATGATGAGTTAATAGAAACTAATCTTTAGATGGCAGGAAGAACATTCCAAAAAAAAAAAAAAAAATGAGTACACTCAGTCCTCATCCTAGAACCATAATTGCCTCTGAAGTATTTCCTCAGGGCGCTTGAGGATGGCTTAGTAGGTTAGGTATTTCCCTTCAGCTCAGGTCATGACCTGGGGGGTCCTGGGATTGAGACCCACTTGGGGCTCTGTGCTCAAGAGGGAGTCTGCCCCTCTTCCTCAGTGATCTCTCTGGCTATCTCTCTCAAATAAATAGTATCTTAAGAAAAAAAAAAAAGAAAGAAAGAAACTCTACAGTCTTGTTTACAGTGAAAAAACAAAACAATAAAGTGTTTCATCACTGGAGGGAATAACCAAAAAATAACTATTAACTACTGACTTAATTAATATAAAATGAAATGAGGTACAGGAATGCAAAGGCAGGCTCCAGAATCAAGTTAGTTAAATGATAATATGTATTCATATTTCCATACTTCAATAACAATAAAGTGTTATGTATGTATGTATAATTACTTCTCAATGAGAAGGGTACTTAGAAACAGCTGCATTATCAATCCTCATAATTTTCCATGTATCTGGGTGCTATGGAACTCAGATAGCTCTGTTTAGTTGATAGACAATCTTGAAAGCATATGGTAGTCATTTCTGTCGCAAAGGACGATTGTAAATTTAAAACCACGCATTTCAATGCAGAAATGCAGAACATACATGCACACAGAGTGCTATATCAAGAGACAAAAAGAACTAAAAACACAGAAAAGAACAAGACGTCATTTGCCTTCATGCAGATGGCAGCTGTCCCTTGAATTTAAATTGGTGATGAGTGTGCTCACATAATGATATCAGCTTTTAAACAGTACGGACCACGAAGGGGATGAGAATGTGCCTCCTTAAATACAGCATCTTGGCATATGAAGTATTTTAAGCTGAAGGATTGTGAGAAACAGTAGATACAAGGAATCTTTAACCTTCCCCTTAGTACCTGAGATAGGTCATAGGACCCTTCCATAAGAGGTGACCTTCCTATACCCAGAAGAAAGAGACATCCTTAGCTCTGAAGGCAGAAGGATGCCGAGAAGAATCCAGAACAGGTCTACATCCACCACACCCCAATTTATTACCCTTTGCCTATACCCTTTTATCTCATCCCATTTTCCCACAACTTTCTGTTCTTTATCAAACTCAATATAAAGGCTTCCAGGTTTAATATTTCATAGGGTCTTCATTTCCTTATGAAGATTCTTAGGCCACATACAGGACTTATATTAAAGTTCTATGCTTTTCTCTTTTTAATCTGTCTTTTACCAATCCAGCATATAGGCCCTCAGACAGAAAAACTAGAAAGGTAGTAGGAAAAAAGAATTTTTCTTCCCCCTAGATAACTGCAAGTAAACTCTTGTGAAAATTGGGATATACTGTAGTGAATTACACACTTTTAGTTTTTAAATTCCATTTAATTAAGTGATTGATTGCTATATACTTGGCATTGTGTTAAACATTTTATACACAACTTCTCATTTATTCGTTTTGTAGTTTTCTTCATGTTAGTAGATGAGGGATCTGAGCTCATGAACAGAATGATCTAAGGATACACAGCTCATAATTGACAAGCTTGGAATTTCAACCCAGTTTTGTAAGATTTCAAAATCTATTCTAACTAAAATGTTATGCTGTTATTTATGGATACAGCACGGTATACAATCAAATGCAAATGTTTAATATAAGTTTATTTGCAAGGATTCCTAAAACTGTCAAAAATGTTTTTCCCTGATACTGTTCAAAGCCAGTGGTATTCTAATTGACTTACTCAAACAGTAGCATCTATTAGTTTTACAATTGCATCATTATAGCCAAATATCTGAAGCATATGTTTCGAGGCAGCACTGTTAGGTTTGTTTGCAGCATGCCCTGTTGCCAAATGGATCCTAACTTTAGTTACACACAAAAAGAACTGAAAGAAACACCAACAAACATTGCATACTCTAAATGCAGAAGGAATTCGATGATGCAAACTAAATATCATCAATAAAGGGTGCAGTGAAATACATTCTCCTAATAAAATTATAACAGCAAGCAATATTTGATCACAATTTGAATACTGACAATCATGCTATAATATGCGTTTCATGAAAAATTTAATATGGGATATAAGAGAGGGCTGTATTAAGAAATTTATGGGGCAGCCCGGATGGCTCAGTGGTTTAGCGCCTCCTTCAGCCTAGGGCGTGATCCTGGAGACCCAGGATCGAGTCTCACGTCAGGCTCCCTGCAGGGAAGTGGAGCCTGCTTCTCCCTCTGCCTGTGTCTCTGCCTCTCTCTCTCTCTCTCTCTCTGTGTGTCCCTCATGAATGAATAAATAAAATCTTAAAAAAATGAAAATTATGTGTCTAAGTAGGTCATTAAAATATTGTGATTGGTCTTTATACCTAGAAATAATGTCTACCATTTGGTAACTTTCCTAGACAGTTTATGAAAGTCTATATAATTCATAATATACCACAACTCCTTCACATATTGTGCTGTTAAATTTTGATCAACATGCAGAATTCATCATTAATACAGCTGCAAAACACAATGTCTGCTGCATGGAGTTTTAAATTGAGTGGAGCCATGTGGTAACATAGGGGCACAACTTATTCAAAGTATAGTCAATGCCAAAACAAAACAAAATAAAATAAACAAAAACCCAAATCAATAATATTTACTTGAAATATATGAACCTTGCTTGACAATTATGTAAGTGCAGTAGGTCAGCAAATATGTTGAGAGGGCAACACACTAAGTGAATATATAGTACTGTATTTGTGAATGAAATTTAATGCATTTAAAGGACCACCAAGATTCTGGTATTTGGATGTGTTTTAAATACACACATATATATACACACAAGTTCACACCAATTGATGTAGATTTTAAGTGTAATCTATAATACCCTCACTCAGTATAATTTTTTTGGAAATAGACCTGTTGGCTTGCCATCTGGGTAGACAAACCAATGAGTCAACTATCCGGGACAAAGGCAATAGCTCCTATGGGCAGGTACCTGGAATAGTACAGGTTACAGTCTCTAGAAAAGTCAAGAGACCTTGTGAAGAGAAGACACAGAAGGCCAGGGCCTCCTCATCAATAAATTTAAGGCTATTTTAAAGTTCAAGATTGGATCAATGGCCATTCCCCACTACTGACCCATTGGCTTTTCTTTCTGTAAATATCATCTACTGTTTCTGAACAAAATCATTAAAAATAGTTCTTTTGTAAATACACAATTTTACAAAGCCTTTACCTCCAAAGCCAAGAGGCAAACCTACCACCTAGCCACTAACTTAAAAAATGCTACTTATTTACTTATTTTATTGAGAGAGAAAGAGAGAGAATGCGAGCCAGGAGGGTCACAGGGAGAGAGAGAATCTCAAACAGGCTCTATGCATGGTTCGCAGTGTGTGCTCAATCCCATGACCCTGAGATCATGATCTGAGCTGAAATCAAGAGTCAGATGCTCAACCAACTGAGCCACCCAGGTACCCCAGCACTGCTTTTAATGCCATTGTTTAGATATTTGAATAAGATGAAGAACTCATCTCATTTTCAAGCATCTATAAGAGTAGCTTCCATTAACCAAGTTCAGTTTAAGAAGTAATTCGTATGTTTTTTATGTTAATTACTTCAAAGCTTCAACCATTGCAAAACTGACT
The DNA here is from genome assembly GCF_011100685.1 of Canis lupus familiaris. Classification (NCBI taxonomy): domain Eukaryota; kingdom Metazoa; phylum Chordata; class Mammalia; order Carnivora; family Canidae; genus Canis; species Canis lupus. The sequence goes on along the minus strand of NC_049234.1, from coordinate 54,007,879 downwards.
TGGCTACTATAAAATCTTATGTTTCTTTGAGTAATTATTGTTTAGGGGATAGTGTGCCTACATACTCATAAATGTCACTGGGACTCATATGTCACTCTAGGAAGTTAGATGCATTTATCTGCTTAAAGTCTATACTACCGTGTGTAACCCTCTATGCCCAAGTATTAACACCTTGAGTAAACCAGTAATTTGCAATAATTAACAATGCTTATACTAATCATTACTGGAAGAATTCAGATTGATCTATAAAAATAATTTATTCAACAAATAGTTCATTGGGCAGTATATTTTATTTGGCAGAGTAGTGTAGAGGTTGAGAGAACATGTTTGAGTCACATCGTTTCAAATGAGTTCAAATCCTGGCACTACCACCGCATAGTTATATATCATTGGGTGAATTACATAAGGTTTCTGTGCTTTGGTTTCCTTGTGGTAAAAAAAAAAAGTATAATATATGTCTTTACCTCTCTAGGTTATTTTCATAACATATAGGGCCTGACACAGAGTAAACAGTAAGTTGTAAGTATTATTTTCACTATTGTTGTTTCTTTTATATAAAGATATTTCTGTTCATTGCATAAGTATAAAATTAAACACATGGGACAATTATATAACATTTAATTATGAAATAAAGTACAATGTTAAATATGAACTGAACTAAAATGAGCTAAAATAATAGGCTAAATTTAAGAATGTGCCACAAATGGTCAGAAGGGTGTAATACTAAGATCAACTCTAACTCTTTTTTGAAGTGTCCTCTGGGTCAAGTAGGGCTGAAACTGAACATTTAAGAATTAAAAATGGAATAGGTAATCTCTTAAATTTGGTCAATTTTCATTTATAACTAAAAATCTGGGAGCTTAAGTGTTTAAACAACCAGTAGCATAGCAAAAAAAAAAAAAGTGTCTGTAAAAATTGTTTAAATCTTTAAAAATACTAAGAATCATCAAAACTCTCTTGCTAGTGATATAGAAAAAACACAAAACAAAACAAAAACACCCAGCAACTGCAATTAAAGAAAAGCATTTGAAAGATAAGATTTATGACTTCAATACATTACTTTAGTTAGAATGAGACAATTTATTAGAGCTCTAAATCCCTCTACATCTCAAATGACACTTATTGTTGGCAAAGAAGCCACTTTCTCCCAGTGCCAGTGTAAATTCACATGGTATTTTTTATGAATAAACATGAAAATGTCAGCAATACTAAACAAAAGGGAGACGGCAAATTTGCAAAGAAGCCAGGAACTGTGTCAAATGACCCGTGTAACTTGAATTTCAGAAAGGAGTGTCTGAAATTTGGGTGAGCAGAAACAGCATTTTGAAGAAAACTTAAGTTACACATTACAGCCACAAAAGACGGAAAAGAATAAACATAAGACAGGGTGACTGACCCACACTGAGTGATACAAGCAGTGACACCGTGAGTTAAGCCCTCCACGGTGGCTGTAACAGGGTCCTGGTACGCTTGCAGCAGGTATGCGAGCGCATATGGGCCTATCATCAGGGGGTCTCCGAACACTGGATGATCTTACATACCCCGGAGTGCATGTTGGGATACATATGAAGACAGAGAAGCATGTGACACTCTGGGGTTTTCGTTTCCTTTCCATGATTATTTTTCCTTTGCTTAAAAATATTCTTAGTACCCTTAATGATGCTGCAAAGAATTTCTAAGATCTGATAGACAACTAAACATGTCCACGTGCTTGAACAAACTTAAACCAACACAGCCTTCAGAAAATCAAAGTCAACACATACCTTTAAAGTCAGTTGAAAAGAGAGAATATTAATACATTAAAAAGGAATGGAAAAATGCCATTTATTTTTTTTTTAATAAAAACTCGCACTCTGTTTTTTATCCTTCTTTGCAAGTATGAGTATTCACAGAAGGATACCTCCTGTGGAAATGTTTACTGATTCTCAAGTAGAGGGACGGATACCATTTTTCAATCAATCTTTGATTTTCCGTGGTATCAAATGACAGAGCCTGAGCAAACTTGACCTTCTTTGGCAATTATAGTTCGTATGTTCCCATTAAAATCCTTCAGCCAGTGATAGTGTTTGCCCCATGAAGCATTGTTAAGTTGATTTTAAAGACTGCTACACATTAGGTCTTCTACAGAGCGTAGGTGCTACCCCAAAGAAAGAGGATCCCACTCAGCACTTCTGAAGCAAGTCATCCTGGGACTGCAATGACCGCTGACCACCTCCTCGGGCACAGATACTATTCCTCATCTCTGCTCCATCCTGGCTTCCAAACAAACCTTTCTTAGTAAAAAGGAACATGGTTAAAATAAACATCAAAGCAAACAATAGAGGAAATATATCATAAAGGAGTGTCATACAGTCTGGTAGAGGAAGGGGATATAGATTCTCTGGTGACAGAGTTTGGTCTTTTTTTAGCACCCATTTTCTGTCGCCTGCCTCTCTGAGTCACTGCCCAGCAAGATCGTCCTAATTTGCTCTCCCTAACAATAGAAATAACAGTCTTGATGTCTACCTCTTTTATAAATTGATCCACTTTTCCTAATACTAGACCCTATCTTTCTAAAACCTGGCATTTCCACCTCAAATTCAGATTTTGTTTTCAGATGTTGGATGGATAAACAGAGAACCCTCCACTATTACATATTTTAACTGGGTAGCTGTCTCCCACATGCCGGGTATCTAGAAATAATTAAATACTAAGTTCCCAGCATACCCCTTTCACTTCTCAGACTTAGTAACCGAAAGGAACTTTTGTATTTATTCAACAATTTACAGTTTCCTCAGAGCATTTTCACACAAGGGTTGTACATGGATCATGTTTCTTGGTCAAGATTCTTTTTTTTTTTTTTTTTTTTTTGGTCAAGATTCTTGTACCAAAAAAATAACCCCAATATTTGTAAGGCATTTACTTTGCGTAAGGTATGTTCTAACCATTTTAATGTATCTAGCTCCCAACAATTTTACGACGTAGATACCGTCATTATCCCCAAGTTACTGATCAGGAAACTGAGGCACAGAGAATTTGAGTATATTATTCAAGAACCTAAAGCCATTATGATAAAACTATTTCATGAAATAATAAAACACAAAATAAAGTTGTAGGAAGCACGACAAATAAATGCCTTTTGTACAAAGGGAGGAAATACATATTTAGAAAAAATATTAGTGATGATAAGTTAAGGCACAAGCAAAATTCTAGCCTGAACAAAGTGATAGCTTCTATCATACCTAAAATTGCAAACGGAATCACTTAACAAACTGCATCAGATTAGAACTACTTTCTTTATAGGTAGAAAAATCAGAAAACTCAGGAATAAATATTTTACTGGACTCCAAACAGTTTAGACAAAGTTCATCCTGATATATTAAGTGGAAAGAAGGTAGAGATAAAAACAAACAAATAACCAAACAAACAGAGGTGACTCATTTAAGAGGACTCAAAGCTGTGCCCAGAGAGCTGGATACAACAACTGCAGCCAAAGAGAATCCTGGGTGAGTTAGAGTTGCACCATTATTTCTTGTGGCTTTCCTCTGTCCTTCATACTGATCACTTTAATATTAATATTCAGTTGATGAAATCAAAGGCATAAAGTAAAATCTGCTCACACAAAGCTAGGAGCTCTAATATAAAGGAATTCAGAATGAATATTTGAAAAAAGTTCTTTAAATGCCAGGAGAGAATAAAGGGCTGATAGTAATAAAATGTAAATGCAAATTCTAAAGTTATAAAATACCCTTAAAAAGGTGTTTCATTCATGTTTAAAAGTTGTATAATTACTAGACGAATTTAAAAAATTCATATAAATTGAATACAATTGACTGAAATTCAAAGGGAACAAGCCCTCTGATCATGTTGTCAAAGAGATAAAACATGCAGTGCCCTAGAAAAGTACTGTTTTCAATTCTGTGCAATAGATTTTGAGAGCAGTATCTATCAAGGTGGACTGGTCCAAAGATTGAAACTGAAAAGGTGGGGTCCACAAAAAATGAAAAAAAGAAATTGGAGCGATGAGCAGGAAAACAAAAAATCAGTCAGGACCTGGTAGTCCTACCATGTTTTACTCATCCCACCTCCTCTACTAGTAACTGGGCTTAGAACTGACCCGGCTCCAGAGTGATTTTAACACACAGTCAATAAACTATTGACTTTACCCTTTTATTCCAATTCTACAATTCCCATGTCACCAGTTTTCTTTTGTTTCTCGCTAATTCTCATGCCAGATTTAACTGTTCTTTTATCTCATATGACCCTCCTTGTAACATTCTTCATATACCGATAACTCAAGAGCTTCTCTCTTGTAGAATCCTTATTCTAATCACTCATCATGATCTTTTTCTTAAAAATATGTTCAATTCTGTATTCTCTAGGTTAAATTTTTTTTTAAAAAATAAGATGCATCTAAGCTACCAAGTTAATAACTTCCTTTAATTATTTCCTTGTACCTTTAATGTGCTCATTTGTATTGTAGTTCCAGAGGATGAGGGGAAAGAGGGTGGTAACAGCTTATTATTTTGTGTCTTACAAACTGATTTAATGATGGACAAAATCTTTCCCCTGACCCCCCCAAATATATTACAAGGCTAATGTTCCTAGACGGTACTTTGAGAAATGTTGCTCAAATTCTACACAATTCTATAAGATAAAGTGCCTCCTTCTCTTTAAACTTCTTTCATCTAGTTTTTGGGACATTAGGTTCTCTCCTAGATTCTGGATTAACTGCTTTCAACTTTGACATACCTTCTCCACATGCATCTCTAGCTTGTTTTCCTTCTCCAGTCTTTTAAATTTTTCCGTATTTTGTCGTCCATCTTTCTTCTCCTTTGGTTATTTTCAGATATTCCCACCACTCTCAAAATTTCACTTGTATCTTTATAACAATGATTCTTGAATGTTTAGTTCTTCCTGAGGGGCAGCAGAGTGGTGTGGTTCAAGGTACTGACTAAGGAATTCAAATCTTAAGTCTACCTACTACCTGAATGACCTTGGATTTTAGTCGTATTTGCTCAGCAAGTTTTGAGAGTTAAATTCAGTCTTGGTAAAAATGTCTCAAATACTTATTACTAGCTGGCATTTTTCTTTACTAACTGAAGCTTTATTCTGACCTTTTAGGCTGTCATCACGGTTGAGCACTGCATACTTCACTGGTACCTCAAACTTAATATATTTAAGACATACTTTTTTTTAAAAAAGATTTTATTTATTTATTCATGAGAGACGAGAGAGAGAGAGAGAGAGAGAGAGAGAGAGAGAGAGAGGCAGAGACACAGGCAGAAGGAGAAGCAGGCTCCAGGTGTGGAGCCTGACGTGGAGCCTGACGTGGGACTCGATCCCGGGTCTCCAGGGCTGAAGGCAGGTGATCAACCACTGAGCCACCGGGCTGCCCTAAAACATACTTTCAACCTCAAATCCTTGAACTCTACAAATCAACATTTCTTGATTTTCCCATTGTAAATAATGGTATCACCACTTTCACATTCACTATAGTTCAAAGCTCACTTCTTGATTTTTTACCACATTCAATACTGTTAATTTTCTTTCAAAAGTTTTTTACTGGGACGCCTGGGTGGCTCAGCGGTTGAGCGGCTGCCTTCAGCACAGGGCATGATTCTGTAGTCCTGGGATCGAGTCCCACCCACATCAGGCTCCACATTGGGAGTCTGATTCTCCCTCTGCCTAAGTTTCAGCCTCTCTTTCTCTCTCTGTCGCTCATGAATAGATAAATAAAATATTTTGAAAAAACGTTTTTTTACTTCCTCACCCCAATTTCATTCCTTTTTGTGACTGTATTGGCACCTCGGTTCCAGTGGAATTACAGCACATCTAGACTGTGGCATTCACCTAATTCATTTATTTACACATCCTTTTCGGACCCGAAGGCATCGAATGCAACTCCCATAGTATTTTGTAAAATTGTTCGGGCAATATTTTTGTCTCTTATAAACTGATATTTAGGGAGGATTTGTACTCTCTTCAATCATAGCTTGGTATTTTATTTAGAACTATTCTCTGATGTAAAATCTACTTCGGTTCTCTAGTCACATTAAATTTCTTCTTTCGTATTCCCATTTGGTGGCCCTTATGGTATTATGTGTAGTATTCAAGTGTTTTGTGCAATTATTTATTTCTTCCGATAGAACACAATCACTCTGAGTATAGAAACGATGTCTTAATCCACATCTGTATCCTCTTTTTCCCCCTTTAGTTCCAGCATAGTTAACAAATGGTGTTATATTAGTTTCCAGTGTGAAATATAGTAATTCAACAGCTCCATATATTACTCAGTGCTCATCATGATAAGTGTATTTCAATCTGCATCAACTATTTCCTCTTTTATTCTTAAAGATTTTATTTATTTACTTGAGAGAGAGAAAGCAAAAGCAAGTGGGGGCAGTGGCAAAGGTAGAGGGAAAGAGAGAGAGAATCCTCAAGTAGACCCTCTGCTGAGGACGGATCCTGACGCAGGGCTTTATTTCATGACCATGAGAACGTGACCTGAGCCAAACTCAAGGGTCAGGCGCCTAACCGGCTTGAGCAACTCAGGCACTCTGCCATTTCCTCCTAAGTCACTTTCTATAGTGTTTGGGAAATACCTGACACAATATTCGTGAATTTATATACATTTCAAGAACTGACTCATATAACACATCTTTCTTTCTCAATGGCCACTTCTCCCTCAAGTAATGGTCTTCTTTTCAGAACTCCCACAATACCATACCTAGCCCACATGACATATATCTGAGCATTTTCCTATTAGATTATAACTTCTTGTAAACACTATTTATTCATAATACTTTCTTTCAAATTAAGCAATTTTCAAGTAGCTTCTGAATGAAATCACATATTTTATTTAAAAATTCAATATATTCCACATTACTTATTCCCATATAATTGAATAGCTTTCTAGAAGTGATTATTATCTATTTAGGACCCATTTAGCATGTGGTTAAGAGATTAAAGCAAAAACAACCAATATACAATGTTAGAAATAAAAGACTTAATGGATTTTCTCTGTTCCATTCTTTAATCCTCTATCTCATAATTCTACTGAGAATGATTTTTCAAAAAACCCAAACCTGCTTTAAGCCCTTCAGTAAATCTAGACCAAGTCTAAAATCCATTCTCTGGCTCAGGCCCTGTAGGGTCTAAATCAATCTTGTGTCTTCGTCTCTACCCTCACCTGGTTCCATTTTGTTTCCTTCTGCTTTCAAAGCAGAACATACCACAGGACACAGAGTAGCCAGTTAATAAATAATAACTAAAAAATGATAAAGCAAGTTAAATAATAGAATTGATTAGACAAAAAGTTAAAAGAATCATGCATTCTTTTGCAGTGCATCTGATAGCTTATTCCTTCCAGTTTCCCCCTCATACTTAAATGGTCATTCCATCATATCAGAGTGCCCTCTTAAAATCATTTTTGGAAAACTCAGTTGTTCTCCTTTGTCCCATTTTTCCATCTGTAAAACTGAAGGAATCCTCTCAGCTCTGGCTCCATCTCAGGGATATAATGTTGCAAACATTAACAAGGTCATATTGGGAGCGCTCACGACTTCTTAGGATGAAAGATGTTACCAAGTATAAAGTATTATTACCATTTCTGATAGGATTACACTGTGATTGGGAAAGTATAAATGGGAGTCCCTGGAGGAAGAAGCACACTAATGGTTTAAGTGAGATGCTGAAGCCTCAAGATAAACTAATTTAAGTCAAAGCTTCAGAGTTAAAAAGAAAGTAATTTTAACTGGATTAAATAATGCCACCCATCGCGTAAGAACATTCTCCCATTTACATAGATATAATTTTAAAGTGGATTTTCTGGAAGTCTATGTAATATGCAATTATCTCAGTTTATAAGCAGAGGCTGGAATCAAGATCCAAATACACCGTGACCGAATGAAGACTCACTCACTGAAATGATTTCTCTCGGTCATACTTAATCACTCATTTTTCCTAAGATAAACCCACATACTACTAATACTTATGTAAATGATGTATTTAATGTATAATGACTAAAATTTAAAAAATAAGTATTTGAGAACGTCACAAGAACTTGAATGAGTATAACCTCTCTTCCACTTTGCAAGGTCAGCAATCTACTATTTCTTTCACCTTGGGCCTCAGCTTTTCAGCCAAGGCCTACCATATACTCCTGGAGCTCAATATATGTTTTTTTAAATGAATCATAACATTCACAATCATTAACACTTTATTACTACATACAGCAAGTCAGTTTTGGTACTAATGCGTCAAAAGAAGAGTCAGAAACCCAACAGAGAAAACTAAGGTGAATAATACTGCTTTCTATGAATCTCAGTTTTTAATTGTAGGAAGCACCTTGAACAGCATTTACTTATTCTCAACATTCCTCCATATCTGAGAGATCCTGGGCTGCATTGTGGCAGAAATGTCTCTGTGGGGAAGTAGTAAATTTAACAAGCTCATTTCCAGAGAGTTAAGTGGGGGTTCCATGCTAATAGCATAGGCCCTCTGAAGAAGAACTGGTGTAGAAGCTTTGTACCTATCTTAAGGGTTTCCAAAGAGGGAACTGGCTCTAGTCCAACAAAGTTCCCTAAGAATAACCAAAGCATACCACAATTATTAGGCCAATTCCTGGAGAATTTAGAAATGGACAGAAATGCAAGGTGATAAGAGTTTTCTTGAAAACACCTTCACCCCTTCTATAGGATTCACTGACCTTTTGGATGTTTCCTCCTATTTTTATCAGTTTTCAAATAATGTCAAATATGTTTAATTTGAAACCTCATCAAGACAGATTTTTTTTAATCTACTTCATTGTATTATTCCTATCTTGAAATCTTCACTAATTTTCAGTTTTGAAGATTTCTTTCTCCAGAACCTGGTACATTATATATATTTAATTTCATATATCAAGCACTATCATAGTTATTTGTGAATTTGTATATCTCACCTATTTGATGAAAACCTTTTTAAGGATATTGAAGCTATGTTTGTATTTGATCTTTAAATGGTCATTTAATCAATAGTACTAAGTATCTACTATGGATTGAACAACGTAATACATAACGGGATATGAATATGGACAAGAAACATATACTTCCTGACCATATGAGACTTAGGGGATATTTCAGTTATCATTCATATAGAAGGCATTTGATAAATATTTTAAAACACTATATAAGGAAAACTTTTCCTCTGTGGTAGTTGGAATTTAAAAATATAGCATCTGTTACAATTACAATTAAAATAAACCTACTTAGACAAATATCCTAAATAATTAAATTAATAAGTCATCACTTTAAATCCATGGTAATAGTGGTTAAAAGAAATAAAGGAGATAATTAAAACCACAGTTAACCTACTATTTTCTTATGGAAGGAAAATTACCCTGAAGGTAAAGTATCATCTGCAAGTGATCGGTAAAATTCACAGATAGCAAACTGCTTTCTGGAATAAGACATTCCCCCTGACTTTGTGGATTCAAATCAGATGTTGATTCAGAAACAAATTTAATCAAGAAATTCAACCTTAAAAAATCTGTCACCAGACAACCATTTGGCTAGGGGTTTCCTTTGTAATAGTTACTTATTTTAAATGTAGTTAATGACTGCATTTATTGACTATTTCCTACATTAGAAAGAAAACATCTTAAGGGCAAGAATCTCTTCCATCTTATTTATTATTTCATGATGACTCCTTAGCATGGTACCTATATTAATTGCATACAAGATTCATCTGTTGTACACATTTTTTTCAGTAAACAAACAAAAAAAATATGTATATACTTGTTGAGTAAACAAAACATTTCCACCTCAAATGTGGCCAAGTTTTTTATAAAATAAGTTCTATTTGTTTCTTCTTTATACATGTGATCAACTTATTAAGAAAGCAAGTGTAAATATTTTAGTAAGGTAGGGCAAAAAAAATGAGATGATTATATGAAGGATGCCTGCATTACAAATAGAATGTGGAAGACACGCTGTTTTGAAGCCATTTTCATTTGCTTGCCATATATATATATATATATATATATATATATATATAATCTCAATATTAGAAGAAACAGAGTACTACAGATTTTTATAAGCCAGTTAGAAAAAGAGTATCATACGTAAGACCTATAGATATATTTCAAACTTTTAGCATTAGGAGACTATTAGAAATTATTAACTACCTTGACAAAGAATTTGGACTTCTGAATGCTCCCCTAAATTGACTCACAGTGTATCTGTTCCATTTTACTGTACGCAGTCTTTACCAAATTTCACAAGATGCTATTTAATATCAAGCTGAAGAAAGCTGACACGACCAGTCTTTTCTTGCCAAATATTGGAAAATTTAATTAAATAGACATTTGACTTCAAGAAGGCGATGTTGAAAACTAAATAAACTTTATCCTTTTAACCTTATTGACTGACCAGAGTAACATGAAAACATCAATACCTCATCTGCAATGAGAACTCATATTGGATGAACTTTGTCTCTGTCAGGGATGTGATTACTAATGGAGGTGGTGGAGCCAGACTTAAAATCAAATTACTCTGATGTGACAGCTTAATCTCAGACTTAACATAATCTTTATTCTGCCACTTTGAAACTTCTAGGTGATTTAATAATACTGAATTTAAGGGTTGGACATTATAAGCTTTAGGCATGCCAGCTAAAATTCTAGCATGCTAAATCTTTGCTTTTTCTAAAACACACATAAAAAAAAAAAAACAGAGCAAGTTTTGGCCGGACTACAGTTAACCATTTGTTTTGCAGCTTTATTTTTTTTAAAGACTTCATTTATTTATTCATGAGAGACACAGAAAGAGAGAGGTAGAGACACAGACAGAGGGAGAAGCAGGCTCCATGCAGGAAGCCCAACGTGGGACTCGATCCCGGGTTCCCAGGGACAGGGCCTGGGCTGAAGGTGGTGCTAAACCGCTGAACCACCTGGGTTGCCCTGTTTTGAAGCTTTAGAAGAGTGAATAAGATAGTTTCAAGTTTAATCTGGTTACTTTAGGTAGGAAAGTTAAATACGTGGTGTTAATAGTGAGCGAAAGCATGATAATAGAATGGTATAAAACAAAAGGATATGCTTTGTATTCTTATTCCAATTATTGCTTTTCTTTTCACAAAAGTGATGATCATTAAGCCCTACAAAGCTATGAAGAAAACAGAAACAAAAACTGTTATTAACTTTAAGTACTTCTGGTCATGGATTTTGGCATTTTCCCCTGAGTTCTAATTATACAATAGTTTAGGGACATAAAGGGATTGGCATGGAACAATAATAATTTTCAAGATAAAAATTCACATTTTTCCATGACTAGTTTAGGACACACTGAAGCTACCCACTGCATTTTATTGAAGGAGTAGAATCAATGAATTCTTCAGAGTATAAAAATTCAGCAAAGTACACTAATTGTCATATGGGATTGAACCAGAGAAAGATTGTTCAAAATTCAAAGACATATTGATATTATCAATGAGAGAGTCAGAGAGAAAGATTAAATGGGTAATCGTCAGGTAAAAGGTATATAAAATTCCACCAACAAGAACTGTGATTGCATAGTTTGTTATATGGAGTTTGAAAAGTAGAGGGTAATGAAAGAAAGTACAGAAAAGAGAGAAAGAAATGCCAATAACAATTAAGAAATATGAGAGAATGCAATTAGAGAGATATTATATAGAAGATAATATATTCACATGAGTCAGAAGAAGAGTTTAGCAAAGGAGGATATGATAAATGGTCACAACTACTGCAGGGATATTGAAGATGACTTCTGTGAAAATCAAGTTTGACTGAAAAGAAAGTTTCAGATGATTTTTTTGATAAATATTACCAGTAATTCATGGAGGAAAAGGTCTGCAGCGAGGTGGATACTAAATACTTAAAGTATATCATGAGGTGAAAAATAAAAACAAAACTTCCAGCTTAGCTGCCACTACAAAAATTAGTTCTGGGTTTAACAGTCCCTCCATTTTTGAGTAGTTCAAAGTTACTTTGTTTCTCCTCTAATAGGTGTTTTCCTTAAGTTAGCTGCACTACCTGAGACAGATGTCATAAGACACTCCCAAAGTTTACTTAATGAAAACCCTACAAATCAAATGACTGCACAGATACATTAAACATGTGCCTCAAACATCAGCAAAGGCTAAAAATTGTCAATGGTATTTGGTCAGCCGCTTTGCTGGAGAATTAAAGGTCACAGTTTCAATCCCTCTCAGCTTTACTCCATAGCTTATACCATTAACTCTGGTCAGCAGAAAAGTTCTCTTGTGTCAAGTGGCAAATGCCTCACTGCTCTTTGAAAAGTAAGATAAAGCAAATGATTCTAGCAGATGAAGCACAATAATCTTACCAGTAAAGATTAAGATTTCACCATCATTCACCTTAAGACATAATGAAGAAAAAAATCACTTCCACCAGTAGGGGAATGACCTAACACACTGTGTCTACATCAAACCATGAACTAGTTTAAAGCCCTTAAAAAGAATTAAACAAAATTATGGCAGTTGACTTATGGGAAGCTTTATGAGACATCACATAGTATAGTCGTATAATGAGAAAAGCAAGACATGCATAATATGATCCTGTTTTTGTAAACACACACATATTTAAATCAATATTCATGTATAAGTCTTCAAAGGACCTCAGTATATAGAAAATTGTGAAGAATATACAGTATGTGTATATGTTTAATAGCCCAAGTGTCCATCAATTGATGAGTTAATAAAGAAAAAGTGATATGCATGGAATATTATTCAGCACAAAAGAGAAAAAGAATGAAATTTTGCCATTTGCAATGAAATGGATGGAGCTAGAAAGTATAATGCTATGTCAGGTAAGCCAGTCAGAGACAGACAAATACCATATGCCTTCACTCACATGTGGAATTTAAGAAAAAAGACAACTGAGCAAAGGGAAAAAGAGAGAGAAAGAGAGCGAGAAAGAGATAAACCAAGAAACAGACTTTTAACTAAGAGAAAAAAACTGATGGTCACCAGAAAGGAGGTGGGAGGGAGGGGGGGGGAATGGGTGAAATAGGAAATGGGGATTAAGGGGTGAACTTGTCGTGATGAGCACCAGGGGTTGTATGGAATTGCTGAATCGCTATATTGTACACCTGAAACTAATAAAACACTGTATGTAAAAAATAAGTAGTTTCACATGTGTTCTGTACTGATTTGACCTTTTAAAAACAAACATCTGTACTTAATTATAACAAATCTGGATAATGGCCTCCCCCTAGATGTCTATGCCCTAATCGCAGAACCTGTGAATATTTTACCTTTCATGGCAAAAATAAATTTTTTTTTTTTTTTGCAAATGTGATTAATTTAAGAATTTGAGATGAGATGATCCTGAATCATCCAGATGGACCCCATCTAATCCCAAGGGTCCTTATGAAAGGGAGGTAAGAGGGTCAATATCAGAGAAATGTGAGAAGTAGAGGTAGAGTGATGTGCTTTGAAGATGGAAGAGGCCACATGCCATAGAATGCCAGTGGTTTTTGGAAGACGGAAAAGACAAAGCAACAAATTCTCCTCTAACACCTTCAAAAGGAAAGAAGCCCTGTCAGTATCTTCATTTTAGTCTTCCGACCTCTGTATCTATAAGAGAACACAACTGTATTGTTTTAAGCCACCCTGTTTGTGGTAATTCCATATAGTAGCAGTAGAAAACTAATTGTAAAAGGTCAACTATTAACAGAGACAGAATATTTTATGACTAATTCAGAACAAGAGTTACAGAATAAGTGATAATGATCATTCCACTCACCCACTGCAGTTTGTCTTTCTCCTTGTTCTAATGCTAGGTTCCTACCAATCATTCCTACTTCTTGATGAAAATTCCTGAGGTCAAGCTAACTTCAGCACACCAAACTTTACATTTTAGGCACTAGGACAGAGGGTAGTAAAATACTTTAAAAGAGAACTGTTTAGTATTGTCAATTCTCTGACAGAAAGGTATTTTTACCTGCCTTCTTTAGCATAATGAGAACAGCCAAAACACCCAAGTCAAAGGGAAACAGTTGTTTTCAAATTCCTACGACCACCTGCCATTCACTTATCAGGCATGGGGGACTTGGACAAACGTGGCTACATAATTTATAGTCCTACGTTCCTTAGTTTTAAAATGGGAATTGTATTATCTATATAAACCACTGTGAGAATAAAATAATATTTCACACAAATTATTTAGCGCAGTACTGGCACTTCGTACTTGGCTCAGTGAACAATGTCTACTCTCAGGAAAAAGCTCTTATTTTTTTCTAGCAATTTTTCTTTCCTTCTTGATTATGACAAAGAGGGAGAAAATCAAGTTGAGGAGTTATGGTCTATTTTTATTAAACACCTCAAGAAATTCTTTTTCAATCAGTTGTTTCCTGGGCTGTCAGCTTCTAAGTCACTCCTGTTTCCACTCCAATCAGAGAATGAGCTGCTAAATGTTTAATGATTAATTTGCATCAGAGTTACCTAGCAACCACCACTAATATAAAATTAGAGTCTCTGTAAAAGTCCACAATCTACTAAAAGGATTCAAAAATAGATGAATTCTAGCCAATATCAGAATTTTAACTCTTAAAAACACATCCAGATAGAGTATCTCAAAACCTTAAATTGGGAGTATATGGTACTTTTTATATCTTGGTATTCAGAATTTTGTACCATAGTGTTTTCAACAATAAGCCAAAACCCCTATCCATATGGTACAGAAGACTTTAAAATAAGAATTAACTTTTGTTAAGCCTTAATTATGTGCTAGAAACTTTTAATTCTGCTGTGTATATCATTTATTTTAAGTCAAAATAACTCAAAGTGTTTACATTGAAGAAATAAACCATATTTTAAAAGCATTAGATTAATTTGGAAATTTCTCAAAAATAACTAAGATTCTTCATCCCTAACACCCAACATGGAATTAAAAATAGGTTCTGGCCTTCCACTACATAGGTAAAATAAAATGGCAACCATGGCCTTCCTACGTTGTTGGGGTGTGTGTGTGTGTGTGTGTGTGTGTGTGTGTGTGTTTCGGTAAAGATTTATTTATTTGAGAGAGAGACCGAGATAGTGAGAGTGAGAGCATGAGCAGAGAGGGAGAGAGAGAAGCAGGCTCCCCACTGAGCAGGGAGCCAGACACACTGGGATCAATCCCAGGACCCTGGGATCATGACCTGAGCTAAAGGCAGACACTTAACTGACTGAGCCACTCAGGCACCCCTTTACATTGGTTCTTATTAATTCTGGATCTTCAACACTTTTAGAACCTATGACAAATAAAATTTTTAGTAAACAGTTCAAGATACTGCCTGGGGATAAAAATAAGGTATTTCAACATTTTAGAAACTGTCATCTGATTCTCACAAGGAGCAGCAGCTGGAAAGATTCAATCAAGTAATATCACTCATCAGATACTCTTAAATTTTGTATTAGAATCCGTGCTAATCACAAATCGAGGGGCAAATATTGATAAATGACTAAGCATTGCTGAGTCCTAAATCAGAGAATAGCATATGTTTCTTGCTTTACACTTAGCACTCATCCTTAAAAAGAGTAACACATACCATCTGTTGCAGGGCAGTCAGTCATAATTTAGGAGATCCAAGCTTGGTATTTGAACCCATTTAATATGAGCATTAGAGAGTGCACGATAGAGTAGGAATAAGGGGTTCTTAGTTAATATCCCCAATAAGATTCTTTTACTTGGCAGGCTTTTTGTGTTTGTTTTTTGTTTTGAAGTTACACTTGATTAGTTATCTCTTGGTAAGTCACAAACAGATCAGGATTAGATCAAAATACTGCCACAAAAAGTTTATATTAGATTCTGATACACACAAGTAGCCAGTTATCAGTTCTACTGGTGCCTGACCAATCAGAATGAATCCAGAAGGGGGTGGGGAGTTTTGTTGTGGGGATAAATGCATTTTGTTTTCAACAAACTTGAATATGATCTTCCTTCTGAGCCTTTCTTCTTATCTTGACGAACTTAACATCAATTAGTTCTCTGAGAGGTCAGGAAAATAGGACAGGGAACAAGTCAAGGAAAACCATAGTAAAGAAAACCTTATGTTCTGCTTTTTGGGAGAGATTAATTCTCTCTATAATTCCATTAGTTGTGTGTGTATGTGCATGCGTGCATTTTAACTGCAGACAGCTTTGGCATCTGTGAAATTTCAATGTTATTGAGCACTGAACTTATTTCAAGCTGTTCTAAAAACTGAAACAAGAAAAGATTTGTCAAAGAAATGTGGATGTTTATTTGAAGGATTCCAAAAAGAAAATGGTTAGTGTGTGGTGATTTAGTGTATAGTGAACATAGAGCACATTGCAGAGTCCACCTTCTCTAAAAATGTTCACCTATGGGTTGAGGCAATTTTGAAATAAATTATGAGAAAAGCCATAATAGCTTGAAATCTAGCACTATGCACAGAAAGACTGATATTTCGGTATATGGACAAAGTTGGGTTTTTGATATCTCAATATGCCATCACTAATTGTGTTAATTATGGGCCATACTGAAGGCAAACAAAGACCAAATAAGCAGTCACATTAGGATCATTTTGAGTTCTAAATTTTTTCTGAAAGGATTTGATTTAAAATGAGGAACTGGGCTAGAATGTTAAGTTTCAGTTAAAGAGGATGTATTCAAATCTTTTATATTTTTGAGAGTAAGCTTTAATCACTCCTTCCATCTCTAAGCTATAGAAAGACTACTCTGAAATTTAAAAAAAAAGATATTAGCATGATGGAAGGAGAACTTGACTGACAATTAAGAGTAAGTCATAACTACATAATCATTGACTGTTTTACTTATCCTCAGTTTCTTCACCTGTAAAAAATTAAAGGTAGATTTAGGTTGCTTTAAAATTAAAAAATTACACTGTTGCTACCTAGAGACAGTATGTGAAGACTCATATAATAGAGGCTTGACCAATATTTGTTGAATGAAATAAATGAATGTGGTCAGGGTCTACCTGGTGACATTGGAGCACATTGATACCTCCTTACCTATTGCTATCTATGAGAATAGGACTGGAGGTAAATTAATTGGTAGTAGAAAAGCTAACACCAGTGAGATAAGTATGAAAATAAAAGGTACAATGCCCAAACTCCATGGCAGGCTTGGTGTGATTCATGCAAGTGTCAGTACAAGCAGTGAAGTCCAAAAGGGTGCAGAGCCTGAAATTTAGATATGAGAACTCAGAAACCCAGTGGGCTGAGTGTAGATTCAGAAAAGTTGTCTGATGTGGCTTAGTCATCACTTTGGGATTAAAGAGAGTAACCCCATAAGAGAAAACTCGTTTAGGAGCTAAATCATATGGCAGATGCCCTGTATCTGAGAGAGACTCAAACTTCAGACATGATCTGAAATGAAAAATGGAGACAACATGCATATTCGGTCGAATAGCAATGATATTCTGAGCATTTTTAATGTGGTCGTCACTGTATTAAGCTTTGAGCATTTTTTCTTTTTAATTTACACAGAAGGTCTGTGAGTTGATTATGATCCTTATTTTCTATGTGAAGAGTCTCATTCACAGAGTAGTAAAACAGCTTCTCTAGAAAGAACATAGCTAATAATTGGCAAAGTCAGAATGTCAATTCCAAAGCTCTCACTCTAAACCACTGTTATATTCTCCAGTGCTTGAGAGAACCTAGTAATGTGAAGACAGGGAAAATGTGGTAGGAACTGACAAAGAGCATAGGTAATATGTCTTTGCCATAGAGATGTACTTAGAAACAGCCACTTCTCTCTCCGTATCACTTACTCTTCTACTCTGTTCTAATTGAAGTTGAAAAGCAATTAGCATAGAGAGAATATAATATGTTTAGAAAATATATTAATAAAAACTAAACGGTACTGAGTTTCCTTCCGAGGCTTTGATTCTACATTGATGTGATTACTTAAAGGATGATAGAATGATGAGGAGATTATGGGTTCTTGGAAGTTAAGACCTAGTCATATTTGTATTATTGGGGGCATCTGAACACTGCAGTATTTTAAACATAATTAGGTTTTCATTAAATGTTGGTAAAACGAAATTAAATCAATACATACAGAGCAGATTTGGAAGTCCATATATATGGATTTAATTCAAGTATTACAAAGCAGTTATTGTGAGAAATTACTGTTTAAAGATATAAGAAAATTTACATGGAAACTCACTATATTTATTCATCCTCTTTATGTAGCTCATATATTTATAACCAACTCCTTATTTGCTCACTTTCTTTCCTGCCTCACGTAAATAGTAGATAAGTGTAATACAATAAAATTAATTTTACTAAATACTAACTTGACTTGGGATTCCCTAGGGTTTTATACATTTATAAAGAGAATTAACATGACTTCTTTTTTTTTTTTTTTTTTTTTTTTTATGATAGTCACACAGAGAGAGAGAGAGAGGCAGAGACATAGGCAGAGGGAGAAGCAGGCTCCATGCATCGGGAGCCCGACGTGGGATTCGATCCCGGGTCTCCAGGATCGTGCCCTGGGCCAAAGGCAGACGCCAAAACGCTGCGCCACCCAGGGATCCCTTTTTTTTTTTTTTTTTTTTATGATGACTTCTATCTATAAGGACAAGCTGCACATCCTACATCTAGCCAGTCTATTGCAAAAGATTTCTATGTTGATGTTTTTAAAATATTATGAGAAAAATATCTTTATTTAGAAAGCAAAACTATATCTTTATCAGCCTATGTCCTAAGCAGTGATTTTTATAGAAAAAAAATTATAATTTTAGGGAAAATATAATATTATAATAAGCTTTATTGGTATTCTATTGCTGTTGTAACAAATTACCACAAATATAGTGGTTCAAACAACATTATGTCAGAGGTCTGAAATGGGCCTTAAGGGCTTTAGTTAAGAGTTGTGTTCATTCTGGAGGCTCTAGGGGAAAAAAAAAAAAAAAAATTGTCCTTGTTTTCTCTAGCTTCATAGAGGCTCCCTGCATTCCTTGCCCTGGAAACCCCTTCCTCTGTCTTCATATGCTTCACTCCAACCTCTGCTTCTGTTGTCGTATATCCTATGGCCAACATCACCTGCTCGGATAAGGAAATTTGTGATTACCTTCAATCTACCTGCATAATCCGGTATAATCTCCCCAAGTCTAGATCTTTAATTTAATCACACCTACAGAGTCCCTTTTGTCATTGAAGGTGATAACGTTACAGGTTCTGGATATGGAGCTTTGGGAGGGGCATCAAGTATTGAGTCTGACAGATAAAATTTAATTGTTTAAAAGTCCTTGGGTTTCATAGAGTGGTATTGCAAAAAATTTAACCAATTAAAAACTTTACAGCATTCACAGGAACTGTGATAACCTACCATTTGAGAAATGCCTCCAAAATAAAATGAAAATATTAAAATTTAAATATATTTTCCCTTTATCACTCATTTAAATGAGATATTATGTGGAATTACAATATTTCAGTGTAGAACTTTCTAAGCCAATAAATTCATTTTTTCTAGTTTCATAAATTTTAGATTAAAATACAAAACAATTAAGAAGGCTCTTTCATAGTATTTTGATTTTACATCTACTGAGGAAACTTTATCTGACAATTAACTCCATAGTTCTTATACATCATGATGTCTGCCATAAAAATCTTTTTAGCGGGGCAGCCCAGGTAGCTCAGCGGTTTGGTGCCGCCTTCGGCCCAGGGTGTGATCCTGGAGACCCGGGATCGAGCCCCACGTCTGTCTCCCTGCATGGAGCCTGCTTCTCCCTCTGCCTGTGTCTCTGTCTCTCTCTCTCTGTGTCTCTCATGAATTAATAAATAAGACCTTTAAAAAAAAATCTTTTTAGCAATAAGCACTTTGGAAAATAACCTTACTTTCACATGTTTTCACTAGTTAGCTTCCCATATGCAATATATTTTATTTTTTTATGTTTGTTTGTTAAAGAGCTGGTGGGGGTGGAGGTGGGGGAAGAGGGAGAGTAAAGAGTATCTTAAGCAGACTGTGTTCTGAGTGTGAGGCCCAATGTGGGGCTCAATTTCATGACCCTGAGATCCTGACTTGAGCAGAAATAGTCAGAAGCTTAACCAACTGAGCTATCCAGGCACCCACCCCCATATGCAGTCTATTTTAAAAACAAAACATTATATTCTATGTCTTTTGTGATCCTACATATTTATACTATTCAATTAGAGCACCTTGTAAAAATTTCTTTAAATTAAGTTTAAGTGCACAAGCTCTATAGTTTTACTATTTATTTCAAATAAAGCAAATGAACATAGTTAAACTAACCTCTCAAATTTTATTTATGTCTATAATAACACTATACTTCCTAAACCAAATCTTTTCCTAATTCTGGCAATCCAATTAATGTTTTTATCACTCTCAATTCATCTTGTTCCCTTACAATTAGCATCTAAGCATACATCTACATATTATTAATCTACCAGAAGTCTATACAAAGTTTATCTACCTACTGATGGATGCTACTCGATGTTTGGCTTATTTGATGCAAGTAGAATCAGGCTTCATTAGCAGTGGTATTAACAGTACTAATTGCTGGCTTGTTTTCTCGTCAAGTCACTCTCCTCATCTTGACTATAGTCACACTGACTTTCTATCAAGTCTGAGAACAGGCCAAACTCTCCCCAACGGAGGGTCTTTGTTGCTGCTCTTCTCTTTGCACTGAAAGTTCTTTCCCAGGCCCTTTGCCAGACTGTCTTATCCTCATTCTTCAGGTCTTTCAGAACACCTTACACAAGCTGGCCCTTTTGCTGTTCTCTATCTTACAATTGTGTTTATTTTCTTCTTGCATTTTTATGGCAATCTTTAATGTTTATATGTATTGATAAATGTGATATTGCCTTATCTCCCAAGCCTACCAGCTTCATAAAGCTCATATCTCTTTTTCTCCAGCACCTAACATAGGGACTGACTTATATTAAGCAACAAAAAACTTCTACTGGTAGAATTATCATTAGTACACAAACTTGCTATCTTTTCAAAATTAATAAATACAGTAACAATTTAGAGTGCTTTTACTTCTATTAACATTGATTAGATGCAAACTCTAGAAGAAGAGTTGCAAGTTTAGGTAACTTCAGAAGCCAGGAGACATTTTAAATGATTATAGTGAACCAGGAACAATACAATACATGTTGTATAATATATCAAACAGAGATGAACAGACCTTATTTAGAGCAAGTAATTTTAATCTATCATTGCTCAAGGAAAGGCAGGCCCAGTATTCCTCCAGACTTTATGTTAAATCTGTCTTTCCAGTGTATGTGAGGCTTACAGAATTGCTCTGCACGTTGAATCTGGTCCAGAGCCATTAAAGGGCAGTCTTTGCATTCACACCCACCGAGGGATCTGATCCCTCCTGATCACATATAGGCTCTTCGCCAGCCTCACTATCTTTACATGTAAAGAACACCTGGATACTGAATGTCATGTACTTTTGATGTCCTAAACTAGATCATTACAGGAATTACAGTAGATGAAACATTTTTGGAACTCATTCATCTTAACATGGAGTCCTTAAGAAACTCTCCCATACTTCTTGTTATAGAACACTAGATCTTATATTTTTGGGTCCTGGTTTTACCTAATTCAGGAACCAGTACTTTGTATCCACCCCCCCCCCAAATTATTTTTAACTTAGTCAAAATTGTTTTTTGCAGATTTGCAAAGAAACATGTCTTATTAATATATCCATTAATTGCCTTCCGAAATGGTTTTATTATCTTTTCTGTGCTCCACATTGTTATAGGTATTAGGTCCCAGAGAAATCACAGCATACAGGGAGGTCAGGATTTCTACGCCAATTGACAGGTTCATCTCCTGTCAGTCTTATGTTCCGTATTTTATGAAAACACTAAACTGTTTTGCCTTACATTCATCAACCAGTTTTTAATCTTATATTGCCCCATCTGTTACAAATGATTGTGCTTCTCACTGACTATACTCGTTCTTTAAGACTCAGCTCAAGAGTCATCTCCTCTAGAAAACCTTCCCTGAAGATACCCATGTCCAACCCCATACTAGCCAGTAGGGGATGGATGTGCATTCTCTGTACACTGCCAATGTGATGAACTAATAATACTGAAACTACGGGGACCTTGAGCCCCACTTGACTACATTCTTTGAGAGCAGAAGCATTTTTTCATAGCTTTCTATGCTATTGTGTACCAGTGCCTGGTATACAATAGATGTTCAGTGATAACAGAGAAGCGGTATGTCTTGAAAGCAAATGGCATCATTTAGCTGAGAATAATTTCCATAAACATATGAGCAGCTAGACAAAGGTATGAGAGCATTTAGGATCTGAACCTCCAAGAAAGTATAGTCCATTTATGTTTCTTGCTTTCTACTAATTTTTATAAATATATAATACTTTAGGGATTAAGCAAACTTAAACTATTATATAATCACTGATTCATTTGCAAAAGATTTGTGGATTATCTGTCAGATGTAAGATTCTGTGAAGTAGAGAAAATTATATGACAAAGAAAGAAATGGTGGTGGGAGAGCAAAAGGAGAAAAGAAAGGAGCTTGTGGGTGGCTCAGTAGGGTCTGAATCTCGGTCATGGCTCAGGGCTTGATCTCAGGATTGTGAGACTGAGCCCCATGTCAGACTCCACACTCGGAGGAGGGGATTCTCTCCCTGTCCCTCTGCCCCTTCCTTCTCTCTCTCTCTCTCTCTCAAATAAATAAATAAAAAGGAAAAAGGAAAGAAAGGACAAATTTGGTTGTTTTCACTTTAAATATTCTAAAAAGACAATTTAGATAACTGACTCTGCTTTTTTAAATATTTTATTTATTTATTTGACAGAGAGACGAGAGAGAAAGAGTGAGTGCACAAGCAGGGAGAGGGGCAGAGGGACAGGGAGCCTCACATGGGGCTCCATCCCAGGACCCTGGGATCATAACGTGAGCCGAAGGCAGATGCCCAACCCACTGACCATCCAGGCACCCCTGACTCTGCTCTTGGAGAGGAACAGATATGTCAGGGACAGCACTTGCTATGTTACATGGAGACACAGGGAAAAATAATATGGAAAACAAAATGGCTGCTGTTAGCATTCTTGAGGAATACAATCACCAAACAATTTGGAAGAACTAAAACTCATACACTGTGTATTTTTACCATAGATCTTCCCTTTGAATTACTAAGGTCTTGTTGAGGTGCACCTGGGTAGCTCAGTGGTTGAGCATCTGCCTTTGGCTCAGGTCATGATCCCAGGGTCCTGGGACCGAGTCCTGCATCGGGCTCCCCGAGGGAGCCTGCTTCTCCCTCTATGTCTCTGCCTCTCTCTGTGTGTCTCTCATGAATAAATAAAATCTTAAAACATAATAAGGTCTTGTTTGTAGACAAGAGTTTCTTGAGTGTACCATTCTAGCAGTGAACAGAATACTTTTAGAGGAGCCATTTTGACTAAATTTTATTTTTTCTTCAACCATCCAATACATATTTCTTAAATGTATACTGGGTCAGAAACTGAAAAAGGTACTGAGGCTCTGGGAATCAAATTGTATCTTAGCATTTCTATAGTATCTTAAAAATTAAATATATGTGTTAATTTCAACACATGAATTTTTTAAAAATGTATTTTTTACATAATAGGAACCAAAGAATGCATATATTAAAATATGTACCCACTGGAACATTACTAGCAAAAATATATATAGTTATTTGAGTTTTTTTATATATATAGTTATTTGTAATTAAATATTTGTCAGTTTTAAATGCTGAAGGGAAGAGCAATATTTTTCTTATAGTAAAAAAGACAAAACTAACAGGTTATGTAATTATTTGTAAATGTTAATTTTCCAATAATATTCACTTTGCAAGTCTTTCCATAGACAATCACACATAACTTTAGATGCCTGATAATGAATGGTGAAGAGTCTGTAATTACGATAGCGTAAGATTGGATTAATCACTCACTTCTAATAGCTCTACACATTGTATGTTTCTTCCTTCCATTTCCTAAGAAAAGCTACGGCAAGAAAAGCCTCCTAGAATAAGTAATATGTGTTTTCTGTTTCTAAAAGTTAGAAACAAAGAACTGAAGAAAAAAGCTGGGTTGGGAGAGAAGACAAGCACCTTCTGAGCATAATGTGCATGAAATTGTATGCCTTGGAAGAAAGACAAACTGTCAGCAGGATACAAAGTAAAGATTCTTTGCTCAGAAATACTCTACATAGGTGGTTAGTTGTTTTATTGTTTTCTCCCTAACACAAATCTTCCCTGTAAACCAGCTAAATGAGGGAAACCCTCCTTAAAGATGCCATAATTTCAATCCCCAATCAGGCCAGAAGGAATGTAAGTGGGGCAAGAAGAAGGAAGGTGGAGAGCAAAAGGGTGGCAGTGGTAAATGCTGAACTTTAACCTCTGGAATATCTGGGTCATCTCCTGGGAAGGAAAAAAAAATCACTAAGATGGAAAATCAAACTGAAATGAAAAGGCAAAGGCTATAAAAGTCACACTGGAACTAAGGTGTGACAGGAACAGAGAAAAATATTGATTTATCTGCACCAAATTTGGTCACAAACAGTATATCTCTGAACTCAAGAAAATACAGAAAGGAGGGAGAAGTTGAGATTTAGAAAAAATTAAGTATAACTTTAGTGATTTAGAAAGTGACAAGAGGGCAGTCCTGATGGCTCAGAGGTTTAGCACCACCTTCGGCCCGGGGTGTGATCCTAGAGTCTTGGGATCGAGTCCCACATCAGGCTCCCTGCATGAAGCCTGCTTCTCCTTCTGCCTGGTCTCTGCCTCTCTCTCTCTCTCTCTCTCTGTCATGAATAAATAAATAAAATCTTAAAAAAAAAAGTTGACAAGATACTCAAAGAAAGTAGCTTCACAAAATTGCTTATGATCACTATTTTATTTTCTTTCCTATGAGCATCTCAAACATAAAAAGAAGAAAGAAAAAAAAAGAAAGAAAGAGAAGAAAAGAAAAAAAGAAAAGAAAGAAAAGAAAAAAAGAAAAGAAAAGAAAAGAAAAGAAAAGAAAAGAAAAGAAAAGAAAAAAGAAAAGAAAAGAAAAGAAAAGAAAAGAAGAAAGAAAGAGTCATACCATTTGATTCAGGTTAAGGTTCTTGTAAAACTGTCATTTTTAACCATGTACCTATTTACTGACTCCTGAAACGCTGTGCAAAAATTATTGCAAGCTTATCTTTGATATTTAACTCCACATTCCTAATGGGATACAAATAATTTTGTTGAATTTTTATGTATATCACCTCTAATATGCTAATACATCATTAATATCGATATGCTTTCCCACATACTTTTCTATATTTCTAGATTTTCAATTTTTCTATACTTTTCCATGAGAAAGTATCACATTAAAAATCAATATTACCAGGGGAACACACAGAGTTTATATAAAGAAAGAAAATATCAATATTTTCCACATGTCAATATTAAGAAGAAAACATTTATAAATAACAAATACATCACTTATATACAATGAAGTTTGTTGTCTTAAAAATAAAAATGGGTTATTATTTTTAATAAATAATATTAATTTATATGGATAATATGGATGTTATATTAATAATAATATAAATGCCCCTGGGTGGCTCAGTGATTGAACGTTTGCCTTTGGCTCAGGTCGTGATCCCGAGGTTCTGGGATGGAGTCCCACCTCGGGCTCCCTGCATGGACCCTGCTTCTCCCTCTGCTTGTGTCTCTGCCTCTCTCTGTGTGTCTCTCATGAATAAATAAATGATATATTTTTAGAAAAAAAATGGGTATTACTTGAACATAACAAATAGAACCTAATTTGTTTCTTCAATTGTTCATTTAGAAAAAAAATGATTTTTAAAAAAGATGTTATTTATTCATTCATGAGAGACACACAGAGAGAGGCATAGACACAGGCAGAGGGAGAAGCAGGCTCCCTGCAGGGAGCCCGAGGTGGGACTTGATCCAGGGTCTCCAGAATCACACCCTGGGCGGAAGGCAGATCCTCAACCGCTGAGCCACTCAGGCTGCCAACAGAAAAAATTTAAATACTAATAATGAATCCGAAATCTGAAGCTTACCTTCTAATAATATATTAGGGCTATTTTAATAAGTATATCACATACAAGGATTCCTCATATAACACAGGTGATTTAAATAACTTCTCAAGTAACTGTTTAGATAAGAGCCTCATTCCAAATTGTGGGTGCTATTTTTATAACATAAACTAGTTTTTGCCCTTATGCTTTGTTAGGTGTTTGGGAAAATAAAAATTTGCAGTGATTTAGCTGCTTTAAGAAAGGCATCAAATCCTCCTTAAAGTTAAGTAGCAAAAGAACTAACAAGAAAGGTCCAGGCCCGTGAAGCATTTGCTTTCACCACGGGACATTACTATAGTGATGAAAGTTATGAGTTAAATACTGAATGAGATTGAATAACTCATGAAAATATAAAGGGGAAAATCTCTGAGGAGAATTATAGCTGAGTCCTTAACAGGTATTAGTGATAGACTCAAATCTTGGCTCTGTCATTATCCAACTACTCTGTATTTTACATGAAACATTAACTTATCCTACTGAGCTTCAGTTTCTTCTTCAGAAAAGTGACACTCCTACCTAACAGAAAGGATATGGTGAGAATTAAATAAAATAATGCGCATAAACATTAAACCCATGTGGTAAATGAGATGTAGTAAATGTCAATAAATGATAGCTATTTTAAATAAGTGATTTTTTTTTTCAGCAATGGAAAAGTCTGTATTTTATGCTAGACAGAAGAAAAAGAACTTAGTGTTGATCTAAATTACAACTTACTACAGATCAGGGAATGTTCAGAAGGAGAGATCCAGAAAATTTTAATAGCTTACCTTAGCTTAAAGCCCTGTGCTTTTTGTTAAGAAACCAGACTGTATTCTGACTCCAGACTTCCTGATCTCTGGTCGTTTATTCTACTAAACCAATCTACCTTTCAAATAACTCATTCACTATACTTTATTTCATGGTTTATACTTTTTTTTTGTATATTTTTTCCTTTAAAATCATGTTAAATTTACTAAATGAGTTCTCAATTATGCATTACACCTTTAATTGAAACATACTGAAGATATTTAAACAAGCTCAATCATGCTATGCCATATAAAAGAAAGCAGAATGAAAACTGGCAAATGGCTGCACCTAAGTTTATAATTCTTACTTAATAAAACAATCAGATAAATATTTTAATATAATGGACATACATCGAAGGCAATCCGCAAATTTTAAGGATTATGAGAAACCTGTATATATAGGATATTCAGAAATCAAATTGTTCATCTCTGAAAATTTATGAGAAAGGAAAAGTGTGGTAAGCCATACTCCTTTTATACAAAAGTTTATGCACAAATTCTTATTTATGTTGAAATTATTTCAGTAGATCATTTTTCAAAATAAGTTGGGCAGAGGATTTTGGAATAGATGTCCTCAAAGAAATTCTGAAGAAATACAGAAAATTGAAGAGACAGCTGTGAAATTCTTTAATATTTAAAAATTGTGAAAAAATCTAGCTTGACATTTTCTTCTTCAGCTTTCATGTTTCATAAATATGATTGAAAGTTTCCTCAAACCGTTTAAAAATGAGGTATTCCTTATTGGTAAATTTTTTATAAAATGCCTTTGGAAACAACTATCCCACATAATTCACAAAGATCTTATTATATAATCCAAATATGAGTGTCAGAGTTCCAAAAGGCAAATGTTATTTCTTTAAAATATCACTAATGAACAATAACTGGTCAGCAAGAGCTTTATATTTTCATAGAAGGTCCCTAGAGATAACAATGTATAGGAAGCATAACTTCAATTGAGATTTCAATAGAACCTATACAATTACGCTTTTTCTAATAACAAGGAAAATTAGCTCCTAAAACTTCACCAGATAAACTTTCTCTAATCAATCACACTATAAATAAAACAAAGATAAAATTTTCTCTTGATTGCTTTCATTATTATTTTAAAATTTCAATTCATTTCTTGCTAGCCAAATTACTATTATTGGATTATGCACTTTTACACCTTATGAGTAACATGCTGCTTCTTTAAATAAGCAGAAGTGAGGCAAGCTTAGAACTATCTCTTAGAACAGCAAACTGGCCGATCCCTAGATACTTCACTTCAGAGATGTCAAAGGAAGTTGGAACCTGGGATTTATTCGTGACCCAGGGGTTTTACACTTTTGGGATGAACTGAATATCTAATATGAAATGCAGGATTTCCTGAGTAATCTTCACTACGGAATCCCATGAATAATTAATAGGTCAACAAATATTTTTAAGAAATGGTGATTCTTCCTTTGGGTAGAAAAGTTAGACAATTGTTCCAGTTTTGATTGTTTGATTCTTCATTATTCCTGAAGAAAAAAATATGTTGTTGGCATATACCATATCTGACATAAAAGTTGCAAAGACAAACTTATGGAGGCTGTAAGAGATAAATTCTGAAGAGTGCTTTACTTCATGTAATTTTTGTATATTCATTTCACTTTGTTCCTTCCTGATGAATATATTTCTCATAAACGAAATCTTGACAGTGCATGTAGATTAATCACTTCTATCATATTCAAAATTTATCAATTTCTATACCACTATAAAAGTATGATTTACAATATTATATAATGTAGATATATTATATACATATGTATATGTACATATGCATATGCACATATATGCAATCATATAATGTATGATATATTATATATAATATTTATATAATACAATACTGTAAAAGTATATTATTCATTTTAACTTCCTGTTTGCTTGGACCTAGAGGGATGCAATACAGGCATAATATTCATTTCAACTTTTTCTAAGAATTTTATATTCTTGCATTAAGAAAAGTTTTAGAATAAGTATTGATATGCAGAAATGTATAGTCAAAATGAATGCCATGGGATCATGCAGGCAACATCTAATTATTCCAATGGTGGAAGGATACATGATCCCGGAAATTCAAATTATCAGTCTTTAAAAACATTATGTAAAAAAAGGTGGTAATTCTTATGCTTTCAGAGAGAATACTTTGTCAATGCATGCACAACAAAGCTTAATATCTTTTCACAAGATAAGTACAAGAATATACATACTGTAAGGGACACATTCATACTGCACTTCAAGGTATTTATAGGTTCCTGGACACGGGTCTGGAAAAACATCAGGACCTGCCACCACTGCACACTGCGTTCTGTTATTGCACCTGAAGTCAAAAGAAAAGAAGTAATAAATTTATGTGAAGTTAAATCATCATTAACATCATTATTAATTTTATTTTGGTTCCTGTTATAAAGATTTACATAAGATTTTGGTCAATTTAGAATTTTAGACTTATGAAGGAAATATCTGTAGTACACTTAAAAAACTAGAAATAAAAGTCAGTGTGTTCGGTTTAGTCATACTAACATTAATATTTCAGTGAAAACAGTACGATTTTGAGTTATAAGTTAAATACTGCTTAAGGAACACTGATTGGCCCTTAGGATATTGGGCCAGTTAAGAAGGACTATTTGGTAGGAATCACTCACTACTATTATTAAAAAAATAAAACAAAATAAGAACACAGAGTTTTATAAAAAAGTCATAAAATAAATTAACTGATTATCATGCCTTCCACTTTAAAGGCAGTAAAAATATGATGTGGAAAAGCTCTTAGGCAAATGCAAAAACAATCAATAAAACGTACTTGAATATTAAAATATATCTAAAATTTAATTTATATAAATTAATATATTATTTATACCATAAGTAAACCTACTTTTAAGAACCAATTCTCATGTTCCTTGTTTTCAGCCAAACAATTACACTACCCTCACAGACTGCTGTTCACAAATGCCAATATCCTATAATTTAAAATAACTTTAAATCTCCAAAGAGAATAATAAAAAACAACTACTGAAATAGAAAAATAAACTATGCATCTTTTGTGGCAACTGGGGTAAACAAATCTGGACTACCTAGACTTAATCATGGATAAATGTACATATAATGAAATTTATTCTTATTCTGAAAAAGACACCCAAGTTCAGAGGTGCTTTACTGAGGTAAATTTTACTCAGAAACCCTCTAGATTCAATAATTTATTGATACATAGATACTTCTTTAAAAAAAAACTGTTTTTTTCCAACTCCAATATTGTCAGTAAGCGTATAGGATGAGAAACTCTATAGTTATCTTCTTCTGTTTTTTTTTTTTTTAATCTTCTAATGTTTTTCTGTTCTTGTTTATTCATCTCAGAAATACAATACCTTATGGCTAGAATTTTCCATTAAACCTTCCTCTTGAAGAGATGCTTCATTCTGTGATATGACCTTATACTTCTGAATCCTTCCTTGATACTGGCAGGATAAGGAGCATGGAAGGCAGAGCTCAGTTTGATTTACTGTGAAAATGCTTTGTGTTTACTGGAGGATACCATTTGGTGGCCTTAATGAAGATTTTATTTAGTCCCTAAACTACAATTGATTCATTAATGAATGCTGTAAGCTGAAAAAAATAGTCTGTGTGATGAGTCGAAGATTATTAAATGCCAATATTCCATAGTTATCAGGCAATCTGGCATACAGTTAATCCTGAGGATCAACATGTCCCTAAAGTTCTCTTCTGTAAATTTAATGTCTGAGGATGATCATTAGACAACTGAATAATAACATTGATGTAAATGTGGCTGTTCTCACACATATGCTGCAAGTAGGCACCCTGCCATTTTAGTGTATTCAGACTTTCAAAAAATAGCAGCACTTCCCTTTCACAAAGAAACCTTTGAAGGAGATGTCACAAGTTAAAATACATGTTTCTTGACAGTCAAGACATACGATTTTCACACCATGTCTTAAAAAAACCCTCATAAATCTATATCAGGTGTTTATAAAATGAGCAAAATAAGTATAAAACTTATAGTCATTTCTGTAATTTGTTAAAGAAAATTATTATCAGGAATACATTTGAAATAGAAATAATTAGCAATAAATGAAATATACATCATGACATTTAGTTAAAATGTAACTATTCTCTAAAAGTGTGATCTGCAGTCATTAAGTCATGACAAATTTGAAATATATATATATTTATATGCATATATATATGCTTTCTTTTCTGGTCTACTGCTGTTTTACACCATATTATCAACACTTTATTCTAATTACTACTGCTACTACACCATATTATCAACATTTTATTCTAATTACTACTAATTAGTACAACTCAAATAATAAAATTCATTTGGAAGTTGTTTCTATTCTTGTAATATTCAGATATAGAAGGGCAACTAATACATCTTTTATTATTTAAACAATGTTTTATATCAACAGATAGATTACTACTAATTTACAAGTAGGGCATAAAGGTTAAAATTTACAATTATGGAGGTGTTTGTTGCACACAAAGTGGTCTTGAATCAGAAATTTTAAAAGGTTATGTTTGTATAGACTGGAATTAAAAAATAAAATAAGAAACTATGCTAATCCACCTATCCACTTATCTATCTAGACATGTGCACCAGCTAGTTTGCATACTATGTATTTTAAGTTATAAAAATAGTATTTTTTTCATATATAAGAAAATTAAGTGATTATTTTCAGTAAACATTAGACACCTTTGTGAATCCCAAGTATCTTACTCAATGTTAACCAAAAATAAGTCAAATAAGCCTTCCAATTAATGGCATAGTATAGGTGAACAGGTATATAAACAATGCTTTAACAATAATATATTTGCAGTCATTACCATCATGGTTCAGCATCAAACAAGTCTTCATAACATTAACTTTGCAATATAATTCCCATATTTTATTAATAATTCCATATTAAAAATTCTTTAACTTAAGATTCTTAAAAATCAAGAGAAAGTTAATCTTGAGAATATTATTCTTGTCCCAGATAAATTATAATATTGATTGTTTGAGGATTAACAACATTTCAATAACAGAAGTCTGATGGTTCTGTCTTCACTAGTTTAATGACTTCAGTTATTGTAAATAAAAATGAAATTATACTTTTGATGAAAGCTTATTGAATAATGAACAAATTACTCAAGTATTTTTATATACTTTTAGATTTATATCAAAGTTGTTAAAGTACATTCATTCTAAAATATTATACATGATAAATGTGAAATAAAATAATCAAATTTTCTCATGTGCTTTAAACTCAGATTTTTTTCATTATTTACTTTTAATATAAACATGAATTTAAAAATGATTTTCAGAGACGCCTTGGTAGCTCAGCAGTTGAGCATCTGCCTTTGGCGCAGGGCGTGATCCCAGAGTCCCAGGATCGAGTCCCACATCGGGCTCCCTGCATGGAGCCTACTTCTCCTCCCTCTTCCTATGTCTCTGCCTCTCTCTGTGTCTCTCATGAATAAATAAATAATCCTTATTAAAAACTAAAAATAGGGCAGCCCGGGAGGCTCAGCGGTTTAGCGCCACCTTCAGCCCAGGGCCTGATCCTGGAGACCAGGGATCCAGTCCCACATCGGGCTCCCTGCATGGAGCCTGCTTCTCCTCCCTCTGCCTGTGCCTCTGCCTCTCTCTGTGTCTCTCATGAATAAATAAATAAAATGTAAAAAAATACAAATAAATAAATAAAGGATGAGAAAAGATTGCAATAACAGAGTCAAATGCAGTCTAATCCACTGCATAATCATAATCTTATAAAAGTATTATGGTTTATGTAGGTGATAAAAGTTTCAACATTTTTTTCATTAGAAACTTTGTGCAATAAAAAAAAAAAAAAGTCCACTCCAACAATAGACAGTTTTGAGGAGAAACAGATGAAGGGTTCAAAAGTTATACACTTCTAGTTATAAAATAATTAAGTTATGGAATGCAATGTACAGCCTGGTTGACTGTAGTTAACACTGTATTATACATTTGAAAGTTGCTAAGGGTAGATAGTAATGTAAAGCAGGTGGCACTGTCCAAGACCAAATAGAATACTCGGAGATCTCTTGGTGTTTGACTTTTCATCTAAATAACACTGGAGCCAGTTATTTTCTTACTTCACAAAATTGATGTACTTATGAAAATGCCTTAAGAAAAAAAAAAGTAAAATACCACATATACATACAAGGTACACTTTTTGTTGTCATAGTTACCATTATTATCAATATTACCATTCATTTCAGGATAGGTTATTAATATTTCATTTCAAAAGCCTGAGCCTTTGAGAGGAACTTTCCATACAAAAGAAACACACAAAAAAAGCACATAAATTCTTGGAGTGTAGACTAGAAATAAGAAAGTAAAGTCACATTTTAAAAAACCCAAAACACTGTAAACCAAGTCATTAGTTGTATGCAAACTACTTTACCTGGGACCTTAAGTCCAAAATTTATAGTAACAACGCCCTATATCTGTGTAACCCTTCAAACTTAGAAAGCATATCCACATATATCCTACTTGTCACTTCTTTTATGAGATGAATATTACTACCTCCAATTTCAGAGGAAGGACTGGGTGTGAAGATGTTAAATGACTTTCAGACTCTCAGAAATCAAATGATAATCACTGGATTCCAGAACAGTGACCTGCAAAGCAATTTACTGCCGTCTTCTGAAATGTATGAATGTCTTCATACATTTCATGGTCACTCTGGGAAACTGATTTAATTCACTCTGATAGGTTCTTAGGGGTTCTCTGATGATCTGATGAGGTAGAGACCAGATGTAAAATATCCAAGTGACCCAGGATTCCCTCAGTCATAATGTGGATCCGGCATTCCAAGGATATTCTGAATTTAAATTAACATTATGCAACCAGGCCCCCTGAATCCAAATTGGTATGTAGCAATCGGAAAGATCAATCTCTGAGCATTGAAAGAACGAAAGATGAATGAATATTCAGACTTTTCCAAAAGAAAAAAAATCCTATTAATTCAACCCACATATAAGCCTTCAACTTACGTCCAGTTGGCATCTACTGTAGGTTTATTTAATAAAGGTTATTCAATATGTTGAACCCTATTGATTTTTAGCACTAATTTTAAAGTAATATTGTTTATTTTTTAATGTCTTATGATGACTGCCGGGGAAGATACACATAATCATAGGATTGGTAATAGGATACAAAATCATTTGCTACTTATTTATTCATTCCAATATGGTTCAGAGCAGCATAGGAACAAAATTAGTTAAGTGTTATAACGAAAAAATCATCTTTGAACAAAAAATTTCCTCTATTTGCCACTAACAGAAAACAGAATCCTGGGTCACTTAGATATTTTACACCTGATCTCTACCTCATCAGATCATCAGAGTGCCCCTAAGAACCCATCAGAGTGAATTAAATCAGCTTCCCAGAGTGACCATGAAATGCATGGTCAGAACAGCATCTCAATAAATAATTAAAAAAAAATAACTGCCATTATCCAGATAAAAATTAGCAGGTATTATTTCATGTTTGGTTACAAATATTTATAGGTTGGGCATGTAAACATGATCCTTAACTATATTTTTTAAAACTTCTCATATACTACATTTATAAGGATGGTATTAGTTTGCTTTCCCACTCCAGTAATTCAACATGTTATCATTAAAATAATTTAAGTTTAATATTGTTGTGCTTATGTGCTGAGAGTCTAATTCACAGGGGTTCGCCATCAATAAACCCTTCAACCACATATTCTTTTTTAAAGAGATTTTATTTATTTTTTCATGAGAAACACAGAGTGAGGCAGAGACATAGGCAGAGGGAGAAGCAGGCTCCTCGCAGGGGGAGCCCATGGGAGACTTGATCCCGGGACTCTGGGATCACGCCCTGAGCCAAACGCAGACACTCAACCTCTGAGCCACCCAGGTGTCCCAACCACAAATTCTTATTACACTCTAAAATCACCATGTACAAAAAAATAAATAAATAAAAATAAAATAAAATAAAATAAAATCACCATGTACGAACAAGCCATTCCCAGGAATGCTAAGAAACTCTTCATGTGATGCTTTACCCATGTTAAGTGCTAAATATATAAAAGTCCTCTGAAAATCATTGCAATGACAATATATGAGAGTGTAAAAAAAAAAAAAAAAAAGCAGGTGCTCTGCTTTCTCTTAGCAAAATTAGTCACATGAGTTTACATTAGTGGTTTGCAAATGGCATGTATGTGAAGAAACACACATGTACTTATATGTCCAAGTATCTCACAGCATCTAATCAAAGACTAATCAGTTTTTGAATCATATAAGACACTATTCTCTGAGAGGACAATGTTTGAAAAATACCTGTTTGTGAAAAAAAAAAAAAAAAAAGCACCACCATCATGATACTTTAATGTTTAAAATCTGAAAACAGTTGAGGTAATCAGAGTATCTGAAGTTTTTAACTTTTCATGATAAAATGTAGCAATATTAAAAATAAGCAGTATTTTGGGGGCGCCTGAGTAGCTTAGTCAGTTAAGCACCCAATCTCTCGATCGGCTCAGGTCATGATCTCAGGGTCATAAAACTGAGCCCAGCATCAGGCCCCACACTCAGCACACAGTCTGCTTAGATACCCTCTCCCTCTGCCCTGACCTGTCCCTCTCCCTCTCCTATAAATAAATAAATTAATTAATTAATTAAAGATTTTAAAAGGCAATCAATCTTTTCAGTGTCATCAACAGAACAATTCTCATAGTTTCCTTATTTTTCACTGCTTGTCAATCAGAGACCTGCTGATCTGACATTCATTCTGGACTTATAAGCCTGGGAAGGAATATACATATATATTTTTTTATATAATATATATATTTATATATATATATAAGAAATCTAGATCTCAAATGATAAGTAGTTAAACAAAAATCAATCAATCATCATCATCATTAAGAACAAAACAAATTCAGTGGTGCCTGGGTGGTTTAGTCAGTTAAATGCCCAACTCTTCATGTTGGCTCAGGTTATGATCTCAGGGTTGTAGATCCGAGTCCCACCATGGGCTCCTCACTGGACATGGACCTGCTTAAGATTCTGTCTCCCTCTATTCCTCCCACCTCTAAAAAAATTAATTTTTATATTGGAGCTATTCACCCAAGTGTTTGCAAAGGAGTTAGGCAATGTTGCCTACTTTTAATTTAAGGGGCAATTTAAGAAGAGTAACAAAAGTGATGAGGTGTTTTCATTTTTGAGAAAATGTATTCTAAATCCTAAATTAAAAGTAATGTGAGATCTTATAGAACACATCGTGACAATGTATGAAAACTGCATTCTATGTTTCACCAGGTAACTGTCCACCTCGTCTTATTTCTCTACATTCTTTTACATGTAATTTCACAAATATTCCTTCATATTAAAAAATGTAATTTGACACAAGCGAGTAAAGACATGACCAAAGTGATTCCTGAGGAGTGCAGAAAACTAAG
Source organism: Canis lupus familiaris (assembly GCF_011100685.1). NCBI lineage: Eukaryota > Metazoa > Chordata > Mammalia > Carnivora > Canidae > Canis > Canis lupus. The sequence goes on along the minus strand of NC_049234.1, from coordinate 53,971,619 downwards.
ATGCTGTATTAGTTTTCTTGCTGCTTCTGGGACAAATTTAGAAGCTTAAAATGCAATTTATTCTCTTATACAATATTTTCTAATGCAAATCTGTTCTCTTATAGGTCTGGAGATCAGAAATCCAAAATGAGTCTTTTACATGCCTAAAACCAAGGTGTTGGTAGGGTTGGTGCCAAGTGGAGGGTCTCCAGAGAATCTGTTTCCTTGATTTTTTCCACTTTCTAGAAGCTATCCCCTGATTCTTTGGCTTGGGTCCCACATCACATCACCTTTTCTCACTAACATGACATCACCTTCTTTTTTCTTTGATCTTTTTGCTACCTTATAAGGACCCCTGTGATTTCATGTAAGGCCTACATCCACAATCCAGGATAATCTGCCTATCTCAAGAGCCTTAATTTCATCATTTATGTAAAATTTATTTAGCCATATAAAGTAACATTCTTAAATTATAAAAATTAGGATGCCGATATCACTGGGGAACCATAATTCAGCCTATGGCCAGTACTTAGTTAAAAAGACTTGAAAACTATCTTCTGAGGTGGTCACCTTCAAGAAGTCTAACATAATAAGATGCACGTCATTGCATTAGAGCATGGCTAAGATGTTTATAGTCTCCATAATGTACAGTTCTATTTATTAAAAGAATGCATAGGCCTCCATTTACATATATTACCTACCAGTACAAATACATGTTTTCAGTATATTTGGCTAAAAGACATTATATGATATGTTTGCTGTTTGATCACGGTGATGCATAAATCTTACTGCAATTGATGCGGGAAACTGAGCTATATTTACCTACAAATAACATTAAACTTTTAAAGCATTTTACAGAAATTGGGATAAAGTTTCACTTAGGACCTATATAAGATCTTATAAAATATGAAATATCAAACATTAGGAAATTATTAATGAAAACCATTGATTCACATTAAATTACATCAATGTTTCTGAGTTATTATACCAATAAACAAATAAAAATGACTATTACATGTTTATGAGCTAAAATAATTTTGTTTTGACAAAACCCAATTTAAAACAGTAATTCTCAAAAAAAAAAAAAGTAAATAAAACAGTAATTCTCTACTGCACTAAAAAGATACTACTTCCTTATGATCTAAACTTTTCCAAGGGCAACATAAAAAAAATAGAAACCTTTTCACATTTTCTTCCTACAGTTTAAATTTACAAATGTATGAACCTTTGAATTTTTTAAATTGACCTAATAATACTCTAGAATATAGATATATGTTTGAAAATGAGGTAATATTGCAAGGAAGTCCAATTTCCCAATATTCCACATATCTCTGGGTAGTATTTGATAGAACAAATTATCATAATCATCAGTCAACATCCATAGAATATTTATGGAGCCCATTCCAAAAATAAAATGATTAGCTATGTCAGACACACAAGTACAATTCATAGAAGCGTAGTCCAAAATAAATGGGAATGTGCTTTTAAAATTAACATATTCATAAACATTGCTTGGAAAAACATTTCAGTCCTGAGTTCTGTACCAATGATTTCTAAGCTGTAATCTTCTAGTAGTTGAATGCTCTAACAATGGGAATGTTCTAACAATGTAAAATTATAAAGAAACTTCTCATTTAAAAATAACTAGAATTGCATCTGTATTAGTTTATTGCCACCTACATATGGCAGCATTTCAGAGCTGAACATTCTTTACCTGCAATGTATGGTTAACCAAGTAAATCAGTGTGTGTCTGCATTCCTTATCTGAAAGTATAGCAAATAGAGGTATTGCTCATTTTCTCCTAAATAAAAAGGAGCAATATATTTTCTTAAAGATTTTATTTATTTATTCATGACAGACACAGAGAGAAGCCGAGACACACTGAGGGAGAAGCAGGCTCCCTGCAGGGAGCCCAATGCAGGACTCGATCCCCGGACCCCAGGATCCCACCCTGAGGGGAAGGCAGACACTCAACCGCTGAGCCACCTAGGTGTTCCAAAAGAAGCAATATTTTATATGCATATATATTATATGCATGTTTTTCTTAAATAAAGACAATGTCCACTTTACTGAGAGCTAGTGAGGATGTATCTATATCTATATCTGTATCTATATCTATGTATATCCATGTATCTATTCTCCAGGATACTATGTTATTCTACTCTCTTTTTCTTTGTTAGTTGGAGACATACTTACTTCATTATTCTTCCTCAAATCTTTGCAAGGCATTCTTTCCTTCTTTGAGCTACAAAAATGTCTTGTCTGCATGACTGGGCTAATAGGAGGAATGTTACACTGAGCCATTTACTTCAATCTTTATTCCCCCTTTTCAGTATGTGGCATTTCCAAATCGAACTATTTATATGTGAAAAAAATAAAAATAAATAAAATTAAAACTTCAGAAAAACAATTGCAAAGAAAAAGGAATTTTACTAATACTGGATATTTAAGTCAGTTAACATGAAAGCCTATGAAAAGAATGATGAGATGAGCTGGGAAAAATGCCTTTGGCCTCCTCACATTTGCTTTTAATAAAATACTAAGCAAAAGCAAATGAAAACCTGTGTGCATGTGCACATGCCTGCATGCATACAGTATATACAACATTTATAGATTAAAAATAAGACTTCCAAAGCAGGAATACACAGCAGGGAGAAATGACATTTTCTGTCTAACTCTGTCCTCACACACAAATTTTTTAATAGTGCAGTATTAAAGGTTTTTTATTACATAAAAATACTTTTAGTTGTCTTCATTATTTGGAAGTAATAGTGTAACAGACTTGGTACACAATAACTACGAAATAAAGCACACATATGGCAGTGACTGAAGACCAGTAATTCTCCTGGGTTCCTCTCAGGTTCCTCTCCTCGTACACGTTTCATCTCTCCCTTCTGGTACTAGGGCTTGTGAGACTGACTCTGTTATATTAATTCCAGTTATGACTTCAGATAGAGACACGTGTCAAGCATATATCCTACCTGTTTTGATTTATGGAATCACCAGAAAGCAATAAATATAAGAGAAATGCTATGACATTTCTTTGTATCAGAATGCTTTAGCTGGAAGAAAACACAGCAAACATAAATAAAAGTGACTTAAAAATAAAGACTGCAACATCTCACACATTTAAAATTGGAAGACAGGTTTGCTAAAGTTGATTCATTCAGAGATTTAACAAAGCCATGACCATAGCTTAAATTCTGTGAAATTCCCTTGGATTTTTGTCATATGGCCCTAAGATAACCACTGCATCTTCAGTATTACACAGAGATAATATAATCCAGAGAGGTAAAGTCCTTTCTTATATCTCATTTTAATAGGAAGAAGGTTCAACACCTGAGGCACTCAGCACAAAATCCTTAGAGAACATTGACCAAAAAGAGCCAATGCTTATGCCTACGTCACATTGCTGAAAATAATCATGCAAGGGGAATGGCATCCACGTGACTGATTTTTCCCAGTGAAAGTTCACCATGATAGAAACAATAAGTTACCCAGTCTCCTCAGAAGTACCCCACTCTTAGAGGAAAATGAACAAACAAGGATTATGCAGTGAGGAAGAGGGGAAGAGTGGTTAGAATATGGATCTATGGTAAGTGAGCAACAATAACTTTCATATCATTCCCTCAAGTTCCCTTCTTTAGTGAAAAAAACCTCATATTTAAGAACATTTTAAAGTTGTAGTATAGTTACTAAAAGAGAAAGAAACATAAAAAGTTTTTTTTTTCAAATTAAACACAGTATTTTACTTTGAAAGTATATAGTATAAATATTTTAATGCATACAGTCTGGTTAAATACATTAAAATGCATCCCTACTAATGGGATGCTAGATGTAATTAAAAACGATGAGGCCAGCATTAGATACCAAAATCAAAAAAGACACCTCAAAAAAAAAAAAAAAAGAGAGAACTATAGGCTAGTATTTCTGATGAACATAGATGCAAAAATTCTCAATAAACTACTAGCAAACCAAATCCCACAAAACGTTAAAAAAATTTCTCACCACAATCAAGTGGGATTTATTTCTGGGTTGCAAAGGTGGTTCAATATTCGCAGATCAACGTGGTACATCACATTAATAAAATAAAAGATAAGAACCATATGACCATTTCAATAGTACAGAAAAAGCATATGACAAAGTACAATTTCCAAACATGATAAAAATCCTCAAAAAATAGGTTTAGAGGGACTATACCTCAACATAATAAGAGCCTTATACGAAAAATCCACAGCTACTATTATCCTCAATGGGGAAAAACTCAGAGTTTTCTCTCTTCAGTGAGGATCAAGATAGGGATGTCTGATCACTTATATTCAGCATAGTGGAAGTCTTGACAACAAACAGAAACAAAAGAAATCAAAATTGGCAAGGAAGAAGTAAAACTTTCACTATTTGCAGATGATACTATGTATCGGAAACCTGAAAGACTCCACCAAAAAAGTGCTAGAACTGATAAACGAATTCAGTAAAGATGCAGGATATAAAATCAATGTACAGTAATCTGTTGCATTTCTATACACCAATAATAAAGCAGAATAAAGAGAAATTAAGGAATCAATCCCATTTATCATTGCATCAAAAACAAAAAGACACCTACAAATAAACGAAACCAAAGAGGTGATAAATCTCTACTCTGACAATTATAAAATACTTAAAATTATAAAATACTGATGAAAGAAATAGAAGAAGATGCAAAGAAATGGAAAAACAATCTATCTTGTGGATTAGGAGAACGAATATTATTAAAATGTCTATATTACCCAAAGCAATAAATATGTTTAATGCAACTACTATCAAAACACCAAAAGTATTTTTCACAGAGCTAGAGCAAACAATACTAACAAGTGCATGGACCCATAAAAGACCCTCCAAACATCAAAAGCAATCTTGAAAAAGGAAAGCAAATCTGGAAGCATCACAGTTCTGGGCTTCAAGATATATTACAAAGCTGTAATAATCAAAACAGTATGGTAATGGGAAAAAAAGACAGATCAATGAAACAGAGTAGAAAACCCCAGAATAAGCCCACAATTACATGGTCAATTAATCTTTGACAGAGTAGTAAAGAATATCCAATGGGAAAAAGACAGTCTCTGCAACAAGTGGTTTGGGGAAAACAGGACAGCAACATGCAAAAGAATGAAACTGGACCACTTATACACCATTGACAAAAATAAATTAAAAATGGATAAAAAACTTAAATGGGAGACCTGAAATCATAAAAATTCTAGAGGAGGGCACAGGCAGCAACTTCTTTGACATTGGCTGTAGCAACATTTTTCTAAATAGGTCTTCTGAGGCAAGGAAAAAGGCAAAAATAAACTGTTGGGATTACATCAAATAAAAAGCTTCTCACAGCAAAGGAAACAATCAATAAAACGAAATGGCAACCTATGGAATGGGAGAAGACAATTGCAAATGACATATCTCATAAGGGATCAGTAACCAAAATATAAAAAGAACTGATGAAACTCAACACCCAAAAAACAAATAATCCAATTAAAAAACGGGCACAAGACATGAATAGACATTTTTCCAAAGACTACACAGAGATAGCCAACAAACCCATAAAAATATGCTCAAGAGCACTCACCATCAGGGAAATGCAAATCAAAACCACAATGAGATATCAACTCACACCTGTCAGAATAGCTAACATAAACAATACAAGAAATGACAGGTTTTGGCAAGGATGTGGAGAAAAAGAAACACTCTTGCACTGCCAGTGAGAATGCAATCGGTATAGCCACTCCAGAATACAGTATGGAGACTCCTTACAAAGCTAAAAATAGAACTACCCTACAATCCAGGAATTGCACTACTCAGTATTTACACAAAGAATATAAAAATACTAATTCAAAGGGATACATGCACCCCAATGTTTATAGTAGCATTATCTACAATAGCTGAGATATGGAAATAGCCCCAGTGTCCATCAGTTGATGATGGGATAAAGAAGATGTGGTATATATACAATGGAATATTACTTAGCCAAAATAAGGAATGACACCTTGTCATTGTGATGTGTGATTGAAGCTATAGAGTATTATGCTAAAGGGAAATAAGTCAGAGAAAGACAAGTACCATATGATTTCACTCATATGTGGAACTTAACAAACAAATGAGCAAAAGGAAATAAAAGAGAGAAACAGAGACAGAGAGACACACACACGTAAACCAAGAAACAGACTCTTAACTATAGAGAACAAACTGCTGGTTACCAGAGGGAAGGTGGGAGGGGGGTGAAGCAGGTGATGGGAATTAAGGAGGGCACTTGTCATAAGCACCAGCTGATGTATGACATCGTTGAGTCATGATATTGTACATCTGAAACTAGTATTACACTGTATATTAACTAACTGGACTTTAAATAAAAACTTAAAAAGATGAAGTAACTCTTCCTTTATTAGTTTGAGAAAAACCTCCTTAAAAAAAAGAGAAACCTCCATAGTAAAATTTAAAATGAAAACATTAAAAATAGTTTTATAGCTGTATGCATATATAAGCATAGAGAATAGCTCTGAAGGATTTATAGCAACAGTGATTATCACTGAATTGTAGGATAACTGTGATTTTTCAGTCCTGAATACTTTTCCTCCTTTTTATTTTTATTTATTTATTTTTAAAGTAGGCTTCATGCCTTGCTTGGAGACCAACATGGGCTCCAACTTATGACCCTGAAATCAAGACCTGAGCTGAGATCAGACACTTTACCCACTGAGCCACCCAGGCGCCACATCTCCTTTTTAAAATAGTGAACATTTGTCACTTCATGATGATTCCAAAGCACATTTAAAGAGAATGATAACTCTTTCAGGATTATCCATGTTTTGATAGCCTTTAACCCTTTTAAAATTTTACATAGTAACATCTACACAATGCAGCTCTCATAGAAGTTATTCTTTTATAAATTTCCTCAATAGTTTTTTTACTGCACATCTCTCTGTTTCAAAACACTGTATTTTTGATATTGAGATGAGATAAAGCCTTTTTCTTGAGAAAATGAACAGGTGTAAGTCACCTTAGAATATTGATATTGGCACAATCGAAATCAACCCTGCCAAATAACCAGAAAGCTAGTACATATCTTTCACAACTGGATAAACTCTGCAATACTTTGTGAAAGGCCTTAGGTAATAACAGTGTTAGCTGATTCATCTTAGAATAACTGATGACAAAAAAAAAAAAAAAAGAATAACTGATGACAACTTATGACATTTTATTATGAAGATAGATAACGTCTTCAGGAGTGTTTCATATTTGTCTGCTTCAGAGTTGTGGAGCTATCCCATACCTTAAAGAAATACACTCAAGTAGGGTTATAATAAGCCAAACAATGAATTATCTGGGGGATATGCCCCATGATTTATGCAAGGTTGAGAAAGTCACCAACAATGGAAGGTTTGTGGTGAAAGAGAAAAGGGGAGAAAATCTGATATCACAACTACTTTAAAAGAGAATAAGCAACAGTTAGGTAAATATAATGTATTTATTTTCTTGGTTGTCACCTACAATGATTGCCAAATGGCAGCTGAAACAGATACAGATGATATTATAAACTTGTCTCAGGAATTATTAATAGCAGAAATAATAAAATATATATAGAAGCAGATTAAGTATATATATTAAATGTAAAAATGCAGATCTGTATAAGTACTTAGAGGTATGGAGACAAAAAGGGTTGGGATCCCCCCATGTGGAGACAATAAGAAGAAAGAGCACACCATGGATAGCCCAGGGCAAGGGTACCCAGGGGCCTTTGACTCCACAGATGTTTTATTTTTAAGATGGGTAATGTAGGGCAGCCCACGTGGCTCAGTGGTTCAGTGCTGCCTTCAGCCCAGGGTGTGATCCTGGAGACCCAGGATCGAGGCCCATATTGGGCTTCCTGCATGGAGCCTGCTTCACCCTCTGCCTGTGTCTCTGCCTTTCTCTCTCTATGTGCCTCTAATAAATAAATAAAATCTTAAAAAAAAAAAGATGGGTAATGTATAGCCATTTATTCATTTTATTTTGTTATATCATTGATATTTACAATGTATTTTGAAATAAAAATAGAATATATATATATACATGTAATAAATATTTTTACATTTAACTTTAAGTGAAAGAGCTTTGCTTGCATTACTGAACCCAAACAAAATAAAACAATTTTAATTTGATTTTGTTTCCTTTATGATTATGGAATCACAAATATGAAATATAAATAAAATATGCAATGGAATGCCTAATGCACTAGTCTAGAAGAGTTTATAATGAAATACACACAATCATTACTTTCTGCTTAAATTTGAGAGCTGAAATCAATATCAATATTATTCAATAGTCATTACATTGTTCTTTAAGGATTGTTTCCATAAAGAAACAACCGTTTCATAAATATTTCTGATAACTACCAAACACACAATGAAAACTAAAGAAGTACCTGGGTGGCTCAGCCAGTTAAGCATCTGACTCTTGATTTCAGTTCAGGTCATGATGTCAGGGTCCTGGTATCGGGCCCCGGATAAACCCCAAGTCTGGCTATGTACTTTGTGGGGAGTTTGCTTGGGATTTGCTTTCCTTTTCTCTCTCTCTCTCTCTCTCTCTGTCTCTGTCTCTGTCTCTCTGCCTCCACCCCCCTGCTTGCTTGTATTCTCTTTCTAAAATAACTAAATCTGGAGCAGCCCCAGTGGCCCAGCAGTTTAGTGCCACCTTCGGCCCCGGGTATGATCCTGGAGATCCGGGATTGAGTCCCACATTGGGCTCCCTGCATAGAGGCTGCTTCTCCTGCCTCTCTCTCTGTGTGTCTGTCATGAATAAATAAATAAGTAAAATCTTTAAAAAAAAAAAATAAATCTTAAAAAAATAAAAAAGTTTTTTATGAATACTACATGCCTACTATGCACTAGGGTCTTCATTATTCATTTATGTTTTAACACATAAATTAGGAGAGTGCTCTGATGGAAAAGCTATCTTTTCAAGAACACAGTGCTTTTGTCTTTTATAAAGAAAATATAGTTCCTCCTATTTTAAGGAAAATTCAATCCTACAACAGAATAGTACTTGCAGTTTCTTTCTTTCTTTCTTTCTTTCTTTCTTTCTTTCTTCTTTCTTTCTTTCTTTCATTCATTCATTTATTTATTTATTTATTTTTAATTGGAAAAGTCTGTAATTAGGGGAGCCTGAGTGGTTCAGTCAGTTGAGCATCCAACTCTTGGTTTAGGCTCAGGTCATGTGTGGGTTGGGTGGGTGGTCATGAGATCCAGCCAGGTCAGTCTTCATAATCAGCAGGGAGTCGGCTAGAGATTCTCCTCCTCTATCTCTGCTTCTCCTGCCATCTACACATGCACTCTCTCTCATTCTCTAAATATAAATAAGTAAATCTTTAAAAAAGAGAAAGTCTAAGGAAAGCGATCGTTTTATCCTTACTATTGCTAAATGGATTTATATTATTCATAATAGATTACATACATATTTGGAAAATATGCAAAATATACCAAGTATCTAGGTTATTGACAATGCTTGAAATGTGAAATAATTTTAAGATACTTTAAAAGGTGAGATACCATAAGTGATACAGAAAGTGTCCAAGAATGACGCCTGGGTGACTCAGTGGTTGAGCGTCTGCCTTTGGCTCACAGTGTGATCCCGTGATCCTGGATTGATTCCTACATCAGGCTCCCCACAAGGAATCTGCTTATCCCATTGCCTGTGTCTCTGCCTCTCTCTCTCTGTGTCTTTCATGAATAAATAAATAAATCTTTATTGAAAAAAAAAAAGAAAGTGTCCAAGAATTAAACTCAGAACCTACATTTGAACCCAGACGTTGTGAAAAACAACACAAGATACATAGACTCTCAGGGCCTCAATTTCTGCATAATTCCAATTATAATCTGTGATCATTCTGAGGCTTAAAAGCAATAACATAGACAACACAACATAGAACTTGAGATGGTGTAGGTACTCAATAAATGCTGGGTTATTAAATTGAGGATATATGACAATAATTAAAAATAGTAAGAATTAAACTATTAAAACATTTAAAAAATAAGTTTCCAAAAAAAAAAAAAAAAAAAAGTCTGTCTCAGGTCGTTCATTTGGAACTCCAAGTAAAATAAAACCACCTCAAGGCAATCAAGTGACGCATTCTACCTCAAACTTCATGGTTTCACTTTTTGATCAACTAGTTTCAACTTAGAAATGTTATTAGTTCAGTAGGAAGAAACCACTTAGTACTATGCTCCTCAGCATAGTTCTGAAGAAACAGTTCTTCCTTCACACCAGATTGCTATTAACAAAAATTATTAATATATAGTGATCTTTATATCAGTATGCCATTACATTTTATTTGTGAACAGCTTCATTAAAATACTCTTGATTAATGGAGATGAAAATAGAAAACCATTTAGTTTGGAAGAATTGTGCTCCACTTTAAAATCATGTTCATCTCCAGGCACATAAAGTATGTTTGACATTACAAGGCTGTAGGTCTATCCCTGAAGCTACATAAGAATTAAGAAATATCTGTTGACTTTTAGTACTTAAGGGAATGGATTATATGTGGGTATAGTCAGAGAAAGTAAGATTAAAATTATACATATATATACTTTAAGATTCTGAATCAAAAGTCCGTTTTTAATGTAATAGGTATGCAAGCAAACCACTTATCCTTCTGAGTTTTACTCTACTCCCGTGTGAAACAGCTGTAACAGGGCTTCACCTCCCTACATGGAAGGTACTCTAAAGTGGGGAACAGTGAGGGAAATGTAAATATTTTATAATTATAAGGTATAGTAACTTCAGTAGAGGTCTCATTGATGCACACTTACACAGATAAAGAAAGGTAAAGCCTCTTGTATTTATGAAAAATATCATACTACTGAAGTCTGAAATTTTAGATTCCAGTTAACTATAGCATAATACCTGGCATTTGATAAGGTGTCCGACAGATTCATTCAACGCATCCTGAATCTCTTTCTTCTCCCTCCCACCCAACTTCCCATCAGCTCTGAGCCCTGTGTGTGCTCCACATCAACTCCAGGATCCCCTCCTAACCAGCTTCACTACTGCTTTTGCAGTTCATTTTTTCTCACAATTTTTGCTTGATTTTAATGACCCTTCATTCATTTCCTCCAGGTTAAAAAGTAGCCTCTACTAATTAAATTAAGCCGCTGGTGATTCTAGAATGGCAAATGCAAAATATAAATACCTGAAAGTGAACCTATAAGCTCTAACTTCTTTCATTTGTATTTTATAGATAAGCAAGAAGAAATTACGTAATTTCCCCAAGGCTGCACTAACAATAAGGACCCTGGGAAGAGAGCTAAATTCTCTTTGTTCCTGATTCAAGGTATTTCTACTTCTTTTCACTTTGTAGCAAAGGGAATATAAAACTCAGATTGTTAAGCATTATGTGACATTATCAATCCTTGTAATCTTTTGTATTACAAGACTTATTTAAGTAGTGAGCAATAATCCATTCATTTAACTGACTGTAGCAAAAGCCTACTATGTGTCCTCTGCTTTAAGATAAAGATAGATGGGGGATCCCTGGGTGGCTCAGCGGTTTAGCCCCTGCCTTCCGCCCAGAGCGTAATCCTGGAGTCCCGGGATCAAGGCCCGCATTGGGCTCCCTGCATGGAGCCTGCTTTTCTCCCTCTGCCTGTGTCTCTGCCTCTCGCTCTCTCTCTCTGTGTCTCTCATGAATAAATAAATAAAATCTTAAAAAAAAAAAAAGACAAAAATAAATAAATAAATAAATACAGATGAAACATGGCACATGTTCTATAGAGCTTGAAACTTATTATAAGAGATACATATCCCAACAGGTTATTAACATATGATGAATTCAGTGCAATGGTAGATGTATGTGTGCACAGGTATACCACAGTGACATAGGGTGACACAGAGTCACTGTTATGAGTTGAATTGTGTCCCTCAAAAAGATAGTTTTGGGTGCCTGGGGGATTCAGTCATTTAAGTATCCAACTCTTGATTTCAGATCAGGTCATGATCTCAAGGTCATGAGATCTAGCCCTGTGTCAGGCTCCACACTGGGCGTGAAGCCTACTTAGGATTCTCTCCTTTCTCTCTCTCCCTTTGGGCCCCTCCCCATCACTCATACTCTCTCTTTGATAAAAAACAAAAACAAAAACAGGAACAAAAGATATGTTTACGTGCCCCCCCCCCAGTTAATCTCACAATGTGACCTAATCTGGAATTAGCCTTGCTGCAGATGTAATTAGGGAAGATGGGGTCTAGGCTGGAGTAGAGTAGATCCTTAATCCAAAATGATAGTGACCTTCTAAGAAGAGGACACAGCTAGAGACACTCAGCAGGACCCAAAATTCTGACAAAGGCAGAGTCTAGGCTGCTAGAGCTGCGAGGAGAACTGAAGACTGACTGCCACCACCAGAAGCCAGGAAGAGACAAGCAACGATTCTATCCAGAGTCTCAGAGGCAGCATATCCTGCTGATATTTCCAGCTTTCAGAACTGTGAGACAATACGTTTTGTACATCACCTGGTTTGTGCCACATTGTTACGGCAGCCCTAGAAAACTAATACAGATACCCAACCTGGATAGAATAAAGGGTATTAGTACAGGTTTCCTAGAGGAGGTGACCTGAGAATTGAGTGAGAAAAGATGAATAACAGTCACATTGCTGAAATTAATGAGACCAGAAAAGGTATTTCAGGGACTCCTGGGTGGCTCAGCGGTTGAGCATCTGCCTTCGGCTTAGGGTGTGATTCTGGGATCCTGGGATCGAGTCCTGCATCAGGCTCCCTGAGAGGAGCCTGCTTCTCCCTCTGCCTGTGTCTCTGCCTCTCTCTCTGCATCTCTCATAGGTAAATAAACAAAATCTTTAAAAACGTATTTCAGGCAACTAAAAAGAGAAAGGGAATTGAATGGCATGGTAAAGTAGAGATCCAGAAGCTATTTGGTGCTCTTGGAGTAGAAGGCAAAGGCTGACAAGAGAGAGGTTATAAGGGTGACCAGAAGCTCAAATATTTTGTATAATTTGTAAAAATGATGGTGGCTAACACCTCCTGATTGATTCTCTGTGCTCAGCACTTCATGTATATTTCTGTGCAGAGTACTTTATGTATATTTCTGCATGTAATCTTTGCAATTACCCCAATAGGACAATATATATGTGAGAAAATATATAAGTGAGAAAACCTAGGCTTTGAGAAGTTATGTGATTTATGCAAAGGTTGTCTGGCTGGTTATTAAATGAATCTAGACGATCTATTTGGTTAAGTGGAATCAAAGAATGTGTTATAAGCAAGAAATTAATAAGCTTGCACTGCTTTTGATATAGGTTCATCTGTTATTTCCATAGAAAATCAATGGAAGCTATGGAGTATAGGCCTACACGCATAGGGATCTCATAACAGAGACAGAGAAAATGGGTGAATTAAAGAAATATTTAAGGTCATATAATTAGAAGGTCTTGATTATTGGTAGGAATGTCAGGAATTGAAAGGAGGCTGGAATCAAGACTCAAGCTGTGGAAATTGAGTCGCTGGTGGTGCAACCCACTAAGCGAACACACAAGGGGGCAGATGGTAGAGTAGATGTACATTAGGAAAAGTAAATGAAATATTGGTTCTGTGTTGATATGTACACAATAGGAGCTCTAAACGGCTGTTGATAAACTTCCAGTGTCCCTCAGCAAGAATTATTCCTTGGCTCTATTGTGCTATAATGTGACATAGTGGCAGATGGCAGCACTCTGTTAAACAGACTCCTGTCCCTTGCTCTTTAATGTTTATTGTTGTCCCCAAAGAGATTAAGATATAAACCTAAATCTCAGATGTCATAATAAATAACTTAGGTATGCATCCTTTGGTTTTCTGGTAGATAGCCTGAAATATTTAGCAATCCCCAATGCACCACACACACATTTCTATAATCAGATTTTTTTGTTGTTTGCGCTTTTTCCAAAGAAAAGAAACGTTTCCAAATTAGCCAGACTCCAGTTTCTCAGAAAAGCAATCACAAGAAAATGGTTTAAGTAGTCAGCTACAGAATTTAAAAAGAAAGAGAGAGAGAGAGAGAAACTTGTTGGTTGAGTCTTGGTGTTAAATGGGAGTTTTTACACTACATCTTAAAGAATTGAGTCTCTAGAGAGAACAATGCCTATGTGAATAAAATTCCCCTACTGTCAGGATATTGATTTGAGTTACCATAAGTTAGCAATATATTTTTGAACATATGCAATTATGAACAAACATTTATTTACCTAAGGCGTATATACATGTCTGTAGCTTTAGCTCTTGAGAGTTATGAAGTTTGAGTGCTCTGCAGAGATGATAGACAGTCCCTAAAGGCAGGGAAGAAGGTGGCGGTTTCTTTCTGCAGCATTCCCTATGGTCTAATTATAGAGCCATACGATACTTGCGTCAGCTTGAGGGAAAGCCACTCTCTTGGCTTCTTAGCTGGAAGCAAGTTACATAAAAATGATGGAAAGAAAATGGAGAAGCCTAAAAGGAAAGTGCAAGAATGGACAGGAGCAAAGGAGAAAAAAAACAAAAAAACAAAAAACAAACACATATGCTCTTTACTGGTTACCACATTTCAAGCATGTTAATCCACTAGATAAGTAAACACACTTTACAAATAAAAAGTATCAAAAGGATAGACATTTGGCAAGTGTATGCAAACTAAAGGATTTGTTTTCTGCTTTTACAAAGGGAAAAGAATACTGGAAGACTGCCATTAATAGCACGCCAACTTAGAAACCCAGTGGAAGTTTACCAAAGACAGGAGACAGAAGGGGATAAAAATTAAGTAGCAGCAATGGTAACCATATCCGAAATGTCTCAGTGCACATGAACAAGTAGTCAACTAGTCATTGTGACATTGCTCACTGGGTGAGAAGGTGGATAAAGCTAGATAATTCATTGTTGCAATTCTCTAAAAAGTCCACAGACTTCTTGACATCAGTACAGAACTACTCTAGGAAAGTAGTATACAACTACTACATCTCAATTTGCCCACATCTCCACAATGGTAAGGCAAAAACACAAAAAAAAACTTTTCATGACTTGTGTTTTACCTCGCAGCTGAAGAACTCATTTACAAGTCAACTGTAACATGCAGTTTACAAATTTAGATCCCAAAATTAAGAGATGTAAGTTTCAGTGAATATTTATCCTAATCTTCAAGGTCTTCTTGTGTTGACTGCATGCAGCAAATGAAAAAAAAGTGTACATGAGTACATTTTTTGTATGTTTCAACCAATTCATGTAACTTTATTGAAAGTTTTTTTTCCAGTCAGCAAATGGTCACAAAGTTTAATTTCATATAGAAAAACTAAATTAATGATGCATACTAATCTTTTAAGAACATTTTAAGATGCCGTCTTGCAGTTATAAGTGATGGCACCAAAAGAAGGCACTAAAAATTTATATCATCGTCTGCTGAAAGATGAAAAGTATGCTTCACTAAAATAACAAATGCCCTATGGCAATAAAGTGAACATAAAATGCTTTATTTCAACATCAAAAACATGGGATTAAAAAAATGCACTGAGGTGCCTGGGTGGTGCTGTCAGTTAAAGCAGCCAACTCTTGGTTTCAGCTCAAGTCTTTTTTTTTTTTTTTTTTATGATAGTCACAGAGAGAGAGAGGCAGAGACATAGGCAGAGGGAGAAGCAGGCTCCATGCACCGGAGCCCGATGTGGGATTTGATCCCGGGTCTCCAGGATCGCGCCCTGGGCCAAAGGCAGGCGCTAAACTGCTGCGCCACCCAGGGATCCCCCTCAGCTCAAGTCTTGATCTCAGGATTGTGAGATGGAGCCCCCATCAGGCTCTGTGCTCACCACAGAGTCTGCTTCAGATTCTCTCTCCCTCTGCCCCTCCAATTTGCACTCATTGCATATTTATAGCATTTCATAAGAAGAAAAGTAGAAAATAAATCTTATTTAGGAACTCGACTCACTCAGGTCTAATTTTCCATTTCATACCACAATTTACCTTAGTAGCCAGCATATAGAAATCATCGATTAAGAAGGTTTTTGAATGAATCTATCAATCTGGAGAAAATTGTAGGCCTCAGTTGCTATTAACAACAACCTTAATCTTGAGCCAAAACTGCTAAATAGAAAAGACAAGTATTTGCATAAAAGCAACACAAATTTTAGGTTAATTTTTTTCCTAATGTAAAGGTATTTTTTAAAGATGATTTCTTATTTTCTTAAATTTTATTTATCTTAGTTAATACTGACTTGACTCAACTGCAAACACAAGGAAACATATTACTATTACATGCAATCATAAAGGATTTGCTAATGAAGATTTTCTGTATATACAATTGCTTTTATTATACTGATTTTAAAATTATATGACAGAGGTAAGAAGGCCTCCTTGTATAAGCTAAAAACATTTGCTTAAGAATTAGGCAAACCTGAAAAAGAATCCAGGAACCCACTAGCTATTATAGTTTATGCAAGTTACTTAATGTCTCCAAGCCTCAAACTCTTCATCCATGAAATGGAGATTGTACCCACATTTCAGAGAGTTTTTGTGTGAATTAAAAGAGGCAAGCCACGTACAATACTGCTCACTTTTAAAAAGATGCTTTCTTTTAGGTATCAATGGTGCTGATGACAAGAGCCATTAAACAAATAAGAGTGAAAGCCAGCTGTTTTAGAAAGATCATGTTTCTTGAAGAACTACATCCTTAAAACACTGTTTCTTTTCCATTTCTCTATACATACTTACTATACAACAATTAAAGAATAAAGTCTTCTTTAGAGTAGACTCAAGTCTTATTTCTACATAATGCAAATGCTATAATCATTTCTATTTCAGGAAATAATAGAACATGGCATGGAATAGAGTTCTAAGAAGTACAAAGGTGTTAAAATCATTTTAATATTTAATTTGCAAGTCACTAATTTATCCTACAGCATATTAATAATTTTATATATTCATCTGGAAATACTTAAAACTCAGCTCTTGGATAATAATGAATAAGAGGATCAAAATGTCTTATAAAATAAGACATATAAAATGTCACAATTGTAGAGATTTTGAGAAATATTTGTTACTAAGAAAATGTTCAAATACAAATTTTTTAATGAAAAAAAGTCACATTGATTACAAAAATTTTCATTTCCAAAGATATCAAAGAACAGAAGTTTGTTTAAAGTTTGAATTTTCTAAATTAACTAATTTCCAAGATGTACATAATCTGAGAAATTCAAAATTTTATCACCACTGCCAAGAAATCCTACATATGTGAAATTAGTACATTATTGAAGTTTCCCTAGAACAACTTTCCATGTTAACTGAACGTAGTTGACATCCTATTTCCTCATTTAGCACTTATCCCTACAAGAGCATCTAGATTTTGCTCTGTAGAATCATTTGTTAGTATTCTCAACCCATTTGCAAATGTCAATCATGTCTACCTAACTCATTTCCTTGGTCACAGTGACTGGTTAATAATATTTAAACTTGGAATTTTTGCTGTAAAACTGGAAAAAATATTGCTGGTAACCTAAACCTGAGATTAAAAGGTCAAGCACATAAGCCTGCTGCTGCTGGGTGCCAATATGCTAATACCTTAAGTTGACTCCCAGTAGAAAAGACAAGAGAAGTGGAGAAATCTAGAGTTCTGCTGCATCACTAGAGCATCTAGATGAAGACAGACCTAAAGTCAATTAAACCAGGGGCTTTTCAGTTAAAGGAGTGTTTTCTTGGTAAGTCATTTTAAGTTAGGCTCGAGCTCCTTGCAATTGAGTCTTCATAGTTGAGTTTCCTTCAGGCCTGACTACATTTTATCCCTGCACAAGGAAAGCCTTTAAAGACAAATAAATAAGTTGAATTTCAACAGGCCTAATTTGGAATGAGGGCCTTTGCTTGCTCTCAACTGCTTTAATCAGTCAATCCAAAGAAACTTCTATTTTGATTTCAACAATACTAGTTATCTTTAACTTTCAGACTGGGTTAAAAAAATGAATAATGTGAAATTTTAATTATTAAAATCTTATGCATTCTATCATTAAATTTACAAACAATGAAATTTCCCAAATTTAAGTATATAGCTGTGAATTCCATACATATGTTGGTATCTAAAAGAAAAAAAAAACAAGACAAAACAAAAAAAAATTTAATATTTTGTAATGTTCTTGAAAAATAATCTATACCACAGATACTCAGCAAAACATAAAAAACATTGTTTTCTATCATTAATTTTCCATTTCTGTTAGAGGGTATTAAAAATTATTTATTACTTAATATGCTTATACAAGCTTTGTCAGGAAGGTTGGTTAAATAAATATATACATGCATACATAATCCAATTATCTCTTCTTTGGCTTAATTTATTTTTTAATACTTAAAAAATTATATTAAAAAGTAATTTACTTTAAAAATATAACTCAGTGAATGTTTTAGCACTCCCCACAAGAAATACTAGTCTCTCTATAAAGAGTTTACATTCCAAAATTAAAAGCATTATCACTTGAAATGTATTTTCAAAAGCACCATTCTTGGGAAGGCTTTTGTATATAGGGCAGCCCGGGTGGCTCAGCGGTTTAGCGCCACCTTCAGCCCAGGGTGTGATCCTGGGATCCCAGGATTGAGTCCCATGTCCCGGCTCCCTGCATGGAGCCTGCTTCTCCCTCTGCCTGTGTTTCTGCCTCTCTCTCTCTGTGTCTCTCATGAAAAAATAAATAAAATCTAAAAAAAAAAAAAAAAAAAAAGATTAAAAAAGGCTTTTATATATAAAAAAGTGCTCTCATAAAGCAAACTAAAGACACAGAAATGTAAGTAATTTAGTGATTTTTTTTTACTGATGTAAAAAACAGTATAAATATAGTTAGTGATATTTTAGTGATTTAGGAAATAGTGTAAAGGCTTTATATTCATCGTGCTCATTTATCAGTTTTCATCACTCCATTTGTTTTGTTTGGGGATTGCAATTACCCTTGCAATATGATCCAAAAAAGATCTGCTTTCTAATGGACCATTAATGATTTGCAAAGATTCCTAACCTCATTCTCATATGGAAAGTGCCTCCATAAGCTAAAACCTTTCCTCCCAACATTTTAACTATCAAATTATTAGAAAAAAAAATAATTCACTTTGTCCAAGAATCACAATGATGGGTTGATCATATTATTCAAATATCTTTGTCCTTCCATTGCTCTTTGGCTGTATTTTTCTATTACTCCCTTTTGTTTTTCTTAAGCAGGCAATCAAAAAGATATTCAAAAGATAACTTTTCTGAGACTATTTATCATTCCTTGTTCAAAATAAGCATGGATTTTTATCAGCTCACTCTGACTTCCATATATGAATGTAGGAATCATATTAACTTTCATTATTTTAATATTTTATTTTAATTCTTTTATGCACTATGGGTAAGGTGAAAGATGATCTCTCTCATGATCTTGTGGTCAGAGAGTCAAAGTTTCTCCTTCAATTCATAGTGATCCAGGTGATGGTATTAAAAAATATGTAAAAAAAAAAAAACCATAAAACCCCAAAAACATATTTAAAACCACAAAAATTAACCAGAACATGAAGGCTAGCATTCATAGCTTTGTAAACAAAAATTGTGGCAAAAACATTAAGATTGAAATTTAAGGGACACCTGGGTGGCTCAGTGGTTGAGCGACTGTCTGCCTTGGGCTCAAGGCGTAATCCTGGGATCCGGCATCGAGTCCCGCATACGGCTCCTTGAAGGAGAGCCTGCTTCTCCCTCTGCCTATGTCTCTGTGTCTCTCTCTCTCTCTCCCTCCCTCATGAATAAATAATTAAATAATATTTAAAAATGAAATTTAATATTTAAGTTTTAGGAATATATAGTTACAAAAATTATACAATGGGAAAACTTCAGCCAATATGAGTGCTAATAAAATTATTGTGTATTGAACCAGGTAAAACCATTAGAAGCCTTATATATGCTTCCATTCAATACATTTTTTCTAATGTTACTGAATATGTATTGATTGCAATCTACTTTTTAGAAAGTATTAAGTATTTGAGAGAGAATTATTTACTATTTTTTAAAAAAGATTTTATTTATTCATGAGAGACACACAGAGAGAGGCAGAGACACAGGCAGAGGCAGAAGCAGGCTCCATGCAGGGAGCCCGATGTGGGACTCGATCCGGGGGCCCTGGGACCACGCCCTGAGCCAAAGGCAGATGCTCAACTGCTGAGCAACCCAGGCGTCCTGAGAGAGAATCATTTAAAGTTTACTTTTTTTAAAAAAGATTTTATCTATTTATTCATGAGAGACAGAGAGAGAGAGAGAGAGAGGCAGAGACACAGGTAGAGGGACAAGCAGGCTCCATGCAGGGAGCCTTACGTGGGACTCGATCCCAGGTCGCCTGGATCAGGCCCTGGGCTGAAGGTGCGCTAAACCACTGAGCCACCCGGGCTGCCCTAAAGTTTACTTTTGATTATACTTTATAAATAGTATTTTAGTTTATTGCTTATCCTGCTTAACAAATTTTCATTGTGCATCCTAACAATATAAGAAGATGTATAACAACATTTACTATTGTTCCAGACAAGTATTAAAAGCCTATATTTCTCTTGCTAGACTCAGTATCTCGAAATTGCTTTTCTATTTTCACACTGATAGCTGGTTATAATATATTCAGCTGTGAATTGGGTAACAATACTTTTCTGATCAGACTGTGGATTATAGTTCTAACTCCAAGTGTCCATCCTGGAAATGGTCACAGTGAAGGCTAGACAAGACTAGATCAGTAAATTTTTGTCACTTCCAGTGTAACAAGAATTGCAATTTCCTCCTAAACTATGAAGGATCAGTCTAACAGGAAAGCAAACTGAGATGTAAACTCATATCCATAAATACACACACACACACACACACACACACACACACACAATCAATATCTTTCAGAGCTAATAATTTACATGGAAGCTACACCATGGGTGCTTGATTCTGGTCCCAATACTGGTCCTCATGGGTTGGAAAACGGTGTGATTGATACATTAAAATTTTCTCATCTATAAAAAGGGAATTGGACTCTCTCTAAAACTTTCATCTTAACCAACCAAGGATGTAAAATGATAGGATAATCAATCCTTAGGACCAGCCCAGAAGGGGTTCTGTGTTTTCCTAAGTGCTAAAAGAATATTTTTTTTAAAAAAAGTATAGATCTTTAAAATAAAGAGATATGACAAAAGGCTAAACCATTCTACAAAGTACATAAATAAACTATAAATCTAGCAAAAGAAATAAAAGACCTCTGGAAAATAAAGGATAATATAAAAAGGCAAGCAAAGTTCAACCTATAAATTTACTGAGGACTGAAGGCATAAAAGTAAAAGATAAACATATTCTGAGTATAAAGAGAAAACTACATCCTTAAATTTTTTATTTGGCAAATTTAGATGTTGCTGTTACTAAGGATGAATTAATTATAGACTTGCATCTTATTAATGACATGCTGAATACTAGAGGGATATATATCCTGTTACCATATTATAAAAATTTATGAACTTGATTTTTTCATTAAAAAATGATTGTATACCCACATTTAACTATTAAAAAGAGTAAGATAGAACTATATTTTTAGCATGCACTTCCAAAATGTGTTTTTAACTGCAAATATCTAATTGCAGAGCAATAGATACAGTAAGACCCCCTTTGCTTATATATAGGAAACACATGTAGCCTTAAATATGACTGTCAAAATGGCTACTTTTAAGGACTAGGATTTGGTGCTGGGGAACATTATTTCCATAATTTAAAGAAGAACTTAAAAGAAGGAAAGATAGCATATAGAATATTGGAAAGGTAAGATTAAAGTCATAGGAAACTGTTCTTATTATGTTCCTAGTACTTTTAAGGTGTAAAACTATTTTAAAAAATTACCAGATACATTAGGTCTCAATTTCCTCATCAGTAACATTGGAACAATATCTAAATGACTAGATTAGATGAGAAGTAATTGAAATGATATATGTAAGGTGCTTAACAGTGTCTGGCACATAACAGCTATGCAATTAATGCCAGTTTGCTCATTTTCTTCCCTTGTTCATTAGTGAAAGGCAATAATGTTTCGTATTGTAGACTGTTCTTTCTCCACTAATTAGAGAATAGAGACATAGCTTATTAGACATTTAGCTTCACAGACTTAGAAGATTATTCAGCACAAGAATATACATATAGTATTTATTAGGATATGTATATATATATACCAAAAAAAGCAAAAAAAATTCTAATACAAAACAAGTTATCTGTGACTGATAAGAATGACAATGGGGTCAAATCCTTAACTTGATTACTTTAGTGACTTAGGAAAGGAATGTGTGTGATTTCAACAGAGCTGAACATAAAAGTATTCATTAAAGGTTGTTTTCAACTGAAAAAATATATGCAGATTTCATTCTTTAAGTGTTAAAAGACACTCGTGAAGATCCTAGATTAAATATAAAAGATTTAAAACTTCTGTGCTGCAAAAGATGTCAAGAGAATGAGGAGACAGTCTACAGACTTAACGAACATTCGCAAAAGACAAATCTGATAACTGTTAGCCAAAATATACAAAGAACTATTAAAATGCAATAATAAGAAAACAATACGATTTTAAAAAGGGTCAGAGATCTTCACAGACACCTCACCAGAGAAGATACAAGTAAGCATGTGAAAAGATGTTCTGCATCATATATTGCAAAGGAAATGCATCTTATTTTTTTTTAAGATTTTATTCATTTATTCATGAGAGACACACAGAGAGAGAGAGAGAGAGAGAGAGGCAGAGACACTGGCAGAGGGAGAAGCAGGCTCCATACAGGGAGCCTGACATGGGACTCGATCCCAGATCGCCTGGATCAGGCCCTGGGCTGAAGGCAGCGTTACACCGCTGAGCCACCCGGGCTGCCCAGGAAACATACCTTAAAAGAAGATACCATTACACAGCTACAAGGTCCAAAATGTGGAACGCTGACAACACTAAAGGCAAAGAATCTGAAGCAACAGGAACTCTCATACATTGGCTAGTGGGAATGTAAAATGATACAACCACTTTGGAAGATAGTTTGGTGGCTTCCTACAAAATTAAACATCCTTTTACCATAATATTCAACAATCTCATTCCCCGGTATTTACCCAAAGGAACTGAAAAGTCACATCTGCACGAAAACCCATAAACATGTTTATAGCAGTGTTATTCATAACTGCCAAGGCTTAGAAGCAACCAAAATGCCCTTCAATAGGTGAATGGCTACGTAACCCATGTACATCCAGACAACAGATATTATCTGTTAAAACAACAACAACAACAACAACAACAACAACAACAACAAAACTATCAAGCAATGAGAAGACATGGAGGAACTTTACATTTGGAAGAAGGCAATCTAAAAAGATTGTACCCTATGATTCCAACTATATAACATTTTGGGAAAGGTAAAACTATGGACATAATAATTTTTTAAAAAAAGATCAGTAATTGTGAAGGTGGGGACATGTGGGGTGGTGGCAAGGGCAAATAGGCAGAGAACAGGATTTAGAAGGAGGTAAAATATTCTTTATATCTTCTAATATGAGTGTATGTGCCGCCAATACGAGCACCCTTCTGTGTAATATTATAATGATGGGTATATTTCACTATGCTTTTCTTCAAATCCATAGAATATATAACACCAAAAGTGAACACTTAAGTACACTGTGAATCTGGGGGGATTGTGAGGTGTCAAAATTCCTTGGTAAAAATTATATGATTCTGGTGAATAATGAGGAAGGCTATCTATGTGTTAAACCTGAAACTTTTAAATCAATAAAGCCTAAAATTTTGAAAGATGCGTTAATTAATTCAAAACACTGAGCATGTGAAGAAAATTAAACAGAATCTCAATCTCTGGGATAGCCTGGGTGGCTCAGTGGTTTAGCGCCGCCTTCAGCCCAGGACGTGATCCTGGAGACCCGGGATCGAGTCCCACGTCGGGCTCCCTGCATGGAGCCTGCTTCTCCCTCTGCCTGTGTCTCTGCCTCTCTCTGTGTGTCTCTTATGAATAAGTAAATAAAAAAATCTTAAAAAAAAAAAAAAGAATCTCGTTCTCTCAAATTCTACTTAATTCACAAGGGAAAATAAATTTATCACAGAAAAACAAAGCCTTTTGTTGTTTGTTTGTTTAAGGGAAAAATAAAGAGCCCATCCAAGCAGAACTCAAAAATAACAATTTATCCTGTTGATCAATATGTGTAAAGAATGTTTAAAAATGGTCTCTTTTTCTAAGTAGTAAGTGGTAGAAGTCAATAGAGTTTTCCTAATAAAAAAGTTTTACACACAAATACGGGAGCGATATGTGGCAAGTCTTAAGCCAGGGATCACTACGATAGATAGATAGATAGATAGATAGATAGATAGATAGATAGATAGATAGATAGACAGATAGATAGATGCAGTTTTCACATCCATAGAATTGTCCCTTATGGACAAATCAAAAAGGATGATGGAAATGTGTCACAAAATATAAAGTCACATGGAGAATAAACAGTGGTTCGCTCACAAAAATCCCACACAACGCCCCAAAGAGGCTACTATGGCTAACTATGTATACGTAATCTTCACTGGTGGGGCCCCATTAACCTCACTTCATTCCAGAGGAGGCAAAGGTCGCCTCCACTGGAGACTGTCAGTGGCAAAATCATGTGTTAAATAACACTCTCAAAAGATGACATCTGCGAAAAACACGGTATTAGCATTTAATTACTTTTTTTTTTTCCTGCTTTGTTTTATTCAAAATAAAGGTAATATTCAATTATTTCCTCTTGCCCTATTCTGGTGTCAAACAGCTTCAGCAGGCAGCAGCAGGATCTAATCTGATTATTTGGTCACAGCAGTTTAAATGATTCTGAGTAGTCACTTCGCTAAAAGTAAAAAGAGGTGTTAACTATTCTGAACACTTCTTGCTTAGGGAGGTAAGGATATTATACTCGGAAGCGCTCCAGAGATTCCAGCTGTCAGCAGGAAAGTCAGAAGTCATTTCTTCAGACATTTCCATTCTACTTTAATGAGTGAGAGTATTGCTTCGCCTTTGTGAGATACAGATGGTCTTGACTATTTTTCCACGTAATCTGTAACTTGGAGGACTAAGAAGAAATCTAGATAGGCACTAAAATTATTTGAAAAGATGGTCAATATTAATTAGAATTTAATATGGGCTATATCACGAAAGTTTAAAAATTAGGGATATGAACACATAATTCTGAATGAGAAATATGTGTGGACTCATTCTCGTTAATTTTGCCCACTACCGAGACTACAATTTTAAAATCCTTTTTAATGAGATTTTATGACCTCTCTGCTACTTCAGTTTATACTTGCTTCAGTAGGAGATTATAATATATTTTATTAATTGGGTAAAATAAATTCCCCTAATGAATCCATCCTATTTTAGATGATAAACCTACTTTCCAGAGAGAGATTTTAATTTACATTCACCCTTTTCTATGTTGAGTTGCAAATCTAACTCTTGAATGTCGTTTTTTGAAACCTCACCAGGATGTAAGTTTTGATAACCAATTACAGAACACAGCAGTAATGTTTAATTCTATTTTTGGAGACAGTTCTTCTAATTAAAAAAAAATGTGCATGATCATTTTATTATTAGGATATTAAATTATTCACATAATACATTCAACTTCATTCCAGTCTTATCCTCCTCTTAAGAATGTTGTAAAGACCTAAAATCTCTTAATAATCATCACAACACATCTGATAGCCTTGGGGAGGTAGGGCAAGGGGGATGGCAGGAAAATGCAGTTTAAAAAATGAGTTTTCTTCTTTCAAATATAAAGATATTTTGAGCTGGCATCCTGTCTACTTCTGAACCCGGTGCATATACACTGGGAAAAGGTGGAGTCTTGTCTTTGGACTGCCTGGCTGCTTTCAATAAGCTGGTTTCACAGAGAGGCATGTAAGTGAAATGTGACTGGCTTAGGGCAAAGGGTCAATTCAACAGTTCATCAAACCTTCTGCCCTTAGTGGTTTAAAGAGAACTACTTTACATAAATAAGACATAAGAGCAAACAAGTTAAGTGAGGAGGAAGGGAGGGGGACTAAATTTACATACTACTGAGCATTCAGTAGAAGAAATTTACTGAAGTCAGTCCTAGTCAAAATACTGTTATTTAAGTTTTTCTTGGCCACTGATCACCTCACTGATTATGGATACATAAACATATGATTGGCATTATTCCCTTTATAAATTAGAGATAATCACACTGAGCCTTTCATGTGTAACTCAGAGTAATTTTGAAGCCTGAATAAAATGCTATACATGTAGAATACTTTGTAAACTAACATACTCCGAGTATCAACATTAGTACTATTTATAGTAGGAGGATACTACTAGATTAGAACATAGTACACATCAGCTACTAATGATTGACTCAAAAAACAAAAAAGACTGTACGCCAGAATAAGGAAATGAGAGGGTATTTTGCATTCCAGTTTCTTTTCCAAGTTACATAAATAAAATGAAGAGATCTTAAATATATTTAAATCAGTTTTGACAGATGCCTAGATTCTTCTAACCCAAACCACTGTGAGGCATAGGATATTTCCATCATACCAGTTCCCTTACATGCCTTCCAACTGAATCCCCACTCGACTAGCAATCTGATTTCTATTACCAAGAAACCATAGCATATATACTTTGTGGTGTCTCGTTTACTTCACTCAACTATGATTCTGAGAGTTATTCATTTTGTGGCATGTATCAATAGTTTGGTCCTTATTTATAAGTAATCTCATATTGTAACACCAGGCCACGGTTTGTCCATTCTCCAATGGGCTATTTCCTAGTTGGGGCTATTATCAGTAAAGCTAGTGTGAACATTTTGTATATCTGTTTTCATTTTTCATAGATAAATATTTAGGATTGGAATTACTGGGTCATTAAGTCAATGTTCGTTAATTTGTATGAAAAAAAAGGCAAACAAAAAAAAAAAAGAAAAAATGGCAAACAGTTATCCAGTCTGACAATTTCTGCATTTTAATTGGACTTAAACATACGAATCTGGGGGGAAGGGACAGAGTTTTAATTCCATACATATTAATATATTTTCTATGCACTCATCATAATATTTGGATTAAATTCTACTATCCAGGTGTTTGAGTTCATTTCATAAGCAATCTGTATTTTGTTTCCCTGTTCCCCTTTTCTGCCTTGTCTTGAGCATGGGTTCATGTAGGATTTTTAGCATTCCCTGTTATATTCTCTACTGACATTTTATTTGCTCCTGGATTCGATTGCTAGGACTGCTGTAACAAAGTACTGCAAACTGGGTGGCTTAACCAACAGGGATGAATTGTCTCATGGTTCTAGAGGCTAGAAGTCCCAGAGGAAGGTGTCAGTAAAATTGGCTTCTTGTGGGTGTTGTACAGGAGTATCTGTTCTATGCCTTCCCCCTGGCTTCTGGGGATTTGCTGACAGTCACCGGTGTTCCCTGACTTGTTGAAACATCTCTGCCTTCATCTGCACATGGCATTCTCCCCGTGTTTGTGTTCCAATTTCTCCTTCACATAGCATATTGGTCACACTGAACTAGGGTCCCACTGTACTCTAACATGACCCAGTCGTGGCTCATTACAACTGCAGTGATGCTATTTCCAAAGAAGTCACCTTCTGAGGTACCAGGGTTAGGACTTAAACATACGAATCTGGGGGGAAGGGACAGAGTTCAACTTAGAACAATGCTTCTCTTTGTTGACTGTTGTTATTGCTTGAAAAAGTACTATATGGATCCTTAACTGACCTCAGTCCACCTTCAAGAAATATTCAATTAGTTCATAATAAACCTAAGAATTTTACAACAGTGTATTTCTAATTATCACTCTCCCATCCTTTGTGTTCTCAGTATCATGGTTTACTTCTATAGACACTATAAATACATTATGTTGCTATTATTTTTCATTAATCAGAGCATGTCTTTAAGAAGATTAATAATATGTATATTAATTATATAAACACATACATGTATATATCATAGAAATGTTCCTATTTATGCCTCTCTATAATTCCACAGATATCCATCTATAAAAATAAGTTCCTCTTTATACTTATTGACATAAAATTCTTTGAGGTGTTCTCCACTTGAAAGATTACCAGATACATATCCAGTATCATTCTCTGAATACTGAAGAATATATTTTTTTAAGCATATCTTGTAGTGGAGAACTCTTAGAGAAAACTGGCTTTTTTTTTTAAATTTAGGAAAATGTCTTCATTTCACCTTCTTTTTTGAAAAATATGTTCTGTGGAATATTAATTCTAAGATTGGCAGGCATATCTATTCTATATTCTCATGAATTCCATTGCATGTCACAAGAGATGGATGATCATTCATATCACTTGCCTTATATTTAATGTGTCCTTGGTTACATTCTGGTTGTATTCCCAAGTTTTCTTTATCTTCAATTTTTAGAGTTTTATTAAGACATGTCACTGTATGTTTTTCTTTGTTTACACTGCTTGAAGTTCCCTGGCTTTTTGATCTGTGGATCAATGTTTTCCATGAATTTTGGAAAATGTTTAGTCATCCAAGTATTTTTATTCATTCTCGATCTCTTCTTCTCTTGGGAATCTGATTAAAGATAGTCCCACAGAAATCAGTTGCTCTGTTATATTTCTCCCTGTGTTTCAAGTTAGAAAATTTCTACTTGTCTTATGTTTGGCCAGGTTAACTAATATTTCCATTCACGTGTTGGATTACCGGTAAGTCCATGAAAAGAATTATTCATGTCCAACGAAGTATTTTTCATTTCTGGCATTTATATTTTATTGTTTTTCACAGTTTCTATATCTCTGCTGAAATTCCCCATCTTTTCATATACATTGACCATCTTTTTAAATAAATTCCTTAATATATTACAGGTATTTTAAAATACTATCTAATAACTGCAACATCTTGACCATATCTCGATCTGGTTCTACAGCATCTTTCCTCTGTTGGCAATGCACCACATTTTCTTGCTTTTTTGTGTATTGTAATTTTCTTTTGTAACATTGTGTGCCAAAGAACAATATGGACTGAGGTAAATAATATTTAGACAGAAAAGGGCACATGTCCTGTTTGGACTAGTTAGTATAGCTAGTTGTGTTAACCTAATGTATAGCTTAGATAGATGTTATGAACTCATCTGTGTCACCTTAAAGTGCCTATGTTGAAATCCTAACCTGTAGTACCTCAGAGTATGACTGTGGTTGAAAATAGGGTCTTTAAAGAGGTAATCAAGGTTATATGAGCTCATTAGGGTGTGGACCCTAATCCACTATGTCTAGTGTCCTTATAAGGAAAAAGAAATCTATACACATAAATACACAAAAGGCAGACCATGTAAAGACGGGGAGTAAAGACAGTCATCTACAAGCCGAGGCCCTGGGTGGCTCACTTGGTTAAGCATCTGCCTTCAGCTCAGGTCATGATCCCAGGGTCCTGGGATTCAGTTTCACCAGAGCAAGGAGCCTGCTTCAACCTCTTCCTTTGCCACTCCCCCTGCTTGTGCGCACTCTCTGTCTCTCTCGAATAAATAAATAAAATATTAAAAAAGAAGAAACCAACTCTGTTGATACCATGACCTAGGACTTATAGCTTCCAAAATCATGAGAAATAAATTTCTGTTGTTTAAGCCACTCATTTTCCAGTCATCTGTTATGGCATAGCTCAAAATAATACAATGGGTTTGGGCTCTGTTGTCATTTTAATTAAATTCAGTTCACCACTGGCTTAAATTATAAGAACAAAATAAGAATGTTTTCTTTAGCAGGACGTGGAGTCCAAGTGCCATTTTTCTTAGTCATTGCACTTTGTCTTCAGATGCGTCCGAGATATATTTCAGCTCTGCTTGGCCTGCCCTCGGGATGCAGGGCCACTTCTGGTAGTGGTGCAAGGCCCCAGTGTGCCTTTGAGGTTTCTCTCAGTTCTGACCTCTGCCTTCAGTGCACTGGCAGCTACTTCTGCTCCATCTTTGGACTTGTCTGACTCTCTCTGGCCTTACCCCCTCCACAGCGGGGGTGCAGCTTTGTGCACCTGCAGGTCAGAGGGGCGCACTCTCTCACCTGTTCCATGCAAGGCCCAGACTACAGAGCCTTATCTTAGCCCTCACTCTCCACACTCCTGCCACTTACTGTGCCTACACCTCCAGGGTGCACTTCTCAGTTTTCTTGCTCTTGCTCCAGTCTCTTTCTCATAAGCTCTTAGTGACGAACGATGGAAAAGAGAGAGGGAGCAAGTAAAGATTTTCCTTGTATCTTGGACTCCTAGGAATTCTAAACTCCTATCCCAGCCCACATTCGGCATTTAAAATTTTCAAAGTTCAGCTGTGCTTTTTTTTTTTTTTTCCCCCTAAACTGCATCCATAGTGACTTCCTCCTCCTACATCTCAAAAACGAAAGCAGCCATGGGTACTGTATATCCTAGGAGGAGTTTGTCAAATCTTGGATTTTAATCTATTCAACTGCTTTGGGCCTTACTCTTTGATGGGCTAAAATAACTGATCTTGTTTTTACTCAGCTTGTTTTTATGGTTAGGTTGGGAAGAGCATTCTCTTGCAACATTCTACATCCTAAATAGAAACAGCAGCCTCACCAAATTTATTTTTAATTATCCTTTCTCATTTCCCCATGTCTCTTCCTTTTCATTTTTCTCTTTTCTTCATGCCTGTGTGTTTTGATGTTCTGGTGGTCTTTATATTGTTTGAGGTTTTCATCCCATTATTTTTTTCACAGCTAAACTGACCAAGTGTTCACTAAGTAAACACACCATATTGAGGGCATTACACATATTATGCCATTTTATTTTCAAAACAGATCTACAGGGAAAGTACCTGCCGCTGCCCCTTTACAGGTAAGAAAAATGAGTCTTAAGTAACTTGGGCAAAGTTACAGAGTATAGAAGGGGTGCATTTAAACCCAGGTGGTCCAACTTTATTAGGAACTCTTGACTGGTATACTCTTTTTACTTCTCAGAACACTAGTACTTGTTTCTTTTCTGTGCCATTAGAAAACCTGGAATCATATGCTTATAGAATATTGCAACTCAGACGTGATTTGCAATTAGACTTAATATTGGGATTCTGTTCATTTTATTTTTTTCCATTTCAATTACAAAAGGACACACAGAAGTTAAACTTAGAACTGTACATGAAATGGATGTTAAGCCTAGGTGTGTATGCCAAATAATACCCAACCTATAAAACCAAAAACTGCAGTATCAATCTGGTTGTATCAAGTTACTACACTTCAGGAATAAAGTAATAAGAAAACTAGCTTTGGAGTCCCAGCATCAAAAGTTAGCATGTGTATGATAACACAATATAATTGACTCACTGATAGGCAATCTGTTCCTTCATTATACGAAATAATAATGTCTATAATCTTCACAGGGTTACTGCAAGGACCAAGTAAAATGCTACATGTGAAGGCACATCTGAAAACCTGTAAATCACTTTTCAAATGTAAGATGTGAACATCACTGTTATTACTGGGAAGCTCCAAACTTTAAAAGTTATCAGGGTTATTTCCTAAAAAAAAAAAAAAAAAAAAAAGTAACGAGCCTTTTAAATAGTCAATAACATGGACTTGTATATAGTACATCAGTGCCACCCAATAAATGGTAGATCGACTAAGGTAAAAAACATTCTGGAAAACCAGAAAGGTCACTTACCTCAGCCAATAATAACAATGTATTGATAATTTATATTTACACCTTTAAGGAAAGTAATAAGAACTATGTGCAATTATCCTTGGCAAGAGAAATAAAATAAGCATGAAAATAGAGAAGTTGTTTGGAGGTAATGAGGCTCTGAAAAGGGAGACAATAATTAGCTTCCTGATATAAAACATCAAGGACCAGGATCTAGATCATTTTTATCATGGACTTAACAGGCATGACACCAGACTGTACATCTAAAGGCTGAACAAAGACTCTTTCTAAGCTTCGAGGCAGAGAGAGAAAAAAAAAAAATTAAAGTGGTGAGAGCAACACTGAGGGCAGTCTCTCATTGATTTTTAAACAATATATGCTTTGATGATGACATTGCTTCCTTTCATTAACTTAAAAGAACAAGCTCATACTCATAGAGATTTAAAGACTCAATAACATATTCTTACTCTTAATGTGACTTTCATAATATTTATGCAGACATGTCATTTAATGTGTAAAAATTAAGATTAATAAGTGCACAAAAATATTTTGGGGGCAGGAATTTAAAAATGGAAAACATTTCCTGGTATTATAATTTTAAATAAAATATTATATACAGATATAGGCAAATAAAAACTAGGGAAGCAATGCTCTAAATTAATATGGTTTGATTTATCCTAACTATTACCAATTATTATATCTGAATTGATATGTGTTATAAGAAGCTGTCTAGATATTGCTTCACAGTTCCCTCACAGACACCTCCATAGTATTTGTATATATAATATAGTTTTTACTTTTTGAAATTAACTAAGTAGCAAATGTTACAGTTTAACAAATAATTTGGTTTTCATTAAACTCATGTTCTTCTTCCTCTAGGTAGTTAGTTTAGTACATAGAGGTTTAGTAACCACATCTTTATGCCTACTAAACAGCGCTATTTCATAATTATTATTTCAGTGCAATGTGTAGAATACAGAGACTCAGACAGACAGTAAACAAAGAGAAAGCAGTTAAGAATGCCTTCTAATGGTCTACCTCAGCGTTTTCCAAACATTGATCTACAGAACAAGAGTCTCATGAGATACTAATAGATATTCCACGATCAAAGGATTCATTGGCCAAATGCTTTAAAGAAATGCTGGGATAATCAACATTAAACAGGTTTCTTTATTGTAGAACTTCTCAAAGCACTTATGTATGCTGTGAATCTCCTAGGGGTGATAGAGTATGCAGCTTTACCAAATTTATTTGACCTCAGAAATCTTTAACTTTTTTTTTTCCAGAAACCACTCATTAATAACTCGGTGGATATTACAATTCCATAAAACCAAATTTAGAAGGTGCTGAGGTAAATGAAATCAGAATTACAGAGATACCATTGGAAATATTGAAAAGAATGCAAATTCATTAAGCATAGTAAAGAAACGAGAACATGGAAAACCTATGAAAGTGTTGTTAAAAAAGCAGCGAAATGGTAAAGAAGGACTAGTCAAAGAAAACTCTCATAGTGCTTAGTGTGGGAGATGGAAAAAAATGGAATTATTGATATAAATTGAGATTCTGATAGCTATGCTTTATATTCTTTTTTTTATGCTTTATACTCTTACTTCAATTATTTCATCATACAATAAATATTTATTTAGCAGTCAGAATTATGTAGGCTAGGAAGGGGGATAATGAAGGAAAACTATTATCCTTTTTTAGTAACCTACAGTTTAATGACCAAACTACAATCTCCTCTAAACAGTGATGTAAGTAGACGTCTTTCAGGGTGTGTCTGCCTACCTCATCTTTGAGAACTACTGTCTACTTCTGTGTCCACAAAAAGGCTCCATAGTCACATATATGCACTTTGCATGTATTCATAGATCTACTTTGTGGCTGAGATTTGTAAACTAATCCAAATGTTCTTTCCTAGCTATTTGGCTAGTTAGCCTTGAATGGTTTGGTTTCTTAAACTGCAGACATGTAGACATGATTTCTATGGGACTTTTTAGCCATATACACACATTTAACAATGAGAAAAACAGAGTGGAAAAAAGAGAGAGAGAGAGAGAAAGTAGGGGGAAAAAAGAGAGAGAGTGGGAGGAACAGAAAAAATATGTAGCTCCTGGGTCTCTCATGTCTTTAAAATTCTTTGTGATAGAACAATGTGAAGTTGGTTGAAACCAGAGTAATTTCCAAAAAAAAATTTTCTTTATTAATCAATAGGTTCTTTACTGAAATCCTATTATCTGTACTAAAAACACCTATGATTAAAAGAGAATATCATGCATAATAGTATGTATATGAAATTCTAATCATGTCATTAATGAAAAAAATCACTTCACCTCTAAGCAACATTATGTTAGGATGGCTAAGGTATGCCTGAAATATTATATGTGTATAAACAGATTATAAGAATTTAATAGCCAATTCAGTTCAGAGAACTGTCCAATCTACATAGTAGCCTGAAAACCATGAAAAGTACAATACCTTTGAAGTACTGATTTCAAAGGAGTAGTATTTCACATTTAAACAAAGTAGGTATACGCAATACAGAGATGAAGAGAACTGTCATGTTGCTCTCACTCTGGGTGTTAAGATGGCAATAATGGGAGGCATATGCCCAAAGACTGGCAGGAAATCTGTCAACAAGTTAGCGTAGTAATTGATGGGAAATCCAGAATGTTTAGACAGAATTGATTAGAATTAGTCTCTACAGAATATCATGCCAACACATGGATACAATTAGGACACATGTTCCATGCAAATAACTCTGGTCCTGGAAGTCTATATTGTGATTTTTTTTTTAATAAATACAAATTATTTGGGACTTCTTTAAAAATGGAAGAAAAACATGAAGGAACACTTCAGATACTAAGAATTGATGGCCTTGAATAAAGATGAAACATACATGTGTTAAAATTCAAATATAAGTCCTTAGAGTAATAAGGGAGGCAGAAATAACTAATCTCTTTACATTGGCACAGGGACACAAATTTATCCCTACTAGTTTTTTTTTTTATTTTTTATTTTTTTATTTTTTATCCCTACTAGTTTCTAATCAGTATCAGCATCCACTGTCTGTGAATGTTACAAGTTGTACCTCCAGAAAACAAAAATGAATCTTTTCTTCTTTATCCTCCATAGCAATTTTAAGGCAAAAAGGTTCCTAAAGAGAGTCTCCACTGCATATGGTAAGTTGTGCTCATTCTCACCTTGCTGATCTGCAAATCATATCATTCTCACCAAAGTTGCACTCGTCTTCTCAGCATTGATTTGTTAGTTGAGTGAGGTAGCAAGATCTCACATTCCAGAGACTCAGAGGCTCTCAGGCAGGCAAGGTTGTATTTGCTTTGTAGCAAGAGGTGCTATGTAAACAGAAAGTATCACTACCATGTCCTGGCTGCACTTATTCTCTAGGGGTTTCATATACCATCAAAAAGAGCAACAACTGATTTCCTTTTCTTTAATACTAAGAATCCTAAACAGGATTGTCCCTCAACTTCATTTTGAAGTAGTCAAAGTTAAGTTTAGGCAGAATATATCCCAAGCTTTTTAGTAACATCTCGTTGAGAAATAAACACTGCCCTCAAAACTTCAACAAAAACAACAACAACCTGGAAAGAATAGTCTGTGAGAGGAAAGCATCGACTGTCTTTCAGGCTGCGGAGCCATATCCAAACCTTCCAATTAGGCAGGCTAAGATGTCTAACTGTGATTTAAACTCTTACCCTTCATTTATAATTAAAGTTATCATCAGTGAGATGTACAATGTTAAATGAAATTGCTTAATGAACTCAGTTGTGAGTAAACCACATTATAAATACTCAATACTCCCCAGGAACTCCTTTGTGTTGTCAAAGAATCTGAAACATGCATTATTTTCATCCTACTCATCATTAAGTCACTGCATTAGTAGCAGTAGGTTAAGACAGGAAGGCTCATCAGATTGGCAGTGCAGGGTCATAGTTAAGAGCAGAGAGACTGTGGGATCACACCTGCTTAGATTGGTATTCACATTTCAGCACTTCACGGTCCTATAATTACTAAGTTTTTTAACCTCTCCATGCTAGTTTTCTTGTGATGTAATAGGAGACAGTAAGAGTACTCAAATTTAAGGGCTGTTATGGAATTAAGTAAATTGATAGGAAGCCTCACAATAGCCATGTTATGTCGGTAGCAGCTGCTCCTATTGCCATTATTATATTGTATGCCTCTTCCTACCATATTATCAAGTTAATTCCAAGAACAGTTGCCATACAATATGCACCAATTTGTTCCAACAGTCAATGTTCCTCAGGTTCGCTCCCAGCATTATGCCCTTGTTTCCATATTTCCTTTCTTCTCTGTAACTCCTATCCAACCCAATCACAAAATAAAGAACAGGGACGCAAAGATAATCATCAAAGTAATGTGTTCATATTTTAAAAGAAACTTTAATGCAAAAAAAGGTATGAATGATTGGATAATTAAGGCCCTATAAGCAGGCTGGGCTAAAGAAGAAACTGCCCCCTTTGTTTTTTTGTTTGTTTGTCTGTTTGAAAATTTTATTAATTTATTTTGAGAGACACAGAGAGAGGCAGAGACACAGGCAGAGGGAGAAGCAGGCTACATGCAGGGAGCCCGACGTGGGACTCAATCCCTGGACTCCAGGATCACCACCTGAGCAGAAGGCAGACCCTTAACCGCTTAACTGCTGAGCGACCCAGACTTCCCAAAACTGTCCTCTTTGAAGCCTGACTTAAACTCTACTTATTCAAATGTAATCTATTATTGTAGTCCACAATACTGAGAGGTACTATTTGTTATGAATAGTTATCAATGTACCAGTTCAGAAGGAAAATATGTGAACATTTCAGATTACAGGGGTTTTATTTTTCACAAGCTGTAAGTAGAAAATAAGGCAAAATGAACATAAGACCAAGTAAATATGCAAAATTCTGCAGAGTAACAGAATGGAAATGCCTCTTGACATGTGAGGGAAAGGACAATAAAAATTATGAACATTAATCAGAAGCAACAGAGTAGGTTTCTATAATTTATTTGAGAAAGAGGACTATCTAGATTAAAATCATGAACTGATGCAACATGCTATCATTTTAGTAGGTCAAATATAATGGTACACAGTTAATTTAAGAAAGGACAAGAAGTCAAGAAGACATACAAGTGTGCATTATCTTTATGTCAGATACATTGTAGGGTGACCAGTATATGATATTTCATTTATTTTTTATAAAAAATATACATTTGATATTGTTTCCATTTTAGAGATTAAGACTGTAAAACCAGGAAGATTAAAATAAGGTAATTTCACTGAGAAAGAAAAATTGTTATGCAACTTTAAAGCTTGTGATTCACTTTAAAGCTTGTGTTTTTTCTTTAGACCAGACAACTTCTAGTGTTTTCTTTAATAGAGATATGAGGGATCCCTGGGTGGTGCAGGGGTTTAGCGCCTGCCTTTGGCCTGGGGCGCGATCCTGGAGACCCGGGATCGAGTCCCACATCGGGCTCCCGGTGCATGGAGCCTGCTTCTCCCTCTGCCTGTGTCTCTGCCTCTCTCTCTCTCTCTCTCTCTATGTCTATCATAAATAAATAAATACATAAATAAATAAATAAAAATCTTTAAAAAAAATAATAGAGATATGATAGAAAGTGGAATTAGAAAGCACCTGGGTGGCTTAATCTGTTAAGCAACTGCCTTCAGCTCAAGTCCTGATCCTAGGGTCCTGGGATAGAGTCCCCACCTACTCAGTGGGGAGCCTGCTTCTCCTACTGACTGATGCTCCACCTGCTTGTGCTCTGACAACTAAACAAAATATTTTTAAAAATTCATTTAATCACTATAAGTTGTATTTCTGAATAAAATAAATCATTAAATCATATAAAGATAAATCAGTTCTTTGATTCTTAAGGACTCCCGGGTGAGGAATTAATATCTTCACCCATAGTTTTCTCATTAGATATGAAGACCAAATTAAAGACCATGCAAACATATATTCTAAACTGTAAAATGCTGGGAAAATATAATTTAATGGAATTTAACTACAAATACTTAGATTTCTACTTAATAAATAGTTAACACATTTTCAGAAACACTTGATCCTTGTTTGATGGTATATAACAAAATAATAGAATACAGAGCGAAAGAAAATAGTCAATGCAATATCTTTCCTTTACATATTATTGTTAAAAAGAAAAAGTTTTATTTTATTTTTTTTATTTTTATTTTTTAAGATTTTATTTATATATTCATAGAGACAGAGAGAGAGAAAGGCAGAGACACAGGCAGAGGGAGAAGCAGGCATCATACAGAGAGCCTGATGTGAGACTCGATCCAGGGTCTCCAGGATCACGCCCTGGGCTGCAGGCGGTGCTAAACCACTGCGCCACGGGGGCTGCCCAAAAGAAAAAGTTTTAATGAAATTCCTAGAGTGCCTATAGCCATACCTTTATCTAAGCTTTATTCTGCTTTCACTAGTAGCTTGTATCTTCTCTGTGAAGTCTCCGTCAACATACTTAATGTTAAACCACATGCTTTACCAGCATAATCTCCTCTCACCCTGTGTTTATCCCACCCAAGTTCTTAGTTTTGTATTATGCATCTTTATTAGTCTGCCTGACTCCGATTGAGATTATAAGGTCTGCGAGGAAACAACTAATCTATATTCTAATTCAAAAATATTCAAATTAAGGAGTAGAAAACATAGAGGTTAGGGTTGCTGTATATATATATATATATATATATATATATATATATATATATATATACACATACACACACATACATATATACACACACACACATATATATGTATATATATCTACATAGATACAGCATTTTAAGAAACTTTTAAATTAATATTTAACTTGACAGAGAAATCTATAAATCAATTTATATATATATATGGAGTGAGAGAGACTTTATTTCATTTCAGCATTTAAGTCTACTGCTCAAAAAGAGCAAAAAATTAGCATAAAAATACTTGAAGTTTATAAACTAAGTCACTGTACTTTTTGCAACAAATATTATCAATCTTGCTTATGATTTTTAACAAGGACTTTTCTGAACATCTTATATGTATAGCAACCTGGCCTAGCCCAACCCAAAACATATTTCATCTGGTTTGTTCACTGATTTATCCAGTGCCATGAACACTGCTTGGCATATATCATGCACTAAATAAATAATTATTGAAAGATGGATGAAGAACAATACTTTATATCTTAATGTAATTACATCTAAGTTCAAAGTTCAGGTGGCTCTGTTTCATTTTCCACATCTCATTTTCAACATTTAAGGCTCTCTTGGGATCTCTATCCCCAACTACAAAATTCTCCACAATAATTTCTAGTTTTCTACTTCAAAAATAGTAAGCTATGCATACTTCAAAAAGAATTGCAAATATCTCGCATTTGCATTTTTTAGAAGACAAAAATTTATCTCTAAAGTATCTGAAAAGGGGCACATTAATGATACATATATCTACCACTATAGTGTAATTTTTAAAAGACGTCTTACAAGTTTTTAAAATGTATTCCTTAACTACATATCATAAAATATGTAAGCTGCTTTTGAGGTACCTTAAAGATTAGATAAAATTAAGTTGTTCTAGTTAATCTTGTCATGATAATGATTTTTCTTCACGTCAAATGCTTAAAGACATCTCATATTCATTATATTCAGAGCACAGATAGAATGCTATCTGGCATGGATTATGTAGTTCTTTTTCAACTAGAGTTCTGCAAGATAATTAAGCCTTATGTAAAATGACTTGATTGGCTATCTTCTCAAATCCTTCCAAGGAATTTACAAGATTAGTTTCACTGTAGATACACAGAAAAATAGCAATTCATTATACACAATGAATGCCTTAAGTGGCATTTAGGATTTAATTTTTTCAAGGAACCCAGGGTGGAAGAACTTGACTAGATTCTCAATAAATATTTGCTGAATGAACCTGCTGTCCAAACCTGGTCTATTTTTTTTACCTTTACTATTATATATTGAGCAATATAAGCCAAAATAAACAAATAAACAACCACGACAGAAGGAGTTACCTTGAATATATCTCACAGCCTCATATTCTATATCCTGTTCATCCCCAGTTGTCCTACTGCTTATCACCCTTCCCTTGGACTCTAATAAATAATTCAGAGTTGTTTTCTGACTTCAGTCTGGATATCCACTCTGGATATCCTTCCATCAAACTCCACTCGCAGGCCAGATCTTTCCAAAATGCAAATCTAGGGGCACCTGGGTGGCTCAGTGGTTGAGTTTCTGCCTTTGGCACAGGATGTGATCCCGGGGTCCTAGGATCAAGTCTCGTATCAGCCTCCCTGCAAGGTGCCTGCTTCTCCTCTGCCTATGTCTTTGCCTCTCTGTCTCTCATGAATAAATAAATAAAATCTTTTAAAAAAAGCAAACCTAACAGATTATTTTGAGCATTGTTTGGATCCATCTAACAGATCTTTAAGGTTTTGGTTTGAACCAAAATGCTATAAAGTGTCCACTAAGACTGGCATGATCTGACACATTCCTGTATCTCTGCGCATGATCTGACACATTCCTGTATCTCTAGGCTCACTGTGTACTCATTCACCACCTTGTACTCTGCACCAGACACACACTGTAAAAGGAGTCTTTAAATTCCTTAAAAGGGCCTTTGGCCATATTGTTTCCTCTTCTTCATACACTTCCTATGTGACCTCCACACACCTCCTGATTCTTTTCCTGTATTTCAGCTCATGTCTCTTTAAGGGTGGTTTCCCACACATGACCTACACACACACACACACACACACACACACTAGCTTAGATTCCTCTGTTAAACACAGAAGAGTGCTGCTCCTATCCTTCAAAGCGCTTATATCAGACCAATGATATACTTGTTGGGGTTGTCATTTGACTTTTTGTCTTCTTCAATAGAGACTATGATCTCTCTATCACCTAGTACAGAGCCTAACAGATATCAGGAACATAGTAAATATTTGCTTAAAGAATGAAGATGAGGGACAAGATGAATAGATATTAATGGCAAACACAGGCAACGATGAAAGAGACTATTAGTTCCTGAAAGATGAATGTATATCATCTTTGGAGAAATCCGTATTTCTAAAAGGATTACACCCTAAAATTCAAATCTCATTTAAAAAAAAGAAATACAGTATTTTGTGTTGCCGATTCATTTATATTAAAATATTTTTAAAATATGGGGTTGTGACCACATAGATCTGCTTGAACACAATCCCTTTTCTTTTTTCAAAAAGAATTTTTTGCTGTTGTTGTTTTTTGTCTTGTCCACTTTTGAAAGGGCCAAAGCACACTGATTGGAGTTGTCTCTTGGAAAATCAGGACATTGCTGCACAAGGATTAATTTTATGAGGAACCTGTGAATGGATGGATACAGTGAGTCAGGGAAGAACAACTTAGGCCCTTAGGTTGGAGAGGAAGACATGTGGCAGAGACAAAATGGAATCACAGAGGAAGGTTTGAAGCAGGTGGGACTAGGTCATTTCTTCAAATTGCTACTAGATGCTCCTCGAGGCCACTCTGTGTAAAACAGCATTATTTTATTAAACAGACAATTTCAAGCTAGCTTTTAAAATCCTTACCTGTTTACTGGCCTATAAATAGGACCAAGGAAAGATCTAAACTTTTTTTTCCCCCAATTTTGTTGTTGTTGTTTTTTCCGAAATAAAATGATTGTACACTAACAACTAGTTTTCTCAAATTTTGCATAAGTCTTCTTGAGAAGAATAGCATCATATCATCATAGTTACTGTATATGATTAACTTGCCACCGTGGAAGAGGAAGTAGACTGCTAATTAGAGGGGCTCCTGTAAAGGACTGCGCTGATTTCAGGGAGCTGCTTACTAGTTCTGTGACTCTGGGAAATGTTTTAAATTCTCTTTGGTCCAGTTTTTGCTCCTTTGTTTGTTCTTTAATGGAAGCAGAAATTTTATCTACCTAATTGTTGTGAGGATTAAATGAGACAACCCATGGAAAGCTCACACAATGCACAGCAAACGTAATGAGCGTTAACTGTTCTTTTCTTCTCCATCATCACCACCACCACTGCCATGACCATCATCATCATTTTATCATTGTTGGTGTTATTTTCATTATCATTACCCCACCACACGTATAAAATGATATCTTAACAGATCAGCCTTAATTTGTGAGAAAAGCTTCTGGGAAATGGAAGATAATGATAAGAATGTTAAGACAGGAGTCCTTTGTAATGTGAGAACATTATATGGACTTTTCTTTCTTTTTAATCTAACAGCCATAATACCAATGCCAATTTTTATTTGGATTAATATTATTTTATTTTAACAGAAAATCCCCAATCTGAATATAGAAGGATGGATAGAATATTTGAAATTCAAATGAAGAAATTTGAATCACCAATGTCAGGTCAATGATTGTAGATCATTTTCCTTTAAAAGATCATTTTTTGGGGGCACCTGGGTGGCTCAGTGTTGAGCGTCTCCCTTTGGTTCAGGTCATGATCCCCGGGCCCTAGGATCAAGTCCTGCATCAGGCTCCCCAGAGGGAGCCTGCTTCTCTGTCTGCCTGTGTCTCTGCCTCTCTCTCATGAATGAATGAATGAATGAATAAATAAATAAATAAATAAATAAATAAATAAATAAATAAATAAATAATAAATCTTTAGCAAATAAATAACCTTTAAAAAATTTTTGCAATGTTTAAAAGAGATAGAGTCCCATTCTTTACACATATGCCTCAAACTTGGTTCTATAAACTATCAGAAAACATAGAAAGCAACATCATTTTGATATAAATAAACCAACAGTAGCCACAGACATTGTAGGGAGCCTCTTGATGAATAAGTACTGTGGTCTAATTGTCTGACTAAAATGCTCCCTACAAGTAAGTATAGACCAAATGAAAACTGCAATATCTTCTATCCCTAATTTTTACTTAATAAATTCTAGATATAGGGATTAATTTGCTCTTTCCCCTTTAAAGGCAGGAAAGGAGAGGTATAATTATTTTTTCTTTAATTTTTAATTTCACAGCAAAAATTAAAACCACTAACAAAATCCTAAAAACTGCCTTGTTGTACTCAGATTAATTAGTTCTGCTATCCTGGTGACAATAAGTAAAGGAAAATCAGCTGTTTGGAAGAATTAACTAAGCACCACTGAGTAAAAAGGGTAAAGTATTGGTTATACTAGGAATGTCTAATATTTGTCTAGAAATATTTGTCTAGAAATATATTAGACAAATATTTATATTTGTCTAATATATTTACACAAATTTTTATTAATGTTAAGAGTGTAATTTTTTTTAAAAGTTGAGAGAAGAGGAACAAAGTAGTCACACAAATGATAAAATCCCAACATTTAAAAAAATAATGTAAAATAAATCAAAATCGGTAATTTTTTTCCATTAAGATTTTACTAGTTTATCATAAAAGTACTTTCAAAATAATAAACATGGACATCTCAAAAAAAAAAAAAAAAAAAAAAAGAAACATGGACATCTCTGGAGAGCCTACTGCATCTTGAAGTCCACAGGGAAAAAAGACAGGGAAGTACAACATCTCTCTTAGAAATTATCAGTTATTACTCTGTGTTTATCGTCATTGCTATTGCTTAAACTTCAGACAAGAATTTATTCTTGTGATAATTTTATTATAAACTTTGGGCTTCAATCGATCCATGTTATTAAAATAAATTCTATATTAAAGAAGGGATATAAGTAAAGAAGCAGCTAGAAAAAAGTAAGAAAAATATTTTTTAAAAGCATTAATCAAAATTAAGTCAAGTCATAAAGAGTATTCATTACACTATATTACTCTATACACAAGAGTAGGTAATAATTCAGCTAAACTCTTTGTCTCCTATTGCAAAAGAGATGAGAGAAAGAGAACAAAGGGCATATGAGACACTGCGTAGATTCAAGTACCTGGGCTTCTCTGAGAGTCTGGCTTATTAAATAACTTTAATTTTATTGTTTACCTCCAGAAGGACATGGCACTATCAATCCCTTGGACCTTTGTAAGTAGGTGGTTTTAGGTTTTCCATAATGTTATTTTAGAACTTCAAATTCTCAGATATGCTCAGTTACCACTCACCCATCTTTTTTCCAGCTTCTCAGATTGTCTAGTTATTGTTTCCTTTATCATTGTTCCTACTGTTGATATATTGTTGATAGAATTTATGTCTTAAAAAGCCCTTTACTGTCATTTTAGGATGGGTTTAGAAGGCAGACAAATTAGTTGTATGAGTTAATAAATATGTTGAATTTATCGGTGGAGTGTTCTTGTTCATACTTTTTTGTATTGTTTAAGA
Organism: Canis lupus familiaris; assembly: GCF_011100685.1. NCBI lineage: Eukaryota > Metazoa > Chordata > Mammalia > Carnivora > Canidae > Canis > Canis lupus. The sequence continues at coordinate 53,927,688 of NC_049234.1, read as the reverse complement.
ACTCCCAACTATTTTCTTTAAGGAAAAAGTCTAAAGTCAGCCTTATTTTATTTATATATGTTTCAATGTGTTATTTATTAAATTAAGTTTATATATAAGTATAAATATTTCTATAGATATGAGCATATATTTCTTAAAATATGAAAAAAAAACCTTAATTATTTGAGAAAAGTTTTTAAGTATTTTTCATTTATACTTCTACTCTGCTCTACTCTTTCTACTGGTAAAAACTCTACCAGAAACTTGACACAGACAAAATTTTAACTATTTGTTCTCACTAGGTTGGGTGATGGCTTTTTTTTTTTTTTTTTGCTTAGTCAGCAGTTACTTCCAGAAATTATATTTGCCTTCTCCCAAATTTAAAGTCCTTTGGTAGGCTGTGTTTCTGTTGAAACAGTTGATATAATCTGAGTAAAGAAAGAAAGAAAAATGTGACCTAAATTTCAGCACCTAGAATTTCTAAATGTGAACTGCAGTGGCTATGATGGTTCTGCTCCAAATGGCACCCTGGTGGCCCCAAAGCATCAGTGAGCAATCTTCTGAGTTTCAATTACTAGCTAGGAATACCTTAGACACTAGGGAAAAACTAGATTAAAAAAAATTGTAAAAGTTGCTACAAATATAAAAGCATGGCAAAAAAAAAAAATCTACAACGCATTCTACAAAAGCCTAGAGATAAAGCTATCAAACAAAAACAGAATATTTCAAATATGCATATTGAGTAGCATAGAAATATCTTTTAAAATGATTTCAATATCTCAAAGAAAATAATTATTTTCTTGCCTTTGATTTTTTTAGGGAAAAAGAAGTATTTTGAGTAATTGGTTTATGGAAGATTATAATAAAAAGCCTAAGTGGAAAGAATAAAGGAGATCTGAGAGGAGGTTAATGTATTCAATCAGTAGTAACAAAAACAAACAAAAATATAGACTCCCTTCTTGTTGTAATTTATAGAGAATAATTGGCTCCAGGGCCATTTGGTATGTGCTTTTCAAGGTGAAAACAAAACAGTAAAGGAAGAAGAAAGAAGAAATCATAAAACTTTATAAAGCCTACAGGGTTCCTGGTAGATTGTAAAGATGGCCAGAGATTATTTCTATCCTTGTATAAATGATCTTTTTGCCAATTAAATTGCAACTATTCCTTTAAAAAGGTGGAGTTTTGTTCTCCATAAATTGTCTTTGGAATTGGCAATATGTCTTGCTTTGGCTAATGGTTCATTAAAAAAAAAAAAAAAAAAAAAAAATGCAACCTCAGGCAGAGATTTGAAAAGTGCTTATACAGTGGGCTTTGCTCTGGCTTGCAGCTCTTTGGAACTTTAAAACCACTGTATAAACGAGCCTGGAAATCAAGAGATTAAGGAAAGCTCACACAAGCAACCCTATTTGATCTCCCCAGTAACCAAACTAATCACTCCGCCAACCACTAGATATGTGAGTGAGGCCATCCTAGGCCATCAAGCCCCAGCCTAGCAGGTCCAGATCAGATCAGAAGACCCACACAGCAAACCAACAGAACTATGAATTTAATAAATGTTTATTGTTTTAAGACCCCGAGTTTTGGGTGATTCGTTAAATAGGAACAGCTGATACAGGAATTGTATACACTATCTTAGTTTGATTAAAACTCAGAAGGATAAAAAGTATTTTGAAACAAGTATTAAAAATAATGCAACAGTTTTTATTTAAAAAATGTAAAACTTACAGTTTTTCTCATATCCATTCTTCATATCTCTGGGCCTCTACTATTAAAATATCTTCCTATTTTTCTTACTTTGCCAAGATAGAATTTTTCTCAGAAAGATATCCTTTACTTTCAAGATTGGTCCAATAATTTCTTACTGGATTCCAGTAAAACCCTGAACATACCTCAATTCCAGGGTTTATAATATTTACCTTATCTATTAATGTGACTTTTCCCCCTCACTAGATTTTAGACTCTTAAAAGTCAAAGATTATATCTTATTGTCACTGAAGCTTAAATATGCAGCCTGGCATTAATATTTTTAAATAGTAGATAGTGAATCTATGTTATTGAGTTGAATTGATTAGCACAGGTTCTCTGATTTGACTGATACAGAGCAATCAGAGAGAGCAGAGCCCAGGCAGGTCACAGAAGGTAAGCAGATATTCAACGGTTCTTAAGAAATACTGACGTTAAAAAAAAAAAAAAAAGAAAAGAAATACTGACGTGACATGAGTTGAGGCAGATGCTGTTTAAAGTATCTGCTGCCTCTTCCCTTGCCTGTTCTACACATGGAGCAGCAGCTCCACAGAACTTCTTTCTGACTGAGCAGCAGAAGTGCTGGCCTTACAGGAAGCTCTCACAGGAATTTTGCAAACAAACAAGCAGAAATAAAAACAAACAAACAAACAAAACAAAACAAAACAAAACAAAAACAAAACAAAACAAAAAAAACAAAAACAAAACAAAAACAAAAAACATTGAAGAACCAGTCAGTGATTACCAAAAAGAATAATGAGAGAAATTAAACATCTTGAAAGAAAATGCTCATGAAATAGCTTAGTGAAGGTAAGTGCTTTGTATTTCGAAGCTTAAGAAAATGTAAATGGTACAACGGAAATAAAGGTTAAAAAGAAGAAAAAAGGGGAAAAAATGAAAATATGAATTGATTCAATAACCAAAAATTCTAAAGGCCAGTATTTGTCATGAATTACATATACATCAAAGCTTACAAGCATCAAATAAAAAAAATGTGATACTGTTTTTTTTTTTTCTTAAGATTCATTTATTTATTTATTTGAGAGAGAGTGACCATGTGGGCATGGGAGCAGGGGGTGGGGGGGGGCAGAGGGAAAGAAAGAGAATCTTAAGCAGGCTCCACACCCAGTGTGGAGCTCCATGTGGGGATTGATCTTATGACCCTGAGACCATGACCTGCACCAAAATCAAGAGTCCGTTGCTTGACCGACTGAGCCATCCAGGTGCCCCCCAAAATGTTACACTGTTTAAATGTAAAGTCATATTTTCACATATTTAAAATATTTTTTAAAATCCTATCCTAATGAACAAATAGAGACCATCTGCATTTTGTGGTCAAATCCCTTGGGAATCAAAATTAATTAATTCTATGAGTATAAAAGTGCCTCTGCAAGTCTAAATTTTCATGAAATGCAGTAAACATAAGAAATATTTGATATATCTTAAAGATTTTATTTTAGGAAGGAATCAGAAACTGTAAGATCATATTTAAAATATTAAAAATCCATCCAAATTAGTATTTTTTTCTAATTTTGGATACCAAAATAAGTGAATATAATTTATTTATAATATAAAATCTTATTATTTACCTCAGTCACAACTATTTTGGTTTGTTTTTTGTTTTAAGATTTTATTTTCTTGAGAGAGAGAAATAGGTAGAGAGAGCACGAGCCAAGGGGGAGGAAGAAGTAGGTGCCCCACTGATTAGGGAGCCTTACGCCAGGTCCTTGGGATCATGACCCGAGCCAAAGGCAGATGCCTAACCTACTGAGCCACCCAGGAGCCCAAGTCACATTGTATAGTATGGAGAATAGAATAGAAAAATCACAAACTAGTATGAGAAAACGAGCCTTTCCTATTCCAGGAATCAATCAAAATTATAAAGGAAATCCTTGTCAATGTGGGAGGTTGTAGTCAATAGCTGGATAGAGACAATTTTTCCAACTGGTAAAATAGCACTCTTTTAAAAAAAGAAAGAAATCTTCTACCAATCAAGCTGTTTCTGAAAAACAAGCCTTCTCTTGTGGTTTTTGTATTGCTTATAATTCTACACGACATCTTTTAAGGACAGCAAAATTTAAATTCCTTTCTCTTGATTACTGAAGTGAAAATCAATCTCCAGTAGTGATGAAATTGTTTTGCCCACTGAACTATTCAATAGCTTTCATTCTCAAAACAAAAATATAAATGGCCTTAAATTATACTTTAAATGTTAATTGTATGAGTTTTAGGCATCTAAAATGCACATTTTTGTATTTTCAGTAACACACCGCTTTTAAAAACTTTTATTTCTAATGATGTTTTAGTTTTCAATGTGCCTCTAAGTCACAGTTATTATGTAACTATTGATCATTCTGATCAAATAATTTATTCAAGTCCACGTTTCCTTTTCCTACCACTTACATCGTCAACCTCTAGAAATAATTATCTGTTGGAGCATTTTCTCTCAGTATCTAATTCCCTCATAATTTTCAATGTGATCTTTACTATATTTCCAATGTCCTTTCTGTGTTTCAATAAAATAGCCAGTTTTATTGAAACATATATTCTCAGGCGCCAAACCGCTGTGCCACCCAGGGATCCCTACCCATTATTTTCTATAGAACAAGTTCATCCCTTACATAAAGGTGTCCCTAAAAATTTTTGAACACACTCTGCCTTGATTTCATATAATCATGAAGGAAAAAATACCAGACTGATAAATTCAAATATATGCATATTTGGGGTCTTTTTAATGTATTTATGTATTTTCAATGAAGAAAACCTATGGGGGATCCCTGGGTGGCTCAGCAGTTGAGCGAGGGAGGGCCTGCCTTTGGCCCAGGGCGTGATACTGGAGTCCCAGGATCAAGTCCCACATCAGGCTCCCTGTATGGAGCCTGCTTCTCCCTCTGCCCTGTGTCTCTGCCTCTGCCTCTCTCTCTCTCTTTCTCTCTCTCGAATAAATAAATAAAATCTTAAAAAAAAAAGAAAAGAAAACCTATGAAAACAGCAAGTCATACATTCAAAACAACAACAAAATGAGTCACTAAATTGTGTGAGACACTTTATCAATACTACCATTTCTCATAGCTCAAGTCCTTATAATTTATTATCTCCCATCATTTATCAGATGTCCGGGGCATTCACTATATGTAAGCAATTAGCTTCTCTCGTATGCATCTAGAACAGTATTACCTATGGATCACACTTGGAAGAATCGCCAGACACAGTCAAACAATTTTCTATAGGGCCTCATTTTCCCACAAGAGCTCAGTTGGGAGACTAAGACTAAACACTAGCCCTACTGAAAATTCTAAAGAATGTCATATAAAATTTGGCAGGTGATAGTTGACAGGAGGAGAGAATGTAGATGGTCCGTGGTCATGATGTTTGGAAAATACTATATAACCTGTCCCTCATCTGACAGATGCACGAGCACATGAACACATAGAAATTGCTAAGAAGTTCTAGGATAATAATTACTATAATAGTAATAACAATAATGCAAATAAACCTGCTCATCTTTGCAAAATATAATACTTCCAAAACATGGCTGATCATGCAGTCTTTTTTCACACACTCTTCATGGACATCCCCTAAAACCAGTGTTTGATTGAACAAACTTTGGGAAACAATGGAGGGCTAAAATACCAATCTCCTACCATAACACATCATCTCCCTCCATTTTCTGGCCAAAGAAATCATTAAAAAAAAAAAAAAAAAAAAAAAAACAAGACTGCTCAAGTTATATTCCCTTGTTTAAAATTCTTTGGCAGCTAACTATCACCTAGAGAATAAAACAAAAATGTATTCTCTAATCCGGTATTCAAAACCATATATTGGTCCCTTTCTCTTCTTCCATCATAGTCTTCTGCTCTTCTATCACATAACACATATATGATTCCGATTCTGAGCAGAATATACAAATTCTTTCTCACACTTTCCTCCTTTTTTCCCTCTGTTTAACCAACCAATACATCCTACTCATACTTCAAAATTTAAATAGTACCTCTTGCTCAAAGTTTTCCCTTAACATTCCAAGACTATTTCCTCTTTGTTCCCACAGAGCCTTGTACTGGCTTTCACTTTCCTATACACATTATTGATTTAAATGTTTTTTAGTTGTTTTCAACTCTCTCTAGACTGTATACCCGTGAAGGGCAGGATGTGTGCTCTATTACTCTTTTTATGCCCAATATCTAGCACAATGTCAGGCACATTAAAGATAATTTAATAATTATTACAAACAAGCTGATAGCAGTTATAACTCAAAAGAACATAGATTTCTTAAAGTCTTCATCCTTACACAAACCTCATATTATATTCCCTTTCAAACTGCACTTTTTTCTTATCATTGTCCCATAAATGAACCGCTTCCTTTTCATTATAAAATATTGATATAAAATATGTTCTATATTCTGACATTGCTCATAGAAAATTGCTTACTTTGGTTCCAGTGAGAAAGAAGAACAGTGCTGTACTTTCCTTCTTATCATTCAAACATTGTTTTTAAATGTCTTTTATATTCCAGTGTTCGAACACTGGCATAGCACGGTGAGCAAAAGGACAAAGTCCCGACCCTCACAGAGTTGATATTCTAGTTGAGCAAGACAAAATTACTGAAAAAAAAAAAAAATTAACAGATTATTATCCTGAGTACTAGTCATGAATTAAATCGAGAGAAGGAGATAGAAGGAGAAATGTGTCTGATGTTGTATTAGGGGTGGAGGGAATGCTATTTTTGACAGAGAAGTTAAGGAAGAATTCCTTTATGAGGTGAGTGTACGCAGAGACTAAATTAAGTGAGCATCATGCCACGTGCAATATGTCCTTTCTTAGCACCCTGCATTTGCTTTCTCTATTAGACTTGACAAATTTACCTTAATTCTCTCACTCAGCAATAGGGCGATTACTATGCTAAAAGGTGCTTCAGATCCAGTGTGGCTTGTTGACACTATTAGAAACTCGCCTTTATATTTAAGTCATTGAGATCCCAACTGATGGTTCACATCCCAAAGGACAAGTTGTCGCAATGGGGACAAATGGCACGCAGAGTAAGTAGTGGCCTTAAGCATCCACTGTCTCATAGCAGACACCAGCGGTTGCTTAATAAGATCAATCACTTTCTGAACGGCATGCTACAAAGTTTGGAAAGAGATCCTTCTGAAGTTTGCCACTTGGGATAAATTCAATTTTTTTCAAGCTCGTTTCTCAATGTAAGCATGCATAATGTTATTAGTGAGTGTAGTGTCTTGAGTAGCATGCGGGCGGCCTCTTGAGTTTTCTAGTGACAACTTTCAACTTATGTACTGGATAGTAACTGAGTATTGCAAATAGAGCTAGCAGTAGGACTTTTTCACTTTGCAGTATTTTTTTTTAATTTTTATTTATTTATGATAGTCACAGAGAGAGAGAGAGAGAGAGAGAGAGAGGCAGAGGGAGAAGCAGGCTCCATGCACCGGGAGCCTGACGTGGGATTCGATCCCGGGTCTCCATGATCGCGCCCTGGGCCAAAGGCAGGCGCCAAACCGCTGCGCCACCCAGGGATCCCCACTTTGCAGTATTTTCCTGAGCTCTAGGGATTTTATTTTCTTTATAAAAAATACTCTTTTCAACTCTATTAAAAATTAATCATTATCCACAAAACATCCTCACTAACACATTTTCAGTGAATTCACACTGATGCTTTTGATACATGCCATTTAGGTATTTAACATGTGCCCCTTTCTTCACAGTTGGAATCTTGCACTCAGCAGTAGCAAGATGCAGCACTGCAGTCATATTGTTCAGTTTTATATGTGACGTATTCCTACATTTATATCTCAGTTTATCTATTTCATTGAACACGGTACTGTTATTACCATTATATCTACCTCTGCAAAATATAAGTAAGACCCACTCTTGACCAATTTTTAAGATATACAAGACTTCTGAACACAGAATTGTACACCTAGGCCTTAAATGTATCCTTCTTTGTGGTAAACCAATCAAAACAAGAAACATAGAGAAGAAAAATAAAAACTATGTTCTCATTTATATTTTCTTCAAACTTTCCTCCAACCAATATAAAGAACAAATAATGAAGGAACATGTCCAGAACTATCAACAGCATGTGGGTGGAATTTGGTGAAAATGAGGAACATAGTAGGAAAAGAAGTCAGAAAGGAGTTGGGGGTTCACATCATATGGAGTTTTATACACTATGCTAAGGCACAAAACATGATTATTTAATTTTAAGAGGTAATCTGCTCCTTTAACATTTTTCTTAAGTTACTTCAGCTCTATGATGATAGGGATTATCATATCATACCATTTTTTTCATACCATTTCATATCAATGACCTATAGTGATTTAGGATGATTGAGAAAAAAGAAAGAAAAGATGCAAATAAATACACCCTAAGATTTAAGGAAGCTTCAGAATTTCTTTTTCTTCCCCTTCTCCCTTGAAGTATACAGCAGCTCCCAGTCATGCCCTGGGGTTTACACCTACTAAAACCTAATGTGGGGCTACTGATCTTATGTGCCAACTGACTAGACTAAAGTGGCGAGCACACCATTTCACATTTCAAACATCCATGTGTACTAATAAATAATTTAGCAGTGTTCAGAGCAGAGAAGTCTATAAATGGCCTGTTACTTTGTATACTAGGTTGCAAAAGCCTAAATCCATAATGTTTTTGTAGATAGCAATATAATCCATTTTCCCAAAAACAGAAAAGAAGCTGCTGTTTGCATTTAAGGGCTTTTTAAAGTACTTTTATTTTTTTTAATTGTCTCTCAAGGTGTGTTGCAATTCTACCAAAAATTACTGAAAACAAGGAAAAGATCATCGTCATAGGTGAACTCTTTAGAAACTCATTAAAAGACTTCATATTTTTGGTTGATCCCATCAATAAGTAAAGGTATATATATTTAAAGGACAAAACATAGGAATGGCCATCATTCCTTTTACTACAAGAGTCTGGGGTGCCTTTGACTCTTGTTTCTGGTTGCTCATGAGTCTTCTGGCAGACTGTATCACTTGGAGAGTTTTCAGAGGAGAAGAGAGCAAGATTCTCATCACTAAATGCTTTATCTAATAAAATTCACAATAACCTCATGGCTGAAAAGACGAAATGATATCAAAATCATGTCAAGTAATAGGCTATATTTGCATATGCTATATGCTAATATGCTATATTTGCATTTCTAGGGTTTCTAACTACTCATCATATACTTAAAATGGCCACCTTTTAATCTGGAGAGGATAAAGGGATTTTTTCTTCCAGCTTATAAATTACTATGAATATTTTCCAACAGAAAAGTTAGTAAACCCTTTTTCATGTTTTCAATTTTTATTCTCTTTAAATGATCAAATATCCTTTTTGTAATATGCTAAGTGAATAGGAAATGTATACGTTTATACTAAGACACTAGGGAAGATGAATTATTGATTACCAAGGTTCTTTTCCAATAAATTTACACATACAAATTAAAAATATAACATCTAATCAATTACTTCATGCACATGGTATTAATTCCAAATGTAAAAAAGATATTCACTGAAGATATTTTCCCTTCAGCAGCCCACCTCACCTTCCTAGAGGTACTACTCTCTGATCGATGAAAAATATATGCTCTAGTAACTTGATCATCTCACTATAACCTCTGTGAAGTTATTTCTAAAGGATTTCCCTTTAACAAATATTTAGACTATGTTTATTCTTTTAATCTGCTAGATCATTTGTACTACCAAAAGATTAGGCTGTATGTACCTGAGCTGGCAAGCAATTTTTCTCAGTCCATCACATCCTTTAAAGATCAGTCCTGATTAAGAAGGTGACCTATCATGTCTAAATTTGAAATTACAAACTGTAGTTTGCTGACTTACCCCTGGGCAATTTTTGGAAACAGAACCCATTAGAGATGAAGAAACAATGCATTACTCACATACGATTAGAATTAAGAATGGCTTTTAGGAATGTGGCACCTGTCTCAAAGAAAAGCACTAAATTAGTCAATCAATCTATATATTAAATATCTGCATCATAGATTCCATTGCATTAAAAATAAAATACTTTCCCTTTATGGAGAGGCATATTCCCTTATCTTAAAATGAAATGCTCTTAAAAATGTAATGAATTCTACTAGCTAGAATTCATACAATGTGCCACATCATCCAGGTCTCTCCTGGTACACTATGATCTTGACATAACTGTCAACACTGCCCACCTTCACATTCAAAAGTGTCTCTGTTTAGACAAAAATACCTATCATCCTACATATGACCCATCTTTGGTAACTATTATATATTTCTTTCATTTTGATTTAGTTTTGGGGAGAAGTTATTGAAGGTAGCAAAAGAAATCATGGGGAATTTATGCCCATTTTATTCTGATTATGAAAACCAACTATTCATAGGCCATTTTTAAAATTCAGATCAGAAGCTGGAGGGTCCCAATTTGATAAATTTGTTATCACAATGTTACACATTTGAAAATAACATGGGGCATGCCCAAGGGAAGAAAGATTAAGACATAACAATATTAGGTGAAGCTGGGTTGCATAATCAGGACTGTAGAGGAAAGGAAATTCAAAAGGAAGGATTCTAAATTATTCAAATACTTATAGAGAAACTGAACTAAATAGTATCAGTTAAGGATGAAAAGATTCTTTACAAAATGAATTCCAAATATTTTGTGTCTTTTGCTCATGAACCATGTTTACTTATTTAATTTTAAGAGCTCAGCTATTAAATATTAATAGCCATGAAAATTAATCAGGCACATTCTAACTCACAAATGACTTTATGAAACCTAATAAAGGTTTCAAAATAGTCTTTAGGGTGTAGTTCAAAATAGTATATACAGCATATATTGTACCTTGCTTATTAATTATGTATTTGCACATGTGTGCAGAGATAGAATTATATCAGAAGGTGAGGAATAAATGTGAATCTAGATTTCTCTGGGAATACTGATGAGTAAATTTTAATTAATCTCAACACTAAACAATTTGGAACTCAGATCTTTTTCCATGTAAAATTGGCAAGTGGACTAACCAATAAAAAAAAAGTTGGCAATGATCTCCCTGCCTTATCCCTGCTGTGACTTCCTTGATGCAGTTAATAGCTTCACAGTTGATAAGGCTTATCTACATAAACACAAACACGTAAGCATTATCATCCATTTGAACAGAATGCTAAACTGTAAAAAACCAAAAGAAACAATTTTAACACACACACACACACGCACTATTATTTGTTTCACCTTAATCTGAAGCAAGAAATTACAAATAAGTTTACAGATAGACAGTGAAATATTAATTTTCCCCAAAAGATAGAAACCTTGTTTGAAGAACACTGTCACATGATGGAGCTGATTGGATGCCACTAGCAGTACCGTCACTTGTATTGCTATTCTAAGTCAAACCTTTATGCTGTTGTATATATAAATCATTTAGTCCATTCTCAATTAATAGTATAAAAAAAAACACAATAAATTCCATATACCTATGACCTTATGGTGTTTCCCAAAAAAGACTTTCGCCAATAAAGACAAAACAGACACATGTTTCAAAGAAGAGACTAATGAAGTCTCACTCATATAGTCTTCATGCTCACATGAGGCAAAGTATTGAAAGGACCAGCAAAGAGTCAAATAAAGAAAAGAATAACTAAGTGACAAATCTGAGGTGTTTGGTGCCTGAATAATTTCCTTACACTTCAAAATTTACAGTTTATATTTCTGTATTCCTCACCTATGAAAACCAAAGATACGTGGTCTGGCTTCATCTGATTTGCTTAGGTAACATCTTCTCAAATTACAAATAAGTGAAGGCATACCATTTCTAATGACATCATGTCTGCGGGAAAATAATTCCCAATAAGCCTATAATAAATTATTATTTTACAATCTGGCGCTGACCAAATGGAATTATGAGAACCCGGCTTTGACCCGACTCCAGCATGCGCTGCCCAGCTATACTCCAACAATCCTTCGTTCCTTCTTTCATAACCATGACCCCAAATGACCTTGGATCGGAACCACCTGCTATGATTTTCAAATTCAACTGAAACAAAGTCCGATATTCTCTGTTGAACATGAGAGACCATTTATGCCAATTAAGATCCGTGAACGACTGACCTGCACTTTAAGATGTAAGTAGAGCTCCATTCACTGACTTCTTAAAGTGATAATCATTCCTAATATATCATATTTTTATCCCCAGATTCAGGTGAAGAGAAGTAAAATATGAGCTGAATCTCTTTTTCAAATAGAAGTTTGTTTGAACGACAGTGTATTTTTTAAATGATACAGGTCTGGGGTGGGGGAATTTGGGGGGCACAGTGGATTAAGTCTCTTGCTCTTGATTTTGGCTTAGGTCATGATCTCAGGGGTCCTGATATTGAGCCCCTCTTGCTCGGCTCTGCACTCAGCTGGGAGTTGGCTTGAAATTCTCTCTCCTCCTGCCCATCCTCCCACATCGCTCATGCTCTCTTTCTAAAATAAATACGTAAATCTCCTTAAAAAATGATGTAAATTTAGGAATTTAGGAGATTTTCATAAAAATCCAATTTCTGGCTTCTCGTTAATAATAAAGTAAATGTAACTGCATATGGCTAGCACTCCAACACAGCAAACTTTCTAGACAGTGTACATATCTTCAGTATAACACAGTTCTTATGATTACTCCCCTTAAAATTATCGAAATTTATCTTTATACCTCAATATATAAATAAACAAACATTGATTGAATGAGTTTGCAAAATGCTATTTTTTCCCCTTTCTGCATCTCTAATATTTGCCTCAGTTTTTGTTTGATTGTTTTGGGATCTGAGTGTTTTCTTTCTCGGTTTATTTATAATGCCAGCTGTACTAACAAGTTTTTCTATTTCTCTGCATATACTTTTGAAATCGTCTGCAGCATTTCACATTAAGTTAATGGGAACAATGTGCTGTTAACTTGATCAAGAAAATAATTAATAGCGTCATTAGGTGGTTTGTGCCTCTCATGTCTGCCATGTTCAAGGACGCCATCATGGCTGGATCAGAAGGAGCATGATTCAGAGAACAGAGACGAGATCAAAGAGGCAAATGTACATTGTGGGAGGTGGACAAGAGGGGCAGATTGATGCAGTCTGTAGGCTATAGAGGTTTTTAATCCCTTTCCATGTAGGCCTAGTCTCTTATGGGAGTACCACCATCTATTCTTCTAAGAAGCTTGGGATTCATCTTTTCCTTTATTCTTTCTCTCAGCTTGTGCTTCCAATTAATGAAGGATTTCTCTCAACTCAATCTCCCTTTCTCCATTCATTCCACAACTGCCCCAGATCAATCTCATATCCAGACAATTTGTTACATGTTTATAACTGGTCCTTCAGGCCTCCATTCTTTTTCGCCTTCAAATCTGTCTTCATTACACATCTAGACACAAATTTTCCTAATGCAGGATTTTCTTTTACTTCTTCACTTAAAACCCTTTCAGTGGGCCCTCTTCATGGTTATTGTTATGGAAAAGTCTGTATCCCTCCACATATATGTTGAGACTCTAACCTCCACAGTGTCTGAATTTGGAAACAGAGCATTTAAAAAAGTAATTAAGATTAAATGAGGTCATAGGGTACAGCTCCAATCCAATAGAACTAATGTCCTTATAAGAAGAGGAAGAGCAGGATCCCTGGGTGGCTTAGCGGTTTGGCGCCTGCCTTTGGCCCAGGGCGCGATTCCTGGAGTCCCGGGATTCAGTCCCACGTCGGCCTCCCGGCATGGAGCCTGCTTCTCCCTCCTCCTGTGTCTCTGTCTCTCTCTTTCTATGTCTATCATAAATAAATAAATAAATAAATAATAAAAATAAATAAATCTTAAAAAAAAAAAAAAAGAGAGAGAGAGAGAGGAAGAGATACCCAGGATGCTTGTGGACAGTGACAAGGCCGTGTGAGGACAACACAGAGGTCATCTGAACGCCAAAGGGAGAGGCCTCAGGAGAAAGCAAACCTCCCAACACTTTGATCTTGAACTTCTTATTTCCAGAACTATGAGAAAATAGATTTCTGTGCCTTAAGCGACCCAGTCAGTGGTATTTTGTTATAGCAGCCCTAGCAGGGGATTAGTCATTATAAAATCCAATACACTGAACATGATAGTCAAGGCCATTATTTTGCTTCTATATGCCTCATCTTTAACTGTCTCCTAAACAGGCATGTGTGCAATCCCATCCTTCTCCCTGTGTCCATGTTAAGCCCTTAGGCTCCAATGCCTTTCTGATTCCCTTTCTCCTATGCACTTTAAGACTTAGCTCAGATTCCATCCCCTATTTTTCAGGACCCCTCAGGCTACATTAGGACCTCTGCCTTTTAGGCCTTTTGTTATCCATATAATTTTCATTGCATCTACCACATTTAGTCGATGTAAATGTTCACACAATTAAGCATCCTTGTAGTGAGGAACTCTTTTAGTCACATTTAAGTTCCTGGCATGTAGCATGATTCCTGGCACAGTACTGTATGGGGAAGCATCTTTAGTAATAGCTTATCTCTATGGTTAATTTGAGTCTATTTGTGCTATCATACCTGAACTTGCTCAGCATCAGCTTTCGATACTTATTTCACACATATAAGTTTTTAATAAAAGTCTCCTGGAATATAGAAACTGAATATTTTGGGGTATGTTCGAAAAGTTGAAACTTGAACTTAAGTGATCTTATTGACAAAACAAACAGAAGTCTTTTGGTTTTTCTTATACTTCTAGTTTTAAAGTCAAGGATCTTAAACTACTCATAATTTAATTGTATATTTAGACTCTAAGTAGAACTACTTGTACATCATAATGTTTATGTAGAATATGAAATTATCTTTTTTAATTTTTATTTATTTATGATAGTCACACAGAGAGAGAGAGAGGCAGAGACACAGGCAGAGGGAGAAGCAGGCTCCATGCACCAGAAGCCCGATGTGGGATTCGATCCCGGATCTCCAGGATCGCGCCTTGGGCCAAAGGCAGGCACTAAACCGCTGCGCCACCCAGGGATCCCAGGTATATGAAATTATTAATGAGAGTGCCCAATCTTGCATTTATAATGACCTATTCAAGTGGAGTTGCGCAGTACTCCTGAGAATTAAGCACCACATCGAGTATTCAGTATTGTTGGAGATGCTCATTTCCTATTGGTATTTCTCATGAAACAAGTTCTTTCTCACAAAACATAATCAATAGTCTTTTTATTCAAATACATATATATAAAAACTGAAAAAAGATTACTTTTCGAAGATCCAAATTCTGCAAAAAAAGTACTTCCTCTTTTCTTGTCTTTTCTTTTTCCCTCCACTTCAGTGGATACTTTGTTCATTATGTTTTTTTTTTTTGCTTAAAGATTTTATTTATTTATTCATGAGAGAAACAGAGAGACAGAGAGAGAGTCAGAGGCATAGGCAGAGGGAGAAGCAGGCTCCCCACAAAGAGCCTGATGTTGGACTTGATCCCAAGACCCAGGGATCAAGACCCAAGCTGAAGGCAGATGCTCAACCACTGAGCCACCCAGGTGCCCCTGTTATGTTTTACAAACAAAGCAAATTGCCATAAAGAACAAAGCAAGAGCCATAAAGTTAAGGCTCAAAAATAAGAGGAAAATCAAGACAAAATCCTAGTCAGGTGGTAAGAGAAACTGAATTGATGTCAATAAACTGCAGTTTCTTCTCCCAATCTTCTGTGAACACCTGATTACCCAAGTAACAGATAATCCAAGTAATTTTAGTTGGTTGGGCATATATCACTTAACCTTTTTGATAACATATAAACTCTACAAGTTGTTTAGTTCAGCCTAACACCAAATGATTCAAAGTCCCTTATAGGGAAAATGGCAAATGGTAAAGGATGACAAGCAAAAGACTGGCTCTTGTGAACACGAGTTCCAGGCCGTATATGCACAGGTACAACAAGATTGCCTATCTGGCCCCACCCTATACACACCACTATTTTCTACCCTTTCCTCAGAATACAGAAGATCTGTTACCTATCTCCCTTTCTAGCTTGGATACTTTAACCAAGTAACAAGGCTGACAACGTAGAGATAGATAGATACTCAGTAACATTTTTTAAGACCAGAGCTTTGGATAGAAACCTATTTTGTTTTCCTCTATTATCTGATTATCTCCTTTCTTGTCTTTTCATAGTAAGACAAGTTTAAAGGCTTTCCAAAAAATTGAATAATTAACTTTTAATATCCATTTTAGTGCATGGTTGTTTCTTCCAACAATGAAAGCTTTCTAATTTTTTGTAGATTAATAGACCTCATGTGTTTATAATATACTTTAATTTTTTATTCATACTGAAATGGAAAATAATTTTAAAGTGGTTACGCTAAAAGCTATATATATATATATATATATATATATATATATATACTTTTTCTGTTAGAAATGAATCATACCATGTACTGTGTGATATCTAACAATGGCTCATTTACTATGTGTAAACAAACAGAAGATGTTAGGACTCTGTAAAATTGCAGCAATTACTTTTACAGTAGAACATATGGAATTGTTTTATCGAGTTTCAAAGTGCAATATGAACTAGAGGAAGGGGAATAAAGGATCATTTGAGATTTTACATTGCTTTAAGACTTTGGTGTGTGTTAACACATAATATACTATTTCAAACATCTGAAAAAATTCAGCGTAGGATTGGTATTTCATTCCATGAACAAACTGTGATGGTACTTGTCTTTTTACCCTTTTAAACATTTTATTCAAAGAGAAAATACCATTGATTAAAAATTTTAAAGTTGTGGTTGTTATAAAGCTGGATTCATGGGTGGCCTGGGTGGCCCAGCTGTTTAGCGCCTGCCTTTGGCCCAGGGCGTGATCCTGGAGTCCCAGGGTCAAGCCCCACGTCGGGCTCCCTGCATGGAGCCTGCTTCTCCTCCCTCTGCCTGTGTCTCTGCGCCTCTCTGTCTCTCATGAAAAAAATAAGTAAAATCTTAAAAAAAATAAATAAAGAAAGCTGGATCCAAGATCCCACATCCAGTTTCTTTCATTAGCTTGACTTCAACCACCTGGAGTGTAGGGCAGGTGCAACATAAGAGATGTGTCCAGGTCAAGGATCAGAAGTGCCTGTGCACACTCAGGGGTGAGCACCAGCCAAGGCTTGCAGCTGAGTTTCCACAGACCAGTTATGGAAAGAGAGAGAGAACTTGCAAAAGACTTAGACATGCAAACCTTGTAACAAAACTAAAATTTGAATTTAAATTTTATTAGTGCCAAACATCTCTTCTTTCATGCAAAAGCTCTTGTCAGATCATGCAGCATCCAGTGTTTTAGTTAAGGCAAGATTGAAATGAGGCACTGGTTTTGTTTCTTTCAAAACTGAAGCATTGCCATGTGGGAAAAATGTTTGTCTTCTTTGGTTTGCGTTGGGTTTTGTCGAGGGAATTGGTTCTACAGAGACCTCAAAAATTCTGACATTCTGAGTCTCTGATTGGCATTGTTATTTGTAGTAAAAGGTAAACCATTTTGTGATATTCAGCATAAAGTACTGACTTGCCTCTCTGGAGAGTAGGGAACTTTTCATTATCTCTCCATCATCAGTTTATCTCTTTTTCTGACAAGAATATACAGACTCACTTTTGGTAAGTATTCTTCTCTCATTTTTAGGAATGTGCTTGACCTGGGATTGGAATCATTCTTAGCCATTGGTGCTATTAAACTGAATGCCAGATGGGGAAAAAAAGCAAAAAAATAACTAAGAAGTAAGGGAGTTAGTATGTTCGGTTTTCCAAAGAGCTGCTGTTCCTACTATTTTTTTTTCTTTCTGAAAATATTCTGAACATTGAAAGATGAGTACATTATTCCAGAATCTACGAGAATATGTAAAAGAACCTATTTAAATAATTTTTGTTTCAGTCTTGTGGAGGAAGGTCTTCAGAAGCCAAGGAGAATTCTGATCCTATTTGTGGCTTTGTGGCTTCTTAGCCTACACATTGCCCAGTAGTAGAAAATGCATGGTAATATATATTTGGATAGAAACCTGAAATTTTATTTATTTAATATTTTATTTACATTCAACTTGCCGACATATAGTAGAACACCCAGTGTTCATCATATCAAGGAAACCTGAAATTTTCTTAACTCCAAGACTGGATTGTTCTAGAAGCATTTCCTTGTAAGAATACTTCCTATCATTTTCACTAGTAGCAAACTTTGTATTCAAATCCTTCTCTCTGATGCTTAATAGTCTCTATTCCACAATCTCGCCTGCTGGGTTTAAAAATGCAGCTGCTTTCCCACTGTGCCGGTTATTTCATTAAGAGGAAAATGTTGGAGTGGTGACATTGCCTATAATCTCTCTTAAAATTCTCTGTTAATTACTAATGTAAACAGTATGTGGGTGACTGTTCCTTATGTGGTCTATCAAGATGTTGTCAACAACATAGGCAGAATGAAATGATGCTAGTGAGACAAAATTCACAAGGAGAATACCCCTTTCTCTAAAAATCTAGGAAGATTCTCGTCTGACCTATTCTACTCAAACAGAATAGAGAAAATCTACAAATTTGATTAATCCATACCAAACCTAAAGGAATGATCTGTGGAGAAATTCCCAAGCCACATTCTTATCAACCTAGTGACATTTTCATAGCTCAAAATTCAGCCTCTTGTTCCTATGTAGATGAACTCCTAAATGGAAAGCAAACACTTTGAGGAAATGGTAATACCACTGGTTGTAAGTGTAAGGTACAGTATTATGCCTAACATTGCTATTCCTTTTATTTTTTAATGAAAGTTTTTATTTGACTATTTTATTTTGACATACATTTTTTTCTTTACCTGCCCAGAACAGCAAGGCTTTTTGTTTTGTTTTCTTTTGTATATTTTTTATTGGATTATTCCTATTAAAGGGTAAACCCTTTTGTGATATTTCACATAAAATGCCGAATTATCACTGGATGAACAAATGGAGAGTTTTGATTACCTTCCGAGCAACTCTTTCTCTCATTTTGTCAAGAACATACAGAAGTACCTTTGATGAGCACGTTTCTTCATTTGTAGGCATGTGCTTTGCCTGAGTTTGGAATAATTCATAGGTTTAAAGATAATTTTAAAGTGAGAAAGTGATGGCATTCTTACTTACGACTGTGAAGCCTAAGGAGTGGGGTAGAAAAAAGAGACTATACATACTAGAGAAATAAGATCTAAGTCCTAGAAGTCTCCTCCAAAAACACTGAGTTTCAAAGGTAAACTTCATGCACATGAAGGATTTTCCCAGAACCAGAACTTTTTATCCAGGTTCATAAAATAAAATAATTGTAAATAAGTAGAGCAACAAAAGTATTTACAAATGTAAATATATCATATTTCTTTATAATATAAAACTGATATATTGCTGATATAGATATAATGGAGCTAGATTCTTTCTGAGGCAGGGAATCTTTAAACCCACGACCCTGAGATCATGACCTGAGCCAAAGTCAAGAGTCAGATGCTTAATTGAGATCCGAAGTGCCCCACAAATAAAAATATTTTTAAATAAAGGATAAAATAATTGGATAAGAAACATATCCCTTTCTTAGTAAATGAGACAAAAAATAAACCTGAAATCTTGAACCATTAGATAATATATAATATCTGATTCCTGGGGAAATATGTGGTATTTTTCTTGAAATTAATTACATCCTAGAAATGCACATCATAAATACCCTATGCACTTGTATCTGAAAAGTTAGGTTTCTGTGTGTGTGTGTGTGTGTGTGTGTGTGTGTGTACCTGTGTGAACACAAGTATGTCAGTTGAACTACTTTCAGAGATGCCACTCTAAGGATACAGTAAGTTCATGTTATAACAATCAAAACATTTGCTTCAATAATTTTGTGCAAGAAATTGTGATACAACTGACTAAAAGAATCTAGGAGAGAAGATTTATGTTTCAGCTTCTTTGTATCATTTGCTGCTGACATGCTTTCATAATGCAATTACAGCTATCTCATATGCATCCAACTACATCACTTCAAGAATGATCTTTTCCTTTGTGTGCACTAATGCAAAACACTTGAGATATGTGTTTGTCCTCACAACTTTCACTGAGACACATTGTCTGTTAGTTTGCAGATGCAGGCTCATATCCCATTCCAATATCCATGTGGGCCTGTCATGCTTTTATTAATTTATTCCTTTCCACTTCCATGCCTTTCACTGAAATATTATACTACACATAATGTTTGTTGTTGTAGTATTTTTTTATTATTATGTCACAGCAGGGAAATGGTATTGGAGGGAATAATTAAATGCAAAGTCATTTGAAGGACTCTACATTTTCTCTAGAACTGAAGTTAGAATGTAATTCAGAATCCTACCTCCTCAGGCAAGGATGATCTACTTCAATTCCTTGGAAAGGTGAAGGGCCTTTTATTATGACAAATTTTGCAGAGACTAATTTGTAAAAAAGAAGTACATTTTTCTGACCCTAATTTCTGAAATACCTACAGAGAAATAACTCCCACCTTCTAGAAGGTTGTAAATGATGAAACTGGTCACAGGTATTTTTATACCATAATGAAAAGAAAAATACTTGTGGTTTGGTTAGAGAAATATAGTAAAATTTAGCATATAAGTGAAAAATGTAGATATAACATATATCAGAAACACAAAGGTAACATATCACATTCAAGGATGTTGCCTATAGTCAGGCTTTGGTGTGTTTCATGGGTATAATTCTGAAAATAAACCCAAAACTCCCATTATCATGCAACAAACAAGTCAATGTTACTAAATTTGGAAATAATATTAGAATACTATTTTTAATAAGATGTTCATATTTGTAGAGGACTGTTATGAATATCTTACATAGCATGAGTACACTATATTTGAGAAGAAAATTCATATCTTCAGGACTTTAATTAAATGTAAAATATCTAGAGGTGTTTAAATGATCAGTGGTAAAGATTTGGTAACATCAAAGTGTCTCTGAAAACATGTCAACCATATAAAAAATTTTAACTGAAAACCTTTTCTTCAGTTAAATTATCATGTCACTTTCAAACCTTTACTCAGCCAGTTTCTTCCTTTTTTAACTCCCATCTATTCTCGCCTTTCTTACTACTTCTAAAGTATGTGTTCTTCTTTATATATTACAATATTCCTGCAGACTTCTATGCTTTTCCAAGCATTTACTTTCTGAATACACTAATAAGTCTAAGAAACAGCTCCAAATGTTTATTTCCATAAGGTTGATAATACCAACAATTATGGGCACTAACATTCTGGAAAGACTTCAAGTCTTTTCAAGCCAAAACACACATACATATATTTATCTATTGAAATCAGCCCCATATGCATGAAAAACATATTTTGCTTTTGCCATTTGGTAAACCTAATTACAAATAAATATGACTTACATATCTTCCTATGTACAATTGTAAAGTAAATGTCAAATTCTAGGAAAACCAGTATCAATTAATGTATTTTTTTCATATTAACAAATAGTAGGATAATAGTTATTCCCCCAACAACTTGGGAAATAACATTTCACATCAACACATAATGGAAAGATTCAAAATGTATTGCACAGAATGATTTACTAACTATACTTGGTAATATTCTCACCCCCCCCCCGACATTTAGACTTATTTGATAACATTTTTAATAATAAAGAAACAATGAATCAACTAAAGCTTGTGGCTAGCAGAATATTCATGGAGGCAAATTTAGCAATGGTTTTAGCATAATCAAATCTTTTTTTAAAGATTTTATTTATTCATGAGAGACGCAAAGAGAAAGAGAAGCAAAGACATAGGCAGAGGGAGAAGCAGACTCCATGCAGGGAGCCCAATGCGGGACTTGATCCCTGGATACCAGGACCACACCTTGGGCCGAAGGCAGGCGACAAACCGCTGAGACCCAGGAATCCCACATAATCAAATTTTCACAAGATATGAAAAATAAAACAAAAATACTAAGGAAGCATAAACTGATTATATAATAAAACAAAGTTAGTATAGTGTGGTAAAAATAAAATCCATTTTCATCTTTATAACTTATTAGAAAAAGCTTTGTGAACATTTATGCCATCTAAAATCTCATTATATAAAACATTAGAAATTTTAATGGATTCTGTTACTTATACTCAAGTTTAATTAAGGGAAGGCTGGCATGATACATTTTCTCATTTACAAATATTTCAAAGTACTCATGTGATATATTTAGTTTGTAACTCATGAGCCTTCTCTGTTCCATAATTTACGTATTAAATGACAACCATGTTTTCTTATTTCCACATACCATACAAATTTCAACTCATTCTCCATTATAACCAATATGTTTTTTACTGAAGTATTGCTGTCAATAATTGTCACCACGAAGTCCAAAATGTTAAAAACAAAATCTTATCTCATAGGTTTTTTAAAACTAAACATTTCATCACAAGTACTCAAATGTTTTTGCCCAAAATTTATCCTAAGGCAGAAAATAAATAAATGCCACATAATTTAATAAGCTCCATGCCATGTTTTCATTATTTGTATATTAGTAAGATAAGCAACCACTAATAGTGTACGTTGGGGGTAGGTGGACACACACACAAACATATACACACGTGTATATTTTTTCAGTAACAGAGACAGGTTCATATTTGTTTTCTAGGTTAGTGTCTTTTATTAAAAATACTGCACATTTTAGACAGAGGATGGACTGCAACAGTTACCATGGATGTTGGAGGTGGATTGCTGAGGTTAAAATTTCAGCTTTGCAGATAACACCATATAACTTTTGGATGTTAATTAAACTCTCTATCCCTTACTTGCAACATCAGTGAAAAATGACAATAGTATCCATTTCTCAGGAGTAAGGGAAACATTAAATGTGTTGATTCATATAAAGTACTTAGAACATTCTCTGACTTACAGGACGTTCTGAAAAAAAAATTTTGCTTATACATGGTTACAGCTGAAATCTTTAGTATGAGGAATACAATCAGCTCTATTCTATCAGTGCTTGTTTTTCCAAGAAGCATTACATTACCTAAAACACTTTATAAACACAATTGATTCAAATAAAAAAGAGGCAAGAGTCTGGAGAGTTTCAGATTCACAATAATTAAATTATTTCTATCCAAAACTTCAATAATGAAAATTTGTGTATGGCTGTAATTAGATGTGGATAAAACCTGAGCCAAACCACTCCACTATTTGGTTCAATGTTTGCCTAAGAAATCATGAGTTTCTTTTCTCACCATTATGATCATGATCAAGAGCACAGTTCTTAACTGTTTGTAATATTTTATCATTTTATCACCCTTGCTATAATGAACAAAGCCTCAAATCTCTCAAATAAGACACTGTATTGATTTAAAATAAATTCTTCAGCAAGTAAATGTCTACGGTAGTTAACTACCTCATTGGTACAATGGGAGTGTTAACAGTAGGTATTGCTTAGTGTTATGGGGAGGAATTAATGAACTAATAAAGGTGAATTCTTTATCAGAGTTGATGGCAAGTAAAAAGCACACAATAAATGTAAATAAGTATTATTATTACCAAAAAAGTATTATTATTATTACCAATAACAAATGAATATATCTCAAATATAACAAATGTATATACAAGCATATTATACCCTAAATATTGAAATTCTAGCTAGAGGTAAAATGCCTAAATAATCAGCAGGCAAGGAAAGGATATCTTCCTAAAAATGTAACTATCAACTATATTGGTCAATTTTGTAAAATCGGTTTCTTATTAAAACTTTATTCCTCAAAAAAAAAAAAAAAAAAACTTTATTCCTCATTAACCCATAGATTAGTTGAATTCTATAAATTATGGATGGATTTTAATCTTTCACTGGCTTTTTCTGATGTACTAAAAAAGGAAAATATTTTTCTTTTTTTTTTAAGATCTTTTATTTACTCATGAGAGACACAGAGAGAGAGAGAGGCAGAGACACAGGCAGAGTGAGAGGCAGGCTCCATGCAGGGAACCCTATGTGGGACAAGATCCTGGATTCCAAGATCACACCCTAGGCTGAAGGCTGATGCTCAAACGCTGACTCACCCAGATTCCCTATAACTTACTTCCTGAAGAGTCCTGGGGAACCCAATTAATCAGTAACAGAATTTATGTTCATAATCTGCTTCATTCTTTCCCATATGAACTGAAGCTATACTGAAGATGATTACTATAGTATTTTTATCCTATATCCTCTCCTTTTCAGAACCTTATCTTTCCATGGTGGTTTTTCTAAGTATTTCCCAGAAGATATCAAGTTCTACAGACTGACCACAAAGTATGAAAGTATCTAAAAAGCTGGAGGTGGGGAAAAAACTAACATGATCATTTACTATAAATTAAAAAAAAAAAAAAAGATTCTTATATTTTATAAATCAAATGTGCATGTTAGGTCAATAATATTGTAACGACTTTTATGGTGACAGATGGTGAGTACACTTACTGTGTGAGCATTTCATAACATATATAATTGTTGAATCACTATATGGTACACCTGAAACTAATATAATATTGTGTATCAACTATACTTCGATAAAAATAAAACTCCAGATTTTAAAACAATGAAGAAAAACAAACAATGAGTATTATACACTGTAAAAATCATGAAGACAATACATAACTAATGTTCAGCCATGAGTAGAAATGAAAAAGAAATTTACTCTAACATTAATTGCCCTACCCTTTTATCTCATGACCTCTTTATCTCTTAATATTATTAAGATTCTCAAAGACTCTCAGTTTATGTAGGTTATATAATATTATGTACCACGTTACAAATTTAAACAGAAATTTTTTAAAGTACATTATTGCTTCTGTCTTGCTCCCTGCTAAGATGACATCAGATTTACTTACCACTGCTTTTGCACAATCAGTGCCTATGTTTAATACAATGAAAAAGGCAATTACGAGTCAGTATTGTTATGAAAATAGTTTTGACCTTGTGGAATCCCTGGAAATATCTCAGGAATTCCAAATTTCCATGAACCACACTTTGAGAATCTTTGCAGGAAGGGTTAATATTCCCCAAGGTCTGGAAGAGACAACCAACACAACACCCTTTAGCTTTTATCCTAACCCATCCTGAGCTATTTTAATCACTTACTAAATTCTTAAATTTCAAAGCACACATATATAACATAATTTCATTCATATTTAAATGAATAGCAAGAAGCACTAGCAAGCATTTTAGTAGGACATTATCAAAATATATTCTCAGAATAGAAATGGGCTGAAATATTAAACGAAGAGATAAGTGTCTTCCAGACAGGAACTTCCCAGCTTCTCCATTTTCTCTATATTTTGGCTTTGGTAATGGGAATTATCTTCCTTCCTTCATTCCTTTTCTTTTCTTTATTTTTTAAATAAATGTGCACAAAAGGGAATCCCTGGGTGGCGCAGCGATTTAGCGCCTGCCTTTGGCCCAGGGCGCAATCCTGGAGACCCGGGATCGAATCCCACATCGGGCTCCTGGTGCATGGAGCCTGCTTCTCCCTCTGCCTGTGTCTCTGCCTCTCTCTCTCTCTGTCTCTGTGTGACTATCATAAATATATAAAAATTAAAAAAAAAAGAAAAAAAAGAAAAAAATAAATGTGCACAAAACTGGTAATTCTGAAGGCAACGAGTTATATATTATAGTTTCTATGACCATCTGTTTTTGTTGTTGTTTTTACTGCATAGAACATGTATTCAATGGAAAACTCCAATATAAGGGATTATTTTTGATCTGTTATAATTCATAAGAGAAACATAAGATATAATTAATAATTCTGCCAAAGGAGCAAGAGGAGAATACTCAAATTGTAACACTCGTGTATATTGCAGAAGGTTTACTCAGTTTTGTACACACAAAAAATGCCACTGACATTTCTTCTTTGACTGCTATTGTAAGAATTCTGAACTTCACCAGGATTGAATACAACAAAAGCCAAGATCTTTTTGTAAGCTATAAAATCCCCTGCAGTGGTACTGATATAAACTAAAATATAACTTTTTCAGAAAGGTGAGAAACTTTCTCCCTTCTTCCCTTCCTCACTGCCTCACCCACTCTTTTTCTGCATGTGACTATGACATGCAACAATGTTAACTTGCTAAAATGCTGGTAGGAGATGAAAAGTAAAACTTAGATGACTCATTTAAGTGTGAAAAAAAATCATCCCACTTTATATATTTGACATCTCTACTAGATAGGAAACTCTAAAGAGGCTATTTGTTAAATGTCTAGATTATGATCTTTGATTCCAAGAAAATTCAAAAAGTAAGCAACGTATTTATATTCATGCTTCCAGAAATAACTGTTATTTCTCTGATACTGTCCCCACTGAAATGCCCACTACATCTAACTTTATTTTAAATATTCACTTTTTAGCCTAGAACACAAAGCATTAAGAATAGAAATGTGGACAGAAAATACATTAGTCATTGAGTGGTGTGGGAAGGAGATGGGAATTACCAGTAATGGGCATCAGGATGTTAATGTGGTGATGGATATATTCTAAAACTCATTTATGGGGATATTGCATCACTTGGCAAACTGGTAAATTTATGTAAAATATGATACACTTCAAATGAGTGGATTGTATGGTATATAAAATGCTTCAATACTGTTATATGCAAAAAAGAATGCAATGAATGAGAGAAGCCAGACACCAAAAAGCATATGCTATATGAATTCATTTATTTAAATTATAAGATGGGCAAAACTGATTAAAGGTATTAGAAAACTCAACATTGGCAAAACTTGGGGCAGAGGGGGATGGACTATGGCTGGTGCAGAGTATATCTGAAGTGCCGTTAACATTCTATGTTTTCATCTGGTTATTAGTTGCATAAGCTTGGTTTGTGAAAATTCATTGAGCTGTACAGATTAATGATATGTGCAATTTTCCATATGTATATTATACCTCAACAAATGCCCACTATATACACATACATATATGCCTGTTCACAAATGTTTTTTTTTTCAATTTAAAATAGAGCCAATTCTACATAACGTAAACTGTCATACCACATATTTAAAATGCATGTCCAAAAAGCTGGCATGAATCCTATGATATTCAGATTTCCCACATTTTGATGGAATTTGTGTCTAGCTACTAAAAAGAATTCCCATAGGACTTGAATTGAAAAGGGGGATAGCATCAAGCTAGTTTCTCATCAAATTATCAATGTTTCTTAAGAGCAAACACACTGATCTATGGGGAGGTTGGTGGGGAGCTAGCCTCGAGGAGTGGTGCATTTCGAAGAGGCTTTGGAAGGACTAAAGAGTGCACAGCAGGCACCAATAAGCTTTTGAAACCAAGACAGAATAGGATGGACGAGGTTTTATTGAAGGGAAACAGTCCCCTCGTGTTATTTTTGGTGCTCAGCTACTTATATATCTAATACTACTTTGATCTCTTCTGGTTCTACCGGAACCTTCCTTCAAGGACCAACTCAACATTTCCTCTCCCATGAACAACTCTTCAATATTATTAAACGCTAAAAGAGCTTTCCTCCTTTTTTTTTTAACTCCTCAATAAACATAAATGAAATAAAAATAAAATACTGAGCAAATAATCTAGCTGTTGGTTCTTTATCTGCCAAAAAAACTATAGGTTTGTGGGCAGAAACCAAGCCTCGCTTATTTATCCACCCAACTCTAGAGTTGTCATGGTGTATCTTGTGGAATCTTAAGTGTTGGTGGAGTTAAAAATGGAAATATTTTCCTTAATAGCTGAAGATAACATGAAACCTCAGCTGAATTCAAAATGTAAAATTTCTGGAGTTATCAGTTGCCAACAGTCATTTTCACATTTAGATCATAAAGCTATATGTACCATTTTTTAAACACTCTGAAGTATGTAAATATAAAATAAGAAAAAACAAAAATCACTCAGATAATAGAATTAAGAAAGGTTTTAAGTGCCAAAAATATAATCGGAGAGCATGTTTATTTATTCACTCATAGATCATTAAACATCAAAAATTAGTTTTAGAAAAAAAATTAGTTTTAGGTAAAATCAACAGAAAGTCTGTCCTCTAGAAGCCTATTGATTTACTTTAGAAAAGGCAACCTGTCTAAGGTGCGATAATATGGGTTTAATTAATGTTTAGATGCAATAAAGAAGATGTAGATGATAACAAGTGAGTGAGAATAAAAGTTCCAAAACAGATAAAGAAATGTATTCTGATATTTCAGGAAGTCTTCTAGTAAGAAAATGAAAGGAGAGGAAAAGCGTAGAACATTCAGAGATGACGAGGGCAAAATGCCTTAAGAACACAGTTGGATTCGAGAGCACAAGGTATAATCTGAAAGGCACTGAGGAATCTGGCTCCTTAGAGCAGATTTCAGATTGCATAGTTTTACTGGGGAAAAACATGGAAATCAATGTCTTATCCTTTTAATCCAAGTTCCCAACTTTTCACATAAAACTAACATTTTATTATAGTTTTATCTATATATTTGTTCAATGTGTTTTCAAATATCTACCTGAATACTATTTCACATCCATCCTTGCCTGTGACATCTGTCTAATTTATGAGGCTAAAGCAAGTTATGAACTCTTTTTAACAAGGTTATATAAGGATATGCAAAAACATTTTGTATTTTGTAATACTACACCTCTGATCTACAGACATGCTTAAAAATGCTTAGACACTTACACAATGTCTTTAGAGAAATTTAAATGGAAGAAAACAATAATTAACTAAGTATCTTTTAGAAAAAAAGTTTCTCCAGTATAATTTTCATTCAAATGCATTATTTAAACTGTCCATATCATTATTAATAAGACACATCCATATCATAATTAGAAGTTATTAGCATTATTTAACATGCTGTCACTAGCGTGGCAGTGAAAGTTCATTAATTATAAAGCAGCTGAAGCAGGCATGGCCATCTCATCTCCTGGGAATTTACAAGATGGAACCTGATTTCTTCTCTCTAAGAGTCAAAAGCATTTATTTTGGACAACTGTAGTACATTTAGTGGTCCAAATGCAACCCAAGAACTTGCCTCCATACAGAATTAACCACAGTTATTTCAGCTGACAATTCTTACTTGAGAAACCACCAGGGGGGCTTCCACAAATGATTCACTCAGGGTGCTTAAAGCAATTTTACTCTGCCGATTTGTCACTTTAGAGACACATCCCATATAATTCAACAGCTTGAGAGGATCCATTGTAACTATTTTTTGCAATAATTATAAGATTAAGGGCTTATTTTGGGAGCCATTAATAATATCAATAAAAGGATTAAAACAATTTCAATGAAAATCACAAAGAGATCAAAGAGCTAGTGCAGTTAATGCTTCTGCTACATTTAAAATGAAAAGTTAATCACAGAAAAGCAGAATTTCCTCCTCAACCCACACCTCAAATGGATTCAAAGAATCCATTTTTGTTTGTTGGTCTGATAGAAATAAGTAAAATAAAATAACAATTTAGCTACAGTGCCTTCACACTAATCATGGAAAACAACACAGGACAGACCATTATAACACCTAACACAATAAAGTAATCAGACTTCTTTTAGGCACAACATCAGAGAATTTAACCATAGTTGGAGGCACGTCAAATGTATGACAAGAAGAGACACACAATGAGAGATAACAATGAAAAGAGACATAAGAGAAGAACGAAATGCAACCAAACTTCTATCAAATGAAATCCCTAATTTTGAAATCTTATTTTTCACTAATATTCACCTTAGCATGAGTTAGCATTTTAGAACTAGGTAAACAAAAGTCCTTAGATTTTCCTTGAGAGGCCATTATCAGATGTCTTGGTCATCACAAACCTGGCATGCTATAATTTCTATTAATAATTTATAGAAAAGTAATTTATTTAAAAAGATACTATCAATATGTTAAACACACACAAACATACATATTAGAATTTCAACCATCGAGAAGACAAAAGGCTAAAAATAATGCACTTTCTCAAGCACAAGAAAGATAATCCTTGAGAACTATCGTTTTTACTTTTATATACTTAAAACTGTAAGTTTATTTTTACATATGCTATGACTTCCCATATTTTAAGAACTCCTTAAATAATTGAAGAAATGGCTAAGTAGAAATCCTAATGAAAAAAATAATTCACTAAATAAGTAATTTACTGATTATTTTAACATTTCTTTGTAAGCATGTAGTCATAAAGTATGAAGGATTATTTTAAATGAATGACTTCACTAATTTCTGAGAAGTCATGCTAATACTGAACAAATATTTAAGAGATATCTGAGGGCAGCCAGGGTGGCTCAGCGCTTTAGCGCCGCCTTCAGCCCAGGCCTGATCCTGGAGACCCGGGATTGAGTCCTATGCCGGGTTTCCTGCGTGAAGCCTGCTTCTCCCTCTGCTTGGGTCTCTGCCTCTCTCTCTCTCTCTCTCTCTCTCTCTTTCTCTGTTTGTCTCTTATGAATAAATTTTTAAAAAAGAGAGATATCTGATATTTAATTTATCAAGGAATTTTAGTATAATTTAAACCTTCTTATGGATTCCCATTGACCAATCTCTATAGAATTGAAGACTGTCTTTTCTTTATCCAATGATATTATATGATACCTTCATTTACATTATTTGAATATGATAATATTTTGAATAGCTTAAAAGAATGACATTACATTCTAGATAACAAAGCAATACTTTCTTCATTGTTTTTCCAAGGCCAACTAATTATTAATCAATAGCCTTTTACTACATTTTGATTAATTGTTATAAAGATTGCCTATTAGTTTTTATTTTCATACATTAAGAGAAAATATTTATTAGCAGTAAAATAATATTTCTGTAATTTCCGGAGAAAATTAGAAAGGTCTGTTTTTGAAAACTGTGAAATATAAATTTAGTTTCTCATCTATTTAGCCTAGTTCTAGAAAAGTCAGGATAGACCATTAAACCTGATAACTAATCTAATAAACTTTAATAATTTCCAAATACCATTTGCAATCTCTAATACTAGCACTTTAGTGATATGGGAAAACAGTGTGATATTGAAAAAGTAATTCATATTATTCTAAAATATACAATGCTATTTGTGTTCTTACCTGTGCTCAATATGTCACACACATTTATGAGAGTTTATGTTAAATGCATAAAGAAAAGATTATTAGAAGTATCATACCTTTGAGACATAATCTTATAGGCATCTGGCAGATAGCATCGTATATTCTCCATCTGAGCAGGGTCAGAGTCACAAATTTTGTCATCAGTCCTCCCATAGTTGGCACTTTCTATCATGATGACATCTGTTCCTGGACAGCGGAGCTCTATGGGGTAGCTCTCACAGGAGAGCTCTCTGCGAACCACAGCCATCGGAATTGGGGCACGGCTGAAAGCTACCGGAAGGAGGAGGAAGAAATATAAGTCATCTTTATTACATACAAAGGAAGAATACATGTGTTTGCTTTTCTAGTGTTTGAGGAAAATACTAACACCAAGTACTAATACCAAAAAATAAACTGGTTGCAATTAACAATTTTAATTAAAATAGAATATTTCTCACTTCAACAACTTTACAGGATTTTTAAAAATCTAAGAATAACAGCTATTTCATAAAACCCTATCTAATAGTTTTCTTATAAATGAAAGGAAAAAAAAAAACCTGGATTTTCTAAAACTTTGGCTGGTACGTGAGGTAAAGACCATATAGAACTATTAGCCAGCTTGTAGAGAAAGATTCCTCAGGTAAACCTCAGGGGTATCTGTGTGTGTTTTGCATTGCTTTGTTTTATGTAAACTATTACCAAGAAATTGCATTTTTGTTGAATTTATATAATCTTAAGGATTCCATTTCAATTCTCAAACATGGTTTCATTTTTCAGTAATACCATGATCAGCATACTTTATAATTTAATTGTACTAAGTGTTCTTTAAGAACAATAGAGCTTTGTATGGAAAAAACTAAATTTTCCGTTAGCTCCCTCCACACACTTTCCCCCACTGTCAAGAGAAAACCAATCAGCATTGTGGCGACCCTCCTATTACAATTTTCTACAGAAATACAAATACATTTTATATGTTTCCTCCCACCACTCTTTATATTTTATTCAGGTAGTATCATACTACACATGTTGTTTGATACCTTGATTTATTTTATTTATTATTTTAATGGGCATCTCTTTTCATTTCTGTATTGTACTCCTCATTTTTAATGATTGCATTATATATACCTATAAAGATTATATAATTGATCTTATGTTTATGGGCATTTGGGAATGCCCAAGTGTTTTTGTCATAATATCGTGAAGAAGTAAACATATTTGTGTATCTTAGTTATAATATTTTAGAAAAGATATAATTATCCTAATATATGTTATGGTATAGTCTTATAAATGAAATCAATGGATCAAAGGGGAAATGTATTTCAAATTTGTCAAAAATCAACAACTAGATATCCAAAAGACTTAATAAAGATGTATAGTTCTATCAGCAGCACTTTTCATTTCAAAACAACACATTCCGAATTACTTTAAATTTTACCAATGTAGTAGACAAGTAATGATACAATATCCTTTTTACAAATTTTACAATATTCTGTTTACACAGTAGTACACATTTTCATGTTAATCAACCTGTCACATTCCTTTTATTTATGAATTGCATGCTCACATTTATACATGGTTTGCTATTGTAAAATAGCTATTTATATAATGAGAAAAATTTTTAAATTAATCCTTTATATTTGCAGCAAATATGTTCTTTTAAATCTGTTGTTTGATTTTAGATGTTTGCAGAACATATTTATTTCATTTATATACAGGGAATCACCATATTTTCATGTGAAGTTTAAGTTTCCCACTCGAAGATTGTGAACATAATCAGTACATTATTAAAGCCAAATGTTGGGATGCCTGGGTGGTTCCGTGGTTAAGCTTCTGCCTTCAGCCTAGGGTGTGATCCTGGAGACCCAGGTTGGAGTCCCACATCGGGCTTCCTGCATGGAGCCTGCTTCTCCCTCTGCCTATGTCTCTGCTTCTCTTTCTGTGTGTCTCTCATGAATAAATAAATAATAAAATCTTTAAAAAAATAAAAAAATAAAGCCAAATGTTTGGGCAGCCCTTGTGGCTCAGCAGTTTAGCGCCGCCTTTGGCCAGGGGGTGTGATCCTGGAGACTAGGATCGAGTCCCGCGTCAGGCTCCCTGCATGGAGTCTGCTTCTCCCTCTGCCTGTGTCTCTGCCTCTCTCTCTCTCTCTCTCTCTGTGTCTATCGTAAATAAATAAGTAAATCTTAAATAAATAAATAAATAAATAAATAAATAAATAAATAAATAAATAAAGCCAAATGTTTAATTGTAAAAACTCAAGTTTTCTTTTAAAAGCATATACTTGAAATTGTAAATTAAGTGTTTACCAATCATCTAATAAGTAGATTTCTAGGCATCTTATTCCTACATAAGAGAAATAATTATAGATACATACATGATAGCTATATATACGTATTAATATTTGCTTAATGCCCTAGTGTGTACATATATAAAAATATGCACTTACATAAATATATGCAACTTTTTTTGTGGCTTTTTCAAAAGCATGTAATGTGAAAATAAAAGAAGGGAGGAGAGAAAAAAGGAAGTGAAAATAGAGTGGAGGTAAAGAAAGAGAAGATTGGTTTAGTTTGTGAAACCATAACTACTATTTCAAAAACGAGAATGACATTAGTTTTTACCTTATTTCTATATTGTTTCAGAAAAGCTATAACTATACCATACACCACATGCAGAAGATTTGAGCAGGTCCCTCAAAGTTCTCAAGCAGCACATACAGGTAATTCCAGTCTGGCTGTTATTCAACATCTTCTTTGTGCTTGCTCACCCTCTGTCTCCCTCTCTCATTCTCTCTCCCTTTTACTCATGCATACACAAACAGAAGAATCTACCACATCCAAAGCATTCATCAGAGTTAACATAATTAGAGGTTAGTTGTAACATTATTTTCAAGTTTGCTCTTGAGTCAACATTTTGACAGGGTATTCCCACAATAGAGAGACACTGAATTTCTGAGATATGCATGTCTATTGTTCCTAAAATAAAATAAAATATCCTTGTTTATCTATCATTCTGAAATTAGATGGTTTTTAAAACAAGATGTCCTTTTTAATAGTGAGATTTCTAAAAAAAAAAAGTGAGATTTGTGTTTTCAAGGATAAAGATATTTTCATTAATGCACTTAGTGTTTTAAGTAATGAAATCATTGAATAATAAAAATATTCCAATTTGGGGATCCAGTTTCATAACTTAGGTCAGTTTAAATGGAACCATAGAGGTTGTTTTTGTCTCTCTGGTTTTTATTTTTGGTTTTAATAAACAGTTTTTGAAATCAGAATTTTCCAGGAAGTGTTTTAGCATTTGCTAAAAGGAAATTTGTTTCTTAACTTTGGTATAACTATTTTTAAAATAACATTGAAACTGCTTCCAAACAATAACTGATCTGGCTATATTTTAACTTAAACAGTTAAATCAAGTTGAGAAACAAGTTAATTTAATAAGGAAACAAAACAAATAAGCAAATCATACAGTTAAAGCATGTGTCTGACTAAGTGGACAATTTGGTTAATTAAACTCATCAGTCAATTTTTGTCAAAACATGTGTACATAGAGCAAGCTTTATTCTGGTTCTCTACTGTCAAAAATATGATTTAGAACCAGACACTAGACAGTTGTAAAGTCAACTAAAATATGGAGGCCAAAATTTTCCATGTATCTCTTTTGACCTTGTAAGAGTTTCACAAAAGTTATGTATATGGCAATTTTTACAGAAAGCCAGAGTTGATTTTGTGGATGCTTTCTTCCATTTAACACATAATTGCATTTGTATCAGTAACCTGGTGATAAATTACACTCCTAAATGATGGATGCTTTGTTTAAAGGAATGTATTACTGGAAACTATAACATTATCTAATTAGCTATTTAAATTACTTTTAATTATATTGCAAAATGCTTTAATCAGCAACCAAATTCCAATGGAAAAAAT
Organism: Canis lupus familiaris; assembly: GCF_011100685.1. NCBI lineage: Eukaryota > Metazoa > Chordata > Mammalia > Carnivora > Canidae > Canis > Canis lupus. The sequence goes on along the minus strand of NC_049234.1, from coordinate 53,893,061 downwards.
GTTTAAGTTAAATGTTTGTTGTTGTTGTTTTTTTTAACCATTCATTTATTATGCTACGAATTGAGAGATTTTGCTTAGTAGAGAAAAGAAGTAAGACATGGGAAATGTCAATTCAAATGCAGGATAGTCTGTGAAACTGGCTATTACATGTTTTACTAAGGTAACACTGCATCGGGCATTGTGAAGTAGCTGTAGGAAAAAAATTGGGGGCAAAGAAGGCATACTCTTGAACTCCTTCTCACTTTTAGTCTATGAGTTAATCTGTTATAACAAGGAACAGAGTATCATCATTAGATGTATAATGGGTATTCGCTAAATAAATTGGGGAAACTTCAGATGTAAAATCTGGTAACCGGGCAGGATGCCGCACTATGGAACTAGCCACTGATCATGAAATCAAGGAAATACGGATGAAATGAAGCTTCTCTACTAAAGATGGCAGGAGCCTCAGCAAATACCCAGGTTCCATGGCAAACACACATCTAACAAAAAGTGCTCCTGACAATGGATTAAATAACAAGAGAAAAAGCTCCCTGTTCTTGCCCACTTGTTTCAGCACAAGTCACTTTCATGTTTTCTTTTCTGAGGCCTCAGCCACTCTGTGGTTGAAACCTCTTCTTTGGGTGCTCCTACTGTTAAGCCTGCTTGGTGATATTTGACTCAAAATGCCTGAAGTCCTTGGTGAACTGTGGATGATAATAACAAAGAAACCAGACTAGGGATGGGGGGGTGAGGGTGGAGCCAGAGGCCAAAAGCTGGTGACCAAACACAAGTCAAATGATTCTTTGTGTACCTCAAGTACAGGGCTCAGAGACTTGCTAGGATAAAGCTAGAGCACTGGAGAGGAGCTATCAAAGAAGGGAGTGGTAACTGAGACAAAGGATTTTAAGAGAAAGGGTATCAATTGATAAGAATAACACTAAACACAGACATAAAGGCAAACAGTTAGTGGGTTGAGAGCATAACACAGTATAATTTATTACATTTCAAACATGTTGACTGTAAGGAGTCAGGGTAACACTCAAAAAAGTTCAATTAAAAAAATTAAAAAGTTAAAAAAATAAAAAATAAAATAAAAATAAATTTAAAAAGTTCAATTGTCAGGGCACCGGTGGCCCAGCTGGTTAAGTGTGGGACTCTTGGTTTGGGCTGAGGTTGTGATCTCAGGGTCGTGAGATGGAACCCCAAGTGCAACTCCACATCGGGCCTAGAGTTGGTGAGATTCTCTCCCTCTTCCTCTGCCCCTCCCCCTTCTGTCCTTTCTCTCATTCTCACCCTCTCTCATATAAATAAATAAAGCTTTTAAAAAATCGACTCTCAGTTGGATTCAGGAGTAGAATATAGGCTAAAACCACAGTAAGGACATAAAATAGTGCAGGGAGTACCTATAGAGAAGTGAATGGATGCAGAAATTGGGATTATCAGTGGCCACTGAAGAAATGTTGGAGGAGCATACTACTGAGTCACATAGAGAAGGGCTCTGTTATCTATTCAAGGAAGAATCTGATTAAATGGACTAGCCTGCTTACCAATTACCACTGCTTCGAGGTAAGGAAACTTGGTTATAGAACAGATGAATCAACTGTGTGGGCGCGCGCGTGCATGTGTATGTGCACACCCATCTCCTTCAGCCAAGTTTTCAAATGCCCTGTCCAAATCTCGTCTTTCCTTTTTTTTTTTTTTTAAACCAAGATTTTATTTATTTATTCATGAGAGACACACAAGAGAGGGGCAAAGACCCAGGCAGAAGGAGAAGCAGGCTCCTTGCAGGGAGCATGATGTAGGACTCAATCTTGGATTCTGGGATCACGCCCCGGGCTGAAGGCAGACACTCAACCACCAAGCCACCCAGGCCTGCCAAATCTCATCTTTCCATGAATTATTCCACATTTTCAGAAATCCACTCAAAAACTAAAGCCTGTAGCCTAATCTCCATTTAGCAGAGACTGAAATCTTCACCCTCTTCTATATGTCTGTTTATTGTGAATACAAACTTAGCAAAACAGCTTATATGTATATTTTCCATTCCTTTATCCTCATGCTTTAACCCAAATCTTGTGAATTTAAGGAAGATTAAATCCACTAAAGATTTTTTTTTTAAAGAATGGATAAGGAAATGCAAAATAGAAGGCCATTTTTTTAGCAGTAAGAACAAGATGATTGCTTTAAATGAATAATGACAGGGAACATATTTGATCTATATTTAGGAACAAAAAAAAATTGTATGATTTGGTGATTGGCTGAACATGAAGGGTAAAAGGGAGGGTAGCAAAAATAACTACCGTGCTGCTGGCATAAGCAATTGGCTACATTATAGTGTCATAAAAAAAAAAATCTGGTGGGAAGTTGAATGCAGGTTAATGACTCAGAAAAGAGATCTTTCTAAATTTGAGAATGGTAAAGTAGTACCTAAAACCAGAGCAGTAGATAAGATAACCTAGGGAGGGAGTATAGGTTTTATTAAAGAGCTCCACATGGCTCTTTCAAATATGTTCACAATTCTTTGTTAGTCCTCCATTTATATTCATTTTCCCCTTGAATATGGGCTTTACTTAGGTGCTTACTTCTCATTGACATGGTGTGGTAGAAATGAGTGGGTATGATTCATTAACAAAACATTACAGTTTCCATCCTCTCTCAATCACTCATTTTGTGCAAAGCCAGTTAGGAGAGAACACTGCACAGGCTTACTGTGCAGGTCCAGGTAAAGAATTGAGCCCTCTTCTGACAACCAAGTAAGGCAGGCAAGTAATGAACCTTGGTGGCCAAACCTCCAAACACCAAAAATCCTCCCTTTAAGTAACTACAACTCTATGAGAGATCCTGAGCCAGGATCAACTACTCAAACTACTCCCAGGTTCTTAGCCTAAGGAAATCATGGAAGATGATAAACCTTTATTGTTTCAAGTCACTGAAGAAATGTTTTAAAGGTGGACACTGAAACTTGTACAGTTATTAAAGAATTACCAAATCAATAAAAGAAAAATATTATGAATGAATGACCACAGATAGTCTAAGATTACCACCCCTTCGCTCAAATATCACGTCACTAAGCCACCAGATTTATATATATATATATAATTTTATTATATTTTTATCTTATCATTTAATTTATATGTAAATATATGTAAATACACATACAGTTTTCAGCACTGAAAAATGATTACTAATAGGTGGTAAAAACATTTTCTTCCTGTATGCAAATAATCATAAGAGGCGGAAAAAGGCTCTTTTGAAAACTTAAAAATGAAAAGGAAAGAGATCTGATTTCTTATAAGAAAGAAGTAAAACTATTTGTAGATCAAGGCCAATGATTTTAAAGGCATTTCTTAATTATAGAAAGGGACACAACTATCTGGAAGTGGGCTAGATTCTACTTATTGCCAATGACTTTTATTTTATTTATTTTTTTTTTATTTATGATAGTTACAGAGAGAGAGAGAGGGAGGCAGAGACACAGGCAGAGGGAGAAGCAGGCTCCATGCACCGGGAGCCCGATGTGGGATTCGATCCCGGGTCTCCGGGATCACACCCTGGACCAAAGGCAGGCGCCAAACCGCTGCGCCACCCAGGGATCCCTGCCAATGACTTTTAAAAAAATACTTCATTACTTCAATGCTGCCAAAAAGCATATACTCTCAATTTTGAGTTTCAACAGAGCCTATGACATAATTTTCTTAAATATGTGTATTTTCTCTGTGCCATTTTACATGCCAGCATGCTTATCCAAGTTTTAAAAACTGTGCTCTGAAAATTGAATCCAAAATATTTGGCAGCAAAAATAACATTTAAAACCCAATGAAATATCAACCTATCATCTACTTTCTTTAAAAGTACATCTGTTACCAGGAAGCATCTAATACACTGAATTTCAACATCTCTATTTCAGAAAAAAATACATATAATTTAAATGATATAGTATTTAATTAAGTGTAACACAGGGACAAATAAAACTGCTATCCTGAAGGAATTGCCAAAGGCAATTATGTTCTGAGGGCGAAAAACAAAACAAAATAAAATAAAGCAAAACAAATAAATACATACATATATACATACATAAATAAATAGAAACCAAAAAGGAAAAAAAAAAAAAAAGAAACCAAAAAGGCATGGAATTTAAAATTCCTGAAGTTACAGGGATAAAAAGCAAAAATAAGTAGAATATCATACAATAGAATATGCTGAGGTATCCTTTTTACCTATGGAGCTTCACCATGAGGGTAACATTAATCTTCCTTTTTGAAGATATCTATACAAAAATGGTGGCATTCAAGGGAAACAGTGCACCCAGAAACTGTATAAAAAATGTAGCAAGTGTTTAAATAAATGAGTTTGTTACAACTTTTCAACATCCAGTAAAATTACATTCCGTACTGTCTTCCAATTATATAATTATATTATAATTATATTTATGAGGGATAAAAGTTCTAAAACTGTGTCAAATTTCACATATCACAATAATCCCAATCTTTTTCTAAATGTCAAAAACTCAAAACTGTTCAAAATAAGAGTACAATTCATAATAACTCAAAACTGGCTGTTCAAAATAAGTGTACAATTCATGATTTCAAGATAAACAAAAAGTTTAAAAGAAATTATACGATTCAAAAGAAATAAAGAAATAAAGAAGATACGCTAATGTAATTCTCAATGCATATTGATCACCTACACTGTGGCTGCTGGGAGTTACTGAACATAATCCATGGATATTTAAATTTTCCCGCCAGACTGGGCATTATCTCAGATGTAGGGATGGTTCTTTACAGAATGGGATTCCAATATCTAGCAAAAGGAGCTTCAGAGTTATCATAAAAAATCAAGAAGATAATAAAAATTAATATGTGTGATGATCAATTTTATGTGTCAGTTTGACTGGGCTAAGGGATGCCTAGGTGACTGGTAAAATATTATTTCTGGGTCTGTCTGTGATGGTATCTCTGGAAAAAAAAAACATTTGATTCACTGCACTAGTAAAGATGATCATCCTCACCAATTTAGGTGGTATCATCCAATCTTCTGAGGACTCAAATAGAACAAAAAGGCAGAAGACATATGAATTTCCTCAGTGCTTGTCTGAACTGGTACATCCACCTTCTATAACCCTCTGACATTGTTGCTTCTGATCCTCAGGCCTTTGGACATGGGCTATAACATCAGTGGCCCTCCAGATCTCAGGTCTCTGAACTCAGATTGACACGTATACCACTGCTTCAGATGATTCTCAGACCTTTGAGTTTGGACTAGAATAATGTCCCTGGCTTTTCCATGCCTCCACCTTGCAAAAGAGTGAATCATTGGACTTCTCAGCCTCCATAATTACAAAAGCCATGCCTCTTAATAAATATCTTTATATTAATATATAAATATCTTTACACATAGATAACCCTACATATATGCATATATATATAAATATAATATATCAATAAATATATGGCCCGATGTAAGGATCCATATATATAGTCCTGTATATATGGATAAACGTGATACATAAAATTTAATAGTCTTAGGGGCAACTGGATAGCTCAGTGGTTGAGTGTCTGCCCTTGGCTCAGGTCATGATCCTAGGGTCGGGATCAAGTCCCACATTGGGCTCCTTGTGGGGAGCCTACTTCTTTCTCCCTCTGCCTATGTTTCTGCCTCTCTCTGTGTGTCTCTTATGAATAAATAAATAAATAAAAATCTTTAAAAATTTTGATAGTTTTAGAAATTTTATCCCTCATCAATATAACTCGAAAACAATCTGTAGAAAACTGACTAATAATGTGAGTGTGCTAAGTTCCAAACACCAAGAGATGGTATCCATAACTGCTAAAAAACAAAGGGTTGCAAGATACTTTTAACAAGATGAGAAGAGTGAAGTCTGGAGCAGGATAGGGCAGATGGACTGATGATTCAGAGCAAAATTGCTGAGAATCTTTCTAAGTGTCTCCATGGGACTCCAGAAGCTTATACTTAGAGAATGTGCATCAATGCCAGGCTTAAAACATTATAAAGCACAATGAATTATGTAGAACAGATTAAAAATTATGGAGTGAAAAAAAATATGGAGTGATAAACATGTGCTTGGGTGCTTAAAAAAGATTTTTTGAAGGTAGCAAACTTTATCTGGCCATGAAAGATGAAACAATATGTGAATATAGAAGAAAAAATAATAAAATTTTCTAGGCAGAAATTCAGAGCAATAAAAAATATATTCAGAGTTCCAAGGGAGGACCTCAAAGAAATATCTGCATTTCCATGTTCATTGCAGCATTATTCTCAATAGCTAAACACAGAAACAATCTACATATCTATTGATGAATAAGTGGATAATTAAGATGTGGCACATAGGATAGTCTGGGTGGCTCAGCAACTTTAGAGCGGCCTTCGGCCCAGGGTCTGATCCTGGAGACCCGGGATCGAATCCCCCTGCATGGAGCTTGCTTCTCCCTCTGCCTGTGTTTCTGCCTCTCTCTCTGTGTGTATCTCTCATGAAAAAATAAATGAAATCTTTGAAAAAAAAAAAAAAAGATGTGGCATATATACATATATAATGAAATATCATTCAGTCACATGAAAGAAGGAAATCCTGCCATTTTACGACAACATGGACGGATCTTGAATGTATTATATTAAGTGAAATAAAACAGAAAAAAAGATAAGTACTGTATGATATCACTTACATGTGGAATCTAAAAAAGCTGAACTCATGGAAACAGAGAGAACAGTGGCTGCCAGGAGATGGGGATGAAAATATGGTAGGATGTTGGGCAAAGAGTATAAACGTTCAGTTATAAGATGAGTAGCTTCTGGAGATCTAGTGGACAACAGAGTGGCTATTTCAACAATACTATATTACATATTTAAAAGGTGCTAAGAGAGGGGATCTTAAATGTTCTTACCACAAAAATAAATGGCAATTATGTGAGATGGAGAGGATATTAACTAACCATAACCCTACTGTGGTAATCATTTACAACACATAAGTGCATCAAATCAACGCACAATACACCTTAAATTTACACAATATTACATGTCAATTAAATATCATTTAGCTGGGGAAAGAAACAAAGATGTATTCACAAGAGAATCAGGAGCAGATGGTAGACAGAATTAAGCTGTAGTCAAATCAAAAAGATCACTAAAATCAGATTCAGAGTACAGTCCAAATTATATGGGGCAGTGTAAGATTACAGTATCATAAAATAACATAATAATATTAATAAAATTAATCTTCAAAAGCATTACCCAATAGATTATTCAAACAGTGAAAGATATTAGATAGTATAGAGCAAGATAACAGAGTTTGGAATTAATGAAGAAGATACTGTGATAAGCTGTTTAGAGTGAGATGATGATGATAATTGATAACATTTATGGAGTGCTTTCTATGTGCTGGTGATTTAAAAGTATCATTTTATTTCAAACCCAAACAATAAAAGCTTGGCAATATTATCATCCCCATTTAGTATACCAGGAAACTGCATCTTAGCCCAAAATAGGAGGCATGAACTAGGAAGTCATCTAGGTAAGAGATGCCGTGAGCCTTCTTGTGTGTCACACAGACAAAACAAATGAAGGGGGCTTCCTTGGTTAATACACAAGGTATTATGAGAAGATCACACTAACAATCAATAATGCAACCTTATAGATTCTCATTCCCTTAGTGACATGAAGTCTAATTCTTGAACGTGAAATGTAAGTCAAATATTCCATTTATTACGCCCAGCAAGGTTGTTTTGTTTTGCTTTTATTTTTTTTAAGATTTTATTTATTTATTCATGGGAGACACAGAGAGAGAGGCAGAGACAGAGGCAGAAGGAGAAGCAGGCTTCTTGCAGAGACTGACATGGGACTCGATCCCAGGACCCCGAGATCACGACCTGAACCAAAGACAGATGCTCAACCACTAAGCCACCCACGTGCCACTGCTTTGTTTTTAAATACCAAAAAAACATAAGAGCATATTATTACTATTCTGACAATTTTAAGATATTCTTTCCTAACACTTTGATATTTTATCACAAAAATTAATAAGAGAATTTTCTTTATGTAAAAATCTACAGTGGTAAGATGGAAAATCACCGATTTTAAAATGCGGCATTAATTTTCCAATGTAGTCATTTTACTTATATTGCAGTGTATAAATGTATAACATTCTTTATTTCAAATCAACAAATTTAAAGTTTATCTTATTCTTATGGTACAACCAAGAAAATCTATAGTCCTACAGATTCTAACAGAAGAAACACATGGGAAATTTACTGAAATATAAACATAAGTTTTGAATAAACAGTGATGTCACAGATAAAACTAACCAGAACTTAATCTGTGAAGGAAAGAAATTGCTAAACAGTGAATAAATGTTCTACTGCACAACACACAGCATTCAGAAATACACACACACCAACTTACATTCATTCTTTCCCTCCTCCCCGACCCACCACACATAATATTCACTGGAAAGGATAAAGAGCTTTCAATAACTTATCATTTTTTTTGTGTGTACTGTTTTATCCTAAAGAGAAATAATACTAAGACATTTCTTTCCAACTCAACAGCATAAATCTTCTGTAGAAGAAACCTTATAATAACCTCTTTGGTAATATTCCACACTGAGAAAACATACAACAGTGTTTATAAATCCTTTATCCACAAGCTCTACAACAGTATATATATATATGCATATATATTAGTGTATATGTATATATGCACATATAAAATTAGTGTGTATTTCATATATTAGTGTGTATGTATACAGTGTGTATATATACATATATATGTGTATATATATATATACACTAACCCAGTGTGAAACTGTTAGTATCAATATAATCCACCTGCAAGTAGAACAATAAACATAGCCATAAAGAGCCTGACCAAATCCACTGTCTTCAAATTGTTATATTTTCTAACCAAAGTTCCCTCTCTGCTTAGAGCAGCTAAAAAGTTAGCATTCATTCCACTGGAATGCATTTGTTAGGAATCGTAAATTGACTATACTGCTTGCAAAATGAAATCCTTATCCTTTATTTTATCCCCGGTGAAAACTGTTATTAGTAATGTTTGGTTAAGATTAAATACTAAAAGTAAATCCTGGCTTAAAGACTTAAAGAATCTCTAAGTATTTAGTAATATCAATAATTGAGGAAATGTACTAACTACCCAAATCGCTCAACCTATGAAGTTCAAGATATTTGCCAAATACTCAAAATGTAGGATAGGAAGAATAACCAGGGAATTTTCTTTTTCATAAACGCCAATGACAATTTCCTATCCAAAGCAGAAGAAAACAATCAAAATGAGAAAGAGGCCAGCCAGAATGAAACTATAAATGCTAGGCAAAACAAAACAAAAAACAGCACACATTGGATAATCTTGGACACTAAAGAAGATCTTTTGAGTAAAAGTGAAATCTGCTGGGCTAGTTCAAAAATGAACCCTCCCCTTCCATTCCTAGCTTTGAGACAAAGCCCCCTAGAAGAAGTCTGAAAATATAGATTTTTATCTTCTTTTTGATAACAATAAAAAAAAATAATACAAATATTCTAAAAGGCAGAAAAGCAACTCACACATTTAAGAATCTAAAGCCTTATAAACTGATTTCCAAACCACATTAAACAAAAACACAGGAAATAGGTGATAAAACCTAGACCAAGGATCATTTGTATATGTAAGAAAATTGTCATGAAATGCCACAGAGTACATAGAGCACTCAGGTGTATTTGTTCATCTCAGCCACAAAATATACCATTGGGGTTTGTAAAACACATTTTCCCATCTACAGAAAAAAAATAATAATAGTAGAAAGTATTGATAGAATTCATTTTAAGGGACACATGGTAATTTTCTTGAAATAGTTTACAATCAAAGTTATAAACATCAACTCCAATGTTTCCTCAAATCATCAAACAAATAAATCATGAAATAAAAGAATTTTGAAAGTGGTGGTTGAGAAACACATCTCCTGTCATGCATCCATGATCAATATCAATTCTCCAGATCAATGATTAACTTCATTTATTCATTCAACAAATAGAAATTTACAAATAGACATTGAAGTGCCAGGAACGCCTGGGTGGCAGGCGGTTTAGCACCTGCCTTTGGCTCAGGGTGTGATCCTGGAGTCCCGGGATGAGTCCCTCATTGGGCTCCCTACACAGAGCCTGCTTTCCCTCTGCCTGTGTCTCTGCCCTCCCCCCCACCGTCTCTTATGAATACATAAATAAAATCTTAAAAAGAAATATCTGTTTAAAAATAAATAAATAAAATAAAATTATTAAAACAAAAGTTTAAAATCTCTTAGTACTCTATGTTACTGAAAATGAAGTCTTCCTAAACTCTTTTCTTTCTTTCTTTCTTCTTCCTTCCTTTCTTTTTCTTTCTTTCTTTCTTTCTTTCTTTCTTTCTTTCTTTCTTCTTTCTTTCTTTCTTTCTTTCTTTCTTTCTTCTTTCTCTTTCTTTCTTTCTTTCTTTCTTTCTTTCTTTCTTTCTTTCTTTCTTTCTTTCTTTCTTTCTAGTTTTTTTTTTTTCATTATGAGAAATGTAATCTTTAATCCATACCCCCTGTTTCCCCCATCTCCCCTTCCACTTGCCCTCTGGTAACCATCAGTTTGTTCTTTATACTTGAGCCTGTTCTTTGGTTTCTCTCTCTCTCTCTCTCCACCCAACCCCCCCTTTCTTTGCTCACTTTTTTTTTCACTTATAAATGAGATCATATGGTATTTGTTTTTCTCTCATTTTGCTTAGCATTATACTCTCTAACTCTATCCATGCTGCTGCAAAAGAGAAGATTACATTCTTTTTTATGGCTAAATAATATCCCATTATGTCGATATCTATCTTCTTTATCTATTCATCTATTGATGGACACTTGGGCTGCTTCCATAGTCTGGCTATTGTACAGAATGCTGCAATAAACATAGGGGTGTATGTATCCATTTGAATTAGCATTTTTGTATTTTTGGGGTAAATATCCAATGATGCAATATCTGGATTGTAGAGTAGTTCTGCTTTTATTTGTTTTGTTTGTTTTGTCTTTTTGGTGAACCCTCATACTGTTTTGCACACTGGCTGCACCAGTTTGCATTCTCACCAAAAGTGCATGTAGGTTATTTTTTCTCCACATCCCTGCCAATACTTGCTGCTTGGTGTGTTTTTGATTTCAGCCATTCTAGTAAGTGTGAGGTGATATCTCATTGTAGTGTTGATTTGCATTTCCCAGATGATGAGTGATGTTGACCATCTTTTGATATGTCTATTGGCCACTGGATGTCTTCTTTGGAAAATGTCTCTCCATGTCTTCTGTCCATTTCTTAAATTGGATTGATTTTTGGGTATCGGGTTGTATCAGTTTTTTATATATTTTGAATAATTATATCAGATATATCATTGCAAATATATTCTCCTTTTAATTTTATTTTTAATTTTTAAAGATTTTGTTTATTCATGAAAGACACAGAGACAGAGGCAGAGACATAGGCAGAGGGAGAAGCAGGCTCTCTGCGGGGAGCTCGATGTGGGACTCAATCCCAGGACCCCCCCGATTCCATGCCACTCCCTAAGCCAAAGGCAGACGAACAACCACTGAGCCACACAGGCATCCCATATTCTCCCTTGTAGTATTATTGATTGTTTACTTGGCTGTGCAGAAACCTTTCATTTTGGTGTAGCCCCAATAGTTTTTGTGGGGGTTTTTTGCTTTTATTTCCCTTGCCTCAGGATACATATCTAGAAAAATGTTACTACAGTCAATGTCAGAGACATCACTGCCTATGCTCTCTTCAAGGATTTTTATGGTTTGAGATCTCACTTTTAGATCTTTAATCTATTTTGAGTCTACTTCTGTGTATAGTGAAGTGGTCCAGTTTCATTTTTTTGCATGTCACTGCCCCATGTCCCAACACCATTTGTTGAAGATCCTGTCTTTTTCCCATTGTATGTTCATTCCTTCTGTGTTCAAAATTTATTGACCATATATATTTGTGGATTTAGTTTTGGGCTTTTCTTTCTATTTTATTAATCTGTCTATTTTTATGTCAGTAACATACTGTTTTAATTACTACCACTTTGTAATAAAACTTGAAGTCTGGAATTGTGATACTTCTGCTTTTCTTTTACAAGACTGCATTGGCTATTCGAGGTCTTTTGTGGTTCCACACAAATCTTAGGATTGTTTGTTCTAGCACTATGAAAAATGCTGTTGGTGTTTTCACAGGAACTGCATTTAATCTATAGATTGCTTTGGGTAGTAGACATTTTAACAATATCTGTTTTTCCAACCTATGAGCATGGAATGTCTTTCCATTTTTTTGTGTGCCATCTTGAATTTCTTTCATCAAGGTTTTATAGTCTTCAGAGTACCGGTCTTTCACCTCTTTGGTTACTTTTATTCCTAGATATTTTATTGTTTGGGTGCAACTGTAAATGGGATGGTTTTCTAAATATCTCTCTGCTATTTCATTATTAGTGTGTAGGAATGCAACAGATTTCCATACATTGATTTTGTATCCTGCAACTTTACTGAATTCATTAAACAGCTCCAGCAGTTTTGGGGTGGAGTTTTTCAGGATTTTTAAGTACACAATCATGTCATCTCCAAATAGTGAAAATTTTACTTCTTCCTTACCAATTTGAATGCTTTTTACTTCTTTATGTTGTTTTTTTTTTTTTTTTTTAAGATTTATTTATTTATGATAGACAGAGAGAGAGAGGCAGAGACACAGGAGGAGGGAGAAGCAGGCTCCACACTGGGAGCCTGATGCGGGACTCGATCCTGGGACTCCAGGATCGCGTCCTGGGCCAAAGGAAGGCGCTAAACCGCTGGGCCACCCAGGGATCCCCTTTATGTTGCTTAATTGCCGTGACTAGGCCTTCCACTACTATGGTGAATAAATGTGAGAGTAGACATCCTTATCTTGTTCCTGACATACTGGAAAAGCTCTCAGGTTTTCATCATTGAATGCGATGTTGGCTGTGAGTTTTTCATATAAAGCCTTTATTATGTTGAAGCATGTTCCCTCTAGATCTAATTTGCAGAGAGTTTTTATCATGAATGGATGCAGTACTTTATCAAATGCCTTTTCTGCTTGTATTGAAATGATCTATGGTTTTTATTATTTCTCTTATTCATGTGACGTATCACATTGACGATTTTGTGAATATCGAACCACTCTTACAACCTGGAAATAAATCCCTCTTGATAGTGGTGCATAATATTTTAAAATATATTGTTGGATTCTATTAGCTAATATGTGGTAAAGACTTTTGCACCTGCATTCATGAGAGATTTTGGCCTGTAGTTCTCTTTATTTGGGGTGTCTTTATCTGCTTTTGGTAACATGGTGACAACTAGCCTCACAGAAGAATTTGAAAGTTTTCCTTCCGCTTGTATTTTTTGGAATACTTTGAGAAAACTATGTATCAAATATTTCAGTGTTTGGCAGAATTTGCCTGTGAAACTGGTCGTGAACTTTTGTTTTTGGGGAATTTTTTGATTACTGATTCAATCTCCTTGCTGGTAATCAGTCTATTCAAATTTTCTATATCTTCCTGCTTTAGTGTTGGTAGTTTAGATCTTTCTAGGATTTTATCCATTGCAAGTTGCCCAATTTCGGCATATATATTTTCATAATATTCTGTTCTAATTGTTTGTATTTCTGTAGTGTTGTTTATTATGCCTTCTCTTTCACTGAATATTTTGCTCGTTTGAGTCCCCTCTCTCTTTTTTAATATGCCATTCTAGAGTTTTATCAATTTTGTTGATCTTTTTAAAGAAAGAGTATCTACTTTCATTGTTCTGTTTTGAGGTGTTTATATATATATATATATATTTTTTTTTTTTTTGCTTTTTTTGGTTTGTTTAGTTTTTATGCCATTTGTTTCAGCTTTAATATTTATTATTTCTTTCATTTTGCTGGGTTTAGGTTTTGTTTGATCTTCTTTTCCTAGTTCCTTTAAGTGTAAGGTTTAGCTGTTTAAGACTGTTCTTGCTTCTTGAGGTAGGACTGTATTGCTATAAACTTCCCTCTAAACACCACCTTTGTAGCATCCCAACATTCTGAGCCATTGTATTTTGATTTTCATTTGTTTCCATGTAATTTTTTAATTTTTCATTGATCCTTTGGTTGATTCATTTATTATTTAGTAGTAAGTTAATTAATATCTATGTATTTGTGCTCTTTCCAGATTTTTTTCTAAAGGTTGATTAATAATTTCATAGCATTTTGGTCAGAAAAGATGTATGGCATGACTTGGATTTTTTTTGAGTTTTTGAGAAATGATTTGTAGTCCAATATTTTATATATCCTGGAGAATTTTCCATGTGCACTTGAAAAGAAGGTGTATTCTGCTGCTTTAGGATGGAATGTTCTGAAAGCCATGGTTTCCTTGTTGCTCTTATGTTTGAATGACCTATCCACTGATTGTACTATAATCGATAACTTCATGTTTAGTATTGTTTTATGTATTTGGATCCTCCCATTTTGAGTGCATAAATATTTACAATTTCATATACTCTTGTTGGATTATCCCTTTTATTATTACGTAGTGTCATTGTCTCTTTTTAATCATTTTTCTTACAGTCTTTGTTTTAAAGTCCATTTTATCCAATGTAAGTATTGCTGCCCAGCTTTCTTTTGACATCCATTTTTCATGATCAATGTATCTCTATGCCCTCACTTTCAATCTGCAGGTATCTTTATGTCTGAAATGAATCGGTCTCTCTGTTTTAAAAGGTTTTATTTATTTGAGAGAGAGAGAGAGAGAGCAAACACAAGTGCTACTGAGGGGAGGGGCAGAGAAAGGGAATGAGAGAGAGAATTTCAAGCTGACTCCATGCTGAGCACAGGGCCTGACAGGCAGCTTGATCTCAGGACCCTGAGATCATGATCTGAGCCAAAACCAAGAGTCAGACACTTAAGCAACTGATCTACTCAGGCACCCTGAAATAATTCTCTTGTAAGCAGCATATACAAAGATGGGTCTTGTTTTCTTATCCACACTTATCACCCAATATTTTTTGATTGGCCCATTTAGTCCATTTACATTCAAAGTACTTATTGACAAATATGTATTTATTGTGGGGCACCTGGGTGCCTCAGTGGTTGAGCATTTCCCTTTGGCTCAGGACATGATCCTGGGATACTGGGATCGAGTCCTGCATCAGGCTCCCCACAGGGAGCCTGCTTCTCCCTCTGTCTGTTTCTGCTCCTCGCTGTGTCTCTCATGAATAAATAAAATCTTTTTTAAAAAAGATGTGTATTTATTGCCATTTGTTATTTATTATTGTTTCTATAGATTTTCTCTGATCCTCATTTCTCTTGCTTTCTTTCATAGTTTGTTGGCTTTATTTGTAATATATTTGGGGATTCCTTTCTCTTTATTCTTTGCATATCTATCATTGGCTTTTAATTTGTGGTTACCATTAGGTTCATATATAATATCTTCTGCATATAGCAATGTATGTTAAGTTGGTGGTTGCTTAAGTTTAAACCCATTCCTTACTCCACTCCTCTGCAATGTTTTAGGTATATGGTGTCACATTTTACATCCTTTTATTTTATGAATCCCTTAGCTGATTTTTGCAGAAATATTTATTTCTACTTCTTTTGTGTTTTTTACTTTTTATGCTCTCTCTTATGAGTCTTTTCTTTCCATTCAATGAGTCCCCTTTAATATTTCTTGCAGGGCTGCTTTAGCGATTATCAACTCCTTTAGTTTTTGTTCATCTGAGAAACTCTTACTATCTCCTATTTTGAATGATATCCTTTCTGGTTATAGTATTCTTGGCTGCAAATTTTATTTTTTTCTCTTTCAGAACTTTGAATATATCATACTACTGCCTTCTGGCATGCAGAGTTTCTGCTGAAAAATCCACTAATAGCCTTATGTGGTTTCCCTTGTATGACTCTTGTTCTTTATTTTTTTTTATCACTACTTTTTGCAAATTGAATACCATGTATCTTCATGTGTAGACTTCCTTAGATAGAATTTTTGAGATGATATCCGTGCTTCTTGAATGCAGATTTCTGTTTCTTTCCCCAGATAGGAAAGTTTTCAGTTATTATGTCTTCAAATAAATATTCTGCCTTTTTATATCTCTCTTCTGGATTTCTATGATGTGAATATTATTATGCTTCCTCAAACACTTAGTAGAAGCAGCTAAAATTGTATTATTACCAACAGACATTTACTTGAAATCAATGAGATGTTGAAGGAGAGAACAGAAAGGATAATTACATTCACAAATGGCTTTCTACAGTTTTTACCAAAAAAAAAAAAAGGAAAAATCAAGAAATAAATTGCATATATTTTCCTACTTCAAACTACATCACTTTTTTTTTTTTTAAGATTTTATTTATTTATTCATGAGGGACACAGAGAGAGAGAGAGAGGCAGGCACAGGCAGAGGGAGAAGTAGGCTCCATGCAGGGAGCCGACATGGGACTCGATCCCAGGTCTCCAGGATCAGGCCCTGGGCTGAAGGAGGCGCTAAACCGCTGAGCCACCTGGGCTGCCCAAAACTACATCACTTTGTAAGAATATTTAAATAAATATGATGAAAAGAATATGCTCATTTGTAACCAGAAGATTTTCAGATCTTTAATTTGCATAGAATGTAATAAATATTCTTGAGAAAATAGCTATAAAAAGATGTATATAACCTTTAATAACTAATATAGCAGAGCCTTTGAATATTAATAATTAATGACATACTGAGGTAGACTAATAAAAATTTGCCACTCTATTTCTAAGAGTTTATATGAGGATAAATATCTTATAGATTTTAATAAGTCTTCAAATTATTATTTTAGCATTACAAGATAAAATGAAAGTTATTCTTGATGAATGAATCATTTGAATGCTTAGAAAAATTTGCCTAACTTCAAGAAATAAATCCATCATTAGAAATACATATATCTAAAATTATTTAAGTTGACACATCTTCCTGTCAACCATATTGGATTCACTAAATTGAACTCTAATTATATCCTGCTGATCAACTATTTTCTTTTTCTCTTTTAACTATTTTCATATTCATGTATCACTTGGATATCCTCCCTCTAGTATTTCCAAGATCCTTGTTTAATGTAGACTATTGCTGATATATTTCCTTATTCTTTAAACAGGATTTTGTTCTTGACATTTGTTCTTAAAATATAATTTGTCCATCAAATTGATAAAGTGAATTGAGAATACTTTTGCCAATTTTAATATTTAAAAACTTAAATTTTAACTTAATTATTAATTTTCTAAATTGACAGTGACAAATATTTATGAATGAAAACTATATATATATACATATATACACCATATTATAGTTATTCCATGTATGCTTGTTTTTATAATATATAGAAGAATCATAGATCACATACACAAACATCCATACACACATACAGTTGCTTTATTAAAATGCTCATTTTTAAGTTACTTTCCTAGTGCTGCTAATGGTTTAAAACTGAAGGAGTCACACTCTTTCTCTCCCTTTGATTTGAAGTATGTGTTTGAGAGCACCAGTTACCTGTGAATGTCCTAGACATAACAGAGAATTAGGCTGAACAACAGAGACAACTTGCTTTAAGAATGAATATGTTTCACTTTAAACAGACAAGTTAAAAAATAACCATAAATGTATTTTTCAGTGTTCTTCATTTTTCTTCTTTGTCAACTCATTTGGCCAATGTTTTTCCCCCCTCTCCACATAAATTTAAAATAAAAATAGATTTGTGGTTATTAAAAAAAATCAGCTACTATTCCATAATAAAATTTCATTTTCCACATTAACATGTTTTTTATATTTTTTATATCTGCCCAAGCCCATAGCATAATGAATGCAATTTAGCAGGCTTTTTATAGACACTTGAAGAATGCATTTCAGTAGAGGTCCTTTTAAATTTTTTTTTAATATTTATCAATTTCATTTGAATAGCCTCTTTTTCCAAAGTCTCTCCAAAAAAGAGATTCTATTCTAATTCATAAACTGATGAGAAAGTAAGAATCATGGACTTCTCTTCACAGACAATAATTTAATATGATACGAATGCCAAGGTAGAGGGGGGAAAAAACTAAAAACCTCTTACATCATATTATGAATATAGAGGTTTTTTTCTGAAGGGAAGAGTGGGAAGATGGGAAGAACTAGAAATCATAGATATATATACATATATATTAATTCATTCACTCTCACTCTGTGTGCATTAAATATCTATCTACCATGTATGAAATATATTTAGGCACTTGAAAGTTTGAAAATGAAATTAAAATGTTTTCTTTTCAGGGAGCCATGACCAAGATAAATGCAAATATATTTAAAGCTGTGTACTAAAATAACAATTAAGTCCAATTTAACTAATTAATAGTTCTTATTTGGAAAAAAACCTAGTGAGAGCAAATTTGAATCTTTCCAAAAAATTCAAAATTATAAAATACTAGGACCCAATGCAAGTGATACATACATCACATTTCTTTTGTGGGATTATTTTTCAAATATGACAGAACAGATCCTGCTGGATCCTCAATACTTAATGCTATGCTTAGCATGTAGCTAGTGCTCAAGTTTTATTGAATAAATAAATACCTTTACATCTGTAGTGCTCTGTACTAATAAATGTCATATTGGTCCTATGATTTTGCTCGGAAGATCCATAAGTCTTATTTCAGAAATGCACTAAGAATTTGGCAT
Organism: Canis lupus familiaris; assembly: GCF_011100685.1. Taxonomy (NCBI): domain Eukaryota; kingdom Metazoa; phylum Chordata; class Mammalia; order Carnivora; family Canidae; genus Canis; species Canis lupus. The sequence continues at coordinate 53,874,400 of NC_049234.1, read as the reverse complement.
ATAAAAGAATCTGAACTTTTGGCAAAAGATGATCATTTGCATAAAGGTGCTTGGAGATTCAAATGACCAAATATGTTTCTTTATTTGGGTGGTCTCAAAGATGAAGTCATATCACAGAATAGGACCTTGAAAACACATGGGGCTTTCACATCTGCAATAATTATAAATCTCTGTAGTAATTGCACATGACATAAATTAATGCAGTGCTATTTATGGGGAAACCAGAATGTGACATAAGTAAGGTTTTTATTAATCACAAGTTGCTGATATATTATTTAATTTGTAGTATTTTGAGATGCCACATTGCCATAAATACCACCAGGTACATGGCTAAATTTCCTAAGATTGGATAATGTGTTTTTCAAAATTTATGTTAAAAAAATGTTCATCCGTAGTCTTTAAAATAATCCAAACTGTCTCATAAATTGCTCTTTAAAAAATATATGCCCATTTAAAATCGTGTTTCTTTTCTCACATTACAACATCTGGGTAAACTAAGAATTTTAACTTCTAAGTTTAAGGACAAACTGAGCTATAAATTGATTCACAGAACAAAACAGAAGGCCATGAGAAGCTGAATAAATTGTGGTTTTCAGTGAAGCAAAGTGACACGAGGAAAAATTACTGCACAGATAGGATTTACTAAGAACTAAAGTTGCTTCTGTACTTATGGTCCTGTGAGCAGTTTCAGTAGGGAAACTGTAAGCCCACTGGAATAATGTTTGCACTTTTAAAAAAAGTGATGAATTGCATGATTATAGTGTTTTGTATGGTTTATAGTCTTGTTTACCATAACATTAAATCTCTTAAAGCAAGTTTTGCCAAGAAAAAGGATTTAAAAGAAGCCAACAGAATTTCCGAAAACTCCCTAACAAATATTATTAAAATCTTGAAAAACACTCAAACACTTCATTTTGGGAAAAATCATCTGATGTGAACCTCTTATTATTTGTAAGTTAATACAATTTATTTATCTATCTACTCAACCATTCATTCAACAAACAGCTGTTGAGTTTTATTATATGCCAAGAAATAAGCTTTATTCTTTGGGAGATGAATATGAATGTAATGAATATAAATGTTATGGTTCTTATCCAAAAGCTATTTATTCATGAGCAACTTTCTCAAACTTTTTAAGTAGTAGTTTTCTCCTGTATTAAATGAGGATAATCATTTGAATCTCCATCATAGGAATTAAATCAATACTGATATTTAAGGTTTTAAGTGAATATAAAAAATACATACAAAATCACTCCTAGTAGATGGAATGTGTCAAGGCATGGAGAGCCATCTGGGGGTCCTAAGGGCATCTAATAAAATATATCTGCCTCCATGCTGCCCCAAAACATCCATGTTCCTCTGGTCTGAGCCCTCTAATTGCCTTGATGTCTGCAAATGTAGTTTCTTATGTCTACATTCTCCAGTTTGATGTAAATCTCCTTTGGATTTTAAGACTTTTGACTTTTTCTGACTTTTTCTCAGACCAAATCTTGTGTCCTTTTCTGTGTCTTCACTAGTTAAAAATGTCTTTTGAAATAGCCTTGATTTCAGAACCTTTTTGACCAACCCACTTTATAATCATCAGACTCAGTCTCTTCCATACTCACCCATTTCTCCATTTGATTTAACTTAAATATACAGAAAATATAGGTTTGTCCCAGAAATTACAAGAAGTCTAGTTTTGCTATAGGCACAGGTAAAAGACAAGAAATAATACATTTTGCCAATACAAATATATATTAGGTTATGTTGAACAGAAAGCACTAGGTTTAGTTTTTACTTATTTCAAAAAATAATTATTGATTTTTTGTATGTAATTCAAAAAGCTCGAGCATTACAGTAAACAGACAAAAATCTCTACCTTCATGGAGCTTAATTTCTGAATGAAGGAGGAAAAAAAGGAACCATAAATTCATGTTGTGTCAATTAGTCCTATGTGTTACCATGAAAAATATAAAAGGCCACAGTGTAAGGTCCCCACATTAAGCTTTTTGCAAATAGTACAAGTGCCTGTCCTTAAACTTCTGATTGTTGAGCTATCCATTTCAAAGACATCCATCTTCAATAAACATTGCCAGCTGTATGGCAGTTATTAACAAAACAGAGATCAGGAACTAGGCCACACACAGTCAAGAAGATCCTTCTGCAGAGGGCCCTGGGTAATTAAGATAACTGACTAGTTGGAGACCCTCCTTATCCCTTTTAGAACTCTAATTCCCATGCTTATGCATTAAATTAGCTAATAAACAGTGAAACAACAAAAATCTTACACACCCCACCCTTAGATCCTAATAAAGGCAGAGCCCCAAGTCAATCAATGTCCCTTCTCTTTTTCATCCTACAACCCTGCTGAATGGCTTTTGGGTGTGGTCTGTACCTTTAGGACCTGTAAGCAATAAATCTTCTTACTTACTCCAGGTTCTCAGTTTTTTCTAAGGTGTGTCCTGGAATCATAATCAGGACCACAAGGACCAGCCCAGCCACTACATTGCTCCCAATGGCAGAAATGTCGCTGGGGGTTTTACTACAAGTAATACAGGCCTCAGTAAGCAAAGGAGTTACCCTTTCCCAGCTGAGGGTACTATCATCAATCAATAGGCTCAGAACAAAGGGAGCATACATTATAAGGGGTAGGGAAGTGCTTCAGAAAGGAAGCATTGATATCTCTGAGTTCTGATTTGGTTTTAACTACACATTAGGAAGAATAATCTGCCTGAGAAGAGCAAGATGGACTTGAGAGAATTAAGAGAGAAAAAAATGTTAGAAAGAATAGTAAGATATCATTGTAATCACCCAGATAAGAAAATGATGATGTTAGTAAAAAAAAAAAAAAAAAAAAAGGAGGATGCATCTCTAAAAGACTTGTGAAAATTAGTCTAAATTTGGTTCTCTCTCAGAATGTGGGAAGAAAGGATAAAATGCTATCAAAGTTGATAGGGACAGTTTTATTAGCAGCAAAAAAAGGAAAATTATGGGGATTCAAGTTGGTGGGGATAGAGACAAAGGTAAGTTTAAGATAATCCTTTACGTACAAAAAGATTTCATAAACTATTTGGCCCATAAATCTGAAACACATATATAAATATCAATCTTAGGGAAATATAAATGATGGTCATCGGTATTACGAGTGATACGCAAAGTCCATAAGTTTAAAAAGACTGCCAACAAAAACTTGTATAGAAATGTTCATAGCAGCAATATTCATAATAGCCAAAAAGGGAAACCACCCAAATGCCCACCAATTGATGGGTAGATAAACAAAATATGATATATTCATACATTGGAATATCTTTTAGCAATAAAAAGAAATGAAGTAGGTGACAAAAATATTTTAAAACTTGATGTGACTGCTGCACCTCACTGTCAATACATTAAATGTCATATAAGTGTATAATTTTAAATACCTATACTATGTGACTAGATAGAGAAACTGAAATGCAAAAAAACAAGAAAAATCCTGAGGTACTGACACAAGCTATAACTTCAATGAATCTTAAAAATATAAAGTAAAAAAAGTCACAGACTAGAACATAATATATTATTATATTTATATGAAATATCCCAATAGGCCCATTTACAGACACAGAAAGTAGACTAGGGTGTCTGAATACCTCAGTTGGTTAAACATCTGCCTTTAGTTCAGGTCATGATCTCTCAGGGTCTGGGAATCAAGCCCTACATCTAGCCCCCCTCAACGAGGCATCTGCTTATCCCTCTCCCTCTGCTCCTCCTCACCCTGCTAATTCTATAATAAATAAATAAATAAATAAATAAATAAATAAATAAATAAATAAATATTAAAAGTAGATTAATGCTTGGCTAAGGCTTGGGAACTTGAAGGAAACGGGTGAGTGAATACTCATAAACACAGTTTTGCTTTTGGGGATGATGAAAATATTCGAAATTCTAGGTTATGATGATGTTTTCACAATTCTGTGAACATACCAAAAACCACTGAATTGTATCATGATAAGGATTAGATTTTATGGCACGTGAACTACATCAAAATAAAACTATTATTTTTCTTTAAATTTACAAAAAGAAAGTCTAAACAGAGAAGTGTTTCTGAAGCTTTTTTTGACCATGATCCTAGAGTGATAAATACATTTTTACATTTAACCCAAAACGAACCTCACACATATAAACACATAAGGGAAGCAAAAGCACTAGCAAAGGGGAGGGGCAGGAGGGAGAAGTAGACTCCTGGCACCAGGAGTCAGACTTGGGGCTTGATCCCAGGACCCTGGGGATCATGACCTGAGCCTAAGGCAGATGCTCAACCAACTGACCCACCCAGGTGCCCACAATGCCTTTTTTCAACTACTGAACCAGTTATATAGAATAGGAAGAAAGAAAGAAAGGAAAATGTGAATTTGGATCCACTAAAGATAAAGAATTCATTTAGCTTTTTAGTTACAAACTATCAGTATGACTTGAAGAAAATGTTTAAGAGGATAGTTTAGAGGGTATACAGTGTATACTTTTAGAAATTATCACCATATTATTTTCCTTCATTTATTCACTTGTTTGTTTCAGCATGTCTTGCTAGAGAAGCCTTAAAAATGTTTATAGATATCTGATGTGGGTCCATGCCAAAAGATTAAAAATGAAAGGAGATAAGATTACATCCTGAAAGAGAAGAATGATTTCAAATTTGGTCAGATAATACACTAATAATATAATTGGGTAGATTAAAAGATAAGTGAAAATTGAATGAGGAAAAACATAAGGCTCCATAATGTGTGGGAAAACCACAACAAAACAAATTAATAATTAGACTTAATTGACTTCCTGTCCCAACAGGAATGGTATACAGAAGACATCAATGTATTCAGTACAAAGCTCAGGAAAGGGCTAAGGAGCAGCGATCTAGCTGGATATTTAGATGATGGAAAGACAGAGGGTCTAATCCTTAAACTTTAATATATTTTTTTCTTCCTAATAACTAGCTACTTACTCCAACAATACTACAAGTTAATCTACCACTTCAACAGTCTAAAGATTGCAGACACTGCCTCTTTTCCTCACTTACGTATGCATTTGCTTAAATGTATTTAGCAGTTATATCTAGAGTTATTTGGGGGATGGGGTGATGCAGATCAGGCTTCCAAAGGCCCCTAAAACATCCCTTGACACTAAACTTGCTTGAATTGATTTTGAAATGAGCAGAGCAGTTACACTTGAATTTTAATATTTACTCTACCACTGAACTAACTGTACGACTTTGACAAATTATTTAACTTCTCGGAGCCTTAGTTCCCTCATCTGGAAAATTACACAGTTGATGAACTCAAAGGTCATTTAAAGTTGTAAAATTAGTTGAGTTTTTATTCTACAATTTTTGGGTTCTTGCCCTACATTTTCTACTAATTGCACAGCATTTGGCAAGTCCCTTCTCTGCTTCAGGCATCTGTTTCCTTATCATTAAACATGGGAAGTAAAGTAAATGATTAATAATGTTCTTTAAGCTTAGAGTCCAAGTTGAATAGGTGATTGATGATACAATATGGGCAGGTCCATGTTATATAAATTATGATGTTATATTTTTGTTGAGCAAGTAGATCAGCTTTGACAAGAGGGGAAAAAAAAAAACTTTTTTAAAAATAATAACAGGGATGCCTGAGTGGCTCAGCAGTTTAGCGCCTACCTTTGGCTCAAGGCATGATCCTGATGTCCCAGGATCCAGTCCCATACCGAGCTCCCTGCATGGAGCCTGCTTCTCCCTCTGCCAGTGTCTCTGCCTCTCTCTCTGTCTCTCTGTCTCTTTCTCAAGAATAAATAAAATCTTTAAAAAATAATAAATAATAGCAACAACAAAGGTAATAAAATGGGTACACATTCATTAGTATGTCAGTAAAAAGGGTACAGATTTTACACTAAATTATCAAAAAATATTCTTTAAGTATAGTTAAACTTCCAGGAATCCCTGGGTGGCTCAGTGGTTGAGAGTCTGCCTTCGGCCCAGGGCGTGATCCCAGGGTCCTGGGATGAGGTCCCACATTGGGCTCCCTGCATGGAGCCTGCTTCTCCTTCTGCCTGTGTCTCTGCCTCTCTCTCTGTGTGTGTCTCTCATGAATAAATAAATAAAGTTTTTCAAAAATGGTAATATATAAATATATATGTATAATAATAATAATAATGAACAAATTCAATGGATTTGGAGTGCTGAGCAAATTTGGTCCTACTGTGTTTCTCTATCCCTACCCCACTGAGTAGCCTCCAAAGGCAGATACCCATCATACCCAGATACCCACCAAATACCCACCCTCTCTCTCTATGTCTCTCATGAGTAAATAAATAAAATCTTTAATAAATAAATAAATAAAGTGAAACTTCCTTGCATAAACTATCAAAATTGTATGTTACATTTAATACTTAAGTTTCTTTATTAATCCTACCTATCTTATCTTCCAGACACATTAAAACTACTGAGTCCTATGCCAAAACATATTTTGTAAAACCCCTCTAATACCAGATACCAAGAGAAAAGGTTTATATTTTTTTAAAGTACCTTCAAATAGCAAGTATAGCCCTACTAGAAATAAATTCAGGGGATCCCTGGGTGGCGCAGCGGTTTGGCGCCTGCCTTTGGCCCAGGGCGTGATCCTGGAGACCCGGGATCGAATCCCACGTTGGGCTCCTGGTGCATGGAGCCTGCTTCTCCCTCTGCCTGTGTCTCTGCCTCTCTCTCTCTCTCTCTCTCTCTCCCTCTCCGTGTGACTATCATAAATAATAAATAAAATTAAAAAAAAAAAAAGAAAGAAATTCAGATTTTCTTTCCCTGAAATTCAACTTTTCTCTTCTGTTATGTGTTGAATTATGTCTACTGACAAAATTCCTCACTTAACTCCTAACCTCCAGGGTCTCAGAATTTGACTTTATTTGGACACAAGATCTTTACAAAGATAATCAACTTAAAATGAGATTATTAGCATAGGGCCTAATCCAATACAACTGATGTCTTTATAAGAGGAAATCTGGACACAGAGACACACATTGAGGGAAGAGTACATAAAGAAACAGAGAAAAGAGAGTCATCTATAAGTCAAGAAGAAAGGACTAGAACAGCTCCTTCCATCAAAGACTTTAAAAGAAATCACCCCTGTGAACACCTTGATCGCAGACTTGTGGCCTCCGGAACTGTGGGAAAATAAATTTCTGTGGTTTAAGCCACCAGTGTGCAGTGCTTTGTTACAGCAGCCCTAACAAACTCGTAAACTTCCTATAGTTTAATGTTCGCTAGCAAATCCTCTTATCTTCCCTTTCCTAGAATCAATTCACTTTTAGACTTTTCTCAAAATTATGAATTGGAAATCATAAATCTTAAGAAAATAGCTTATATTTCCATACAAAATCAAGCAAATTAGGGGAAAAACAGTTTCATTCTAGCAGTTAATAGACCTCCAATCAAAGGACATTGAAGAGATGACATGAAGAAACTGATATAGCAAAGTTCCATTGATTTGGCCTTATGTTTTAGTTCCAACTTATGGGCAATCGGGCAAGATTTATTATCCTCTATCACACCAATAGTGCCAAAATAATATGTGATTAAATATAAATTAAATATAAATTTTGAATCCTACTAAAACACTACATATAGACCTAAGGCCATCTTATGAGTAATAAATTTACTCAGGCAAGCCTGAGTTTAGAATTAGCAAATCACAGGATAGATGGCATGACAAGAATAAACACTCTTTATATATATGCATATATATGTATATATCACTAAATTAGATCCTCCAGCTAAAAATAATTTCTAAAGTCAACCAAAGTGAGAATTAAAATAATAATTCATATATATATGGATTTTTAATGAAATTAAATTTTAATGAAATTACAGGTTATAAGTCTCCATAAAATAGAAATTGAACAGTGTGTTCATAATAGAGAAAATATGTGCACAGAATATTTGCTTTATCTACAAGAGCTTGACCAATATTTATTTAGCCTAAGGCTATGGAAATTTCAGGTATTCAAAAATTCATCTAGAGTTAAGTCAAATATCCTGAAGAGATTTTTGTCTTTCTTCCTTGTCCAGCATCTTGAATCATGGTTTGTTTGTTTGTTTGTGTGTTTGTTTTTTTAAAGCAGTAAATTACTCATTTTTCTTCCGGAGAAGAGGTGTTAGGAAACCTAATGTACCTGAGTTAAATGAGATTACAAATGAGATACAGGTTGAAATAACTGCATCTCAATAATTAGAAGGTCTATCATCTTCCAAAACATGCATTACTTTCTCAACAATTTTCCTAAATAGACAATTGGAAATGGAAAATGCTCTTTCAAAATTATGTTCAAATGGCATTGTTAAATAATGAAAGATAAGCAGAATTAGTTTCTCTTTTATCTACTACCAAATAAGTTCTTCGACATGCATCCTAATGGAAATGAGTCTTGAATGGCAGAATTAATTTTCCTTGGATGGGAAAAAATTTGATGTGAGAGCTTACAGTAAGTACTGATCAGGATTATTAATAAAGCACATTCATACTCCTTAAGCACCTTCAGGGAAAGTTAAAATAAAAAGTACCATGTTAAAAAAAAAAAAGTACGCTTATTTATCTATATGATAGTATTATCTTTCACCACAGTCCAGATACTTTTCTCAAGTTATTGGCAACCCAAGTTACCATGATATTTTACCTTAATGAAAATTGCTACAACCTTTAACAAATCCTAATAAAATCTTGATTTTAGGGCAACCTGGGTGGCTCAGCAGTTTAGCGCTGCCTTCAGTCCAGGGCCTGATCCTGGAGACCCAGGATCGAGTCCCACATCGGGCTCCCTGCATGGAGCCTGCTTCTCCCTTTGCCTGTGTCTCTGCCTCTCTCTCTCTCTCTCTCTCTCTCTGTGTCTTTCATTAATAAATAAATAAAATCTTTAAAAAAAAATCTTGATTTTAGTGACAATGAAAACAAACCTATAACTTCTCTCTTTCCCACTGTCTTATTCCCACCATAAGGAGATCCGTGTATAGTAGACCCTACACAGTGTGGAAGATCATATGGAATCAGCCAAATGGAGATAAAAAAACTTCTGTAGGTTTCTTCATAGAAGTAGATTATCTTTAAAATGGTAAAATATATATAAATGTATAATAATAATTATTAATAATAATAATGAACAACTTCAATGGATTTGGGAGTGCTGAGCAAATTTGGCCCTACTGTGTTTCTCTATCCCTACCCACTGAGTGGCCTCCAAAGGCAGATACCCATCATAGTTTCTTTAGGTGCCCAGATTATCCCAGCATTTTCCAAAAGACAAACGCTATCATCACAACAGTTTCGGGATATAATAATTTGAGTCTTGGAAATTTTGATTCTCTTGGTGACGTAAAGGTCAAATACAGTCAGATTACCATGAGTTTTCACAATTTCTACTTTGAAATGTAGGGGAATGATTTCATATTCCAAGTAATTTCTAGATAGATAAAAGATACCATTACAGTTAATATTCATTATCTCATAAGGCAAACGAGGGTTTATTGTAAATGACAAGCTGGTCACCAAGCTAGGTACCCGAGATTTAAAATAACAACACAAAGAGAAGTCCAGCCGTTTCTCCCAGTTTGTACTTTTATTTTGCTTCCAAAGAATCAATACCAATATAATAGGCTAAGTCCCATACTAGAACTGTGCAGGGTAGGCCGTAGTAGCAGCAATGTTGTCTGGCCAGGGACAGTCAGAGCACAGGAGGGCTCCTTTAGGAAGTAATGAGTCTTGAAGCTGAATCTTTAAAGATAATTAAAAATTTGCCATGTGAATCAGAAGGCAATGGTTAAGGATCAAAGAGAAAGAAGAACATTCCATGTTGAGTGAATAGGCATGAATGAATATGGCACGCTCAGGGAGCAGTAAGTACACTGAGGATCATAGTCTATTCCTTCAACACTAATTTTTGTTCTATAAAACACGCATAATGCTAGGCTAAAAAAAATAACACAATTGTGATTGTGCATAAATACCTTATTATTTCCTCTTTAGGTCACTAAATTATGCACATGAGGAGGGCATAAGAAAACTGAGAAGAAAGGCACAAATATTTTACTCATGCTTTTCTTGTTTCCTACATTTTTAGTCACACTTTGATCCCCTTATGGTACTGCCAGAAAAAAAAGTAACACATAACAAATATGTCCACACACTAAGTACAAAATATTATAAAGCATGAACATTTGTGCTGGAAAAACCTACTGCCAATGTGTCAGACGTACTGACTATTAGTGTACAAGTAACAGCCAAATCCAGCCTAATCATGCTAAATGCCATGGTGGGTGCAATCCAAGCTTCTATGTTTAAACTTTTTCATTTCCTAATTTTTATTTAAGTATGTAGCCAGGCCATAAACAAAAGCAGCTTATACTGGCAAAGGGAGAGCAACTGACAGAAGACATTCAAGTCACCACGCAAAAATTAAACGGGATTAACAAAGAGTTCATAGCCATGGATTCATTGATTGCAAGCTGATTATCTTATTGTTCAAGAACAACATTTGTAATTTTATGTAGTAAGAAAGTGACAGCAGTTAGAGATGGTAATGGTGGTGATGATGATGATCATTGAGTGTCCACTGCAGAGAGCTTACTCAGTGCCAAACACAGCATGGAATATACTGTGCAACCTGCCTCATTTATTCTTTAAATAGCACAGTATGTGATGATGATAATAATAATGCCTAAGTATAACTGAGCCCTTATTTTTCACCAGTACCTGTGCTAAGCACTATTCTTACTTAATCCTCAATACAATCATCGTTTATAAATAGAGCACTTCTTTCATTCTTATTATAACCCAAAGGGTATTTATAATTTACATTTACCAACAAGAAAAGAAGAAGACTCAGAAAGTTCAAGTCAGACACTATAAAACTATAAAAGAAAAGTGACTAAAAGTGTTTCAATTCTATCAAAACCTCCATTCACCTATACTGTTCTCAGATTTTGTGGCCAGAAAATTCAAGATATGGCTACGGGACAGAATACAAATGAATAACTCAGAATTCTGAACCAATTCGATAGAAGTATGAAAATGCAAGATATACATTCTGATACTCCCAAAACTTGGAATGCTTTTTAATCCTATTTCACAAGCCATCATAACAAGACTGCTGTTTTTACCCAGAAGTCCCACACAAGGTCTTAAGGTAAAGATCCATATTACATGAACTGTTCTGTAAATATTCTTATCAAGGGAAACTCTTATTTGCCCCTCATAAAAAATTCCTGGAATTCATCATAGATCTTAATAAATTCTGTATAATAACAAAAACAAAAGACACTAAAAATTGAAAAAAAAAAACCACTGAAAATCTGATCAATGATTTAAGGTAAAATGGCCAAAGTATATGCTTTTATTAAACAAATCAACCCTTTGAAAGATTCCTAAGATTAGATTTTGAGTGCTCTTATGAATTCCAACTCTGGCGACCTAAAGCACTTTAGTATTACAGAGTGAAAGACAGGTAGTCAGCTTGCTGGAGAATTTTACATTGGTAATGACTTATAAATGCCACCGTAAAGCCGCTCCATCCATTGGAACAGTCATTGCCATCACTGAAATGCCCAATTCTGTGGAGGGTACACATTGATAAGAAATGGGTTATCGACTTTTACTGCCTTATTTGTACTCAAACCACATAGTGAGTCTACACACTCCAGCAATCCTGGTGCCTGATGTCTGTGAATCAATGACATATTTGCAATAAAAACGACTGTACCATGCATCCACTAAGAATACATAATGGACATTTGTTTTAGATTATATATGTGTATGAGTTTCTGCGATTTAAGGATGAAATAGTCTAAAGTGTGTCTGTGTTAAGAAACATTTTAATCTGATACCAAATTAAAAATCCTTAAGGCAAACATGCTTTAATTGAGGTCACACTCACTACTGGATTATGACTAAAGATTTTTTTTTTTTTGACTAAAGATTTTTAAGAAAAAAATGTTGATAAGCCTTTCACCAGAAAAGATCTGAATTTAGGGGCTGATCCCTCTCTCCTCCTCTTTATCTCACTTCTTATTTACCAGTGTTGAAATCATCTCTTTTATCCTGCTGTAGATTAGAAAATGCTAACTGGAGGCTTTCTCGTAAATCCTACCCTCAGAAATGCTTTCATCACCCCAACAGTAATGGGCTGTGGAATGCTTTATTTTTTTTAATGATTTTATTTATTTATTCATGACAGATACAGAAAGAGAGAGAGAGAAGCACAGACACAGGCAGAGGGAGAAGCAGGCTCCATGCAGGGAGCCCGACATGGGACTCGATCCTGGGTCTCCAGGATCGCGCCTTGGGCTGAAATCAACGCTAAACCGCTGAGCCACCAGGGCTGCCCTGTGGAATGCTTTAAATACAAGTTAGTGGACATACTTCTAAAAATCAGGGGATTCAACCAAAAAATTTCTATTTTGGATTCTCTTAAAAGACCTAGCAATCCTTGGGCCCATATTACTACACTGTATAAACTGATGGTGAGGGCAGCCCCGGTGGCACAGCTGTTTAGCACCGCCTGCAGCCCAGGGCGTGATCCTGGAGACCCTGGATCGAGTCCCACGTCAGGCTCTCTGTATGATGCCTGCTTCTCCCTCTGTGTCTCTGCCTCTCTCTGTCTCTGTATCTATGAATAAATAAATAAATAATCTTAAAAAAAATAAAAATAAATAAACTGATGGTGAGCATGACTTCCCTTCCAAACAGTGTACCCTGGAACTGACATGCCTAACCTTCACCACTGCCTGGAATCCTTATCACTGAGGCTTATGTACATATTGCCCTTTATCATCCTAACACCCAGCTGCTTTCAACACTTAGCTTTACTCTTTTAAACATTGGACAATTGTCTCTCCTGCCTTATAAGCAAACATATAAATATAATGATTGGATCACATTGATGGGTTTATAAAAAGAAGGTAAAAATAATTAGCTTTTACATTATCTCCTGGCTCAGTAGGAATCTGTGTTTGTCGTGGTCAGCTTTAGGTGTGTAGCAAAACCTTTTATTTCAAAATTAGGAATTATTTCCCACTGCAATAGATGCTCTCTACATTAGGGAGGGGGATCCTTAGACACAAGAAAGTCAAATCACGTTATGGCTCTGCTCAAAGCCCTTACTGTGCCCTAACTAATCCCCCCAACACACAACCATGCCTACTGCCCAAACACTCCCATCCTCCAGTACCCAGCTCATTGCTCAGTCTGTGTTAGCTAGCACACCAATCACCAGGTTGTTGCTCAAATACACTCTCATCTCACAGCCTTTTTATTAATTTCTTTTTTTTTTAAGACTTTATTTATTCATGAGAGACAGAGAGAGACAGAGAGAGAGAGAGAGAGCAGAAGCAGGCTCCATGCAGGGAGCCTGATGTGGGACTCAATCCCTGGACTCCAGGATCACGCCCTGGGCCGAAGACAGTCTCTAACCTGCTGAGCCATCCAGGGATCCCCTTTTTATTAATTTCTTGTTTCTTTTCCCTACAATGTTCATTCCCAAGATATTTCATTGCTTAGAAGTCACTGTTTCACCAAGATATCCTCTGATTATATGCTTTATACGTGTAACATCTCTAGCCATCCCTCTCCCCTTCCCTGTTTTTCTCCATTGTACTTAGGGAGATGATGTAATTACCATATTTTTAGACCATATTTTCCATTTTTTCTCCTCTTTGTGTTAGGCATTTCCCTAAAATGCTTTCTTATGAGAGCAGAATATTTTATTGCTCACCCCTATCCCACTCTTGTGTTCTCGGCATCTGGAACTCTAAACTCCCGGAACATAGTAGTACTCAATATTCACTTAAAAAAGGTCAATGTATAGAATCTTGACCTATTTTTTAAAATCATTTCATATGTGTTTTGCATTCACCAAAAAAAAAAAAAAAAAAAAAAAAAAAAAGATGCCTGCTACCTTTTAGCTGAGAAATAAAGACATAAAATTTATTAAAATTAAAACATGGCTATACAAATTGGGAGATATTTCTCTTACTGGACATCGAATGATATCCTAAAGCAAATGAAAGCCATCAGAATATGTCCACCCCAAAATATGCCACATTGGCATAAGAATTATTTTGAGCTGAAGGTAATTAAGATACAACAAACACAGGACAGGCTCTGTGCACTCCTACTTTCTACATAAAAGCAGGGAATAAATTTCCCTTTTGTAACGGAAATTTTTATCTGTAGAGGAAATTTCCATTTGTAAAGATATTCTCCTCTCCCATAGCAGGAATAATAAGAGAACTACTCTGGGAAGAACTCATATCACCTGAGATGACTGGAGTCTGCCTAATAAACCTCATGAAGGACCCTCCTTACCTAGTTCCTTGAAACTTCTCCCAACTACCCCTGCCCCAGAAGCCAAATATCCTTTTCTTCTATCTAAGATCTTTTCTATACTTTTTAATGCTTTGTTAAAATGGTATATAAGCCGCTGGTCTAATTCATTCCTTGCGGGCTTCACTTCATTTCTGTTACACACTCACATGCATATGAAATAAACCTTTTCTCCCACTTAACTGTCTTTTGTCAGTTGAATTCAGAAACTCCAACCTCTGAATCTAAGTGAGCAGAGGAATGTTTTGTCTTCCGTACACTGGGGGAAATTTATCAGTATGGCCACTAAAAGTTTTTAAACCTTTGATTAAAAAAATTTTTTTTCATCTCTCTCTCTTTGTCTCTCCCCCACCTCTCTCTCTCTCTCTCTCTCTCTCTCACACACACACATAAATAGTGGTTAGGAAATAAGTTGTAGAAAATATCGATATAAACGGGAGAATCAAATAACTAAATTTAGGAGAGAAATTTTTATAAGTTGAAGTGGAGCAGAGATTTGTCACCCCAATATACGTTTCTATGGCATAAGGATTATTTTAGGCTCATTATTTTTAAGAAACTACAGATTCAGAAAAAGCTCTTTACCTCCCCCTCAGTTGCCTAAATTTACATTGGAAAGGGGGCCTGCACCAGAGAGCTATTACCAGAAATACCTTCTAACCTAAGACTTAAGGCAAAACAGGGTAACCTTTGTTTTCAAACATCTTGTTTCCTTTCCTGTTAATGACCTTCCACCCCTTAGTGTCCCTAGGCCCTTACCCTTTTCTTAGCTCAGCATATAAGTTTCAACTGCCTGGCTACACTTTGGGTCTCATATTCATATTTGTATGGGGCTCCTGCACATGTAAAATTTGTTCTTCTCTCCTTAACATGTCTTATGTCAAATTAATTAGACTGCCAATGACCCTTAAACAAAAGAAAGGAACATTTTTTTAGCCCCTACAGTAGGTGACCATGAAGGAACCTGCTTCATAGACTAGACACTGCTAGCTCTGAGGCTGCTGCAGCTGAGACATCCTGGGACTTAAGACACAAAGCAGGCAGATGGAAAGCATTCTCACCACAGCAATCTCCTGGATCTCTGCCTGCAGGGTCCAGTGGAAGTGAGAGTCCTCTACACTGCCCAGTCCTCCACATTTTTTCTTTTCTGTCTGAGGATAGCAGGAAAAAATATCTGTGGAGATAGTTTCTTGGGTACAACAACTCTGATAAAGATTTGTTTTGAGTACTCTTGCTTTTATTGATCCTCTTTGTTGTCCCCGAGATGGTCATGTTTTGCTATACCTCTGTTGTTTTGTTTCTCATAAGAAGGAGAGTTAGAGGGGAGAACTCAACCATAGGTGTTAGAGCTGTTTTCACCAGAGCATCACCAGTGTCAATAAACTTTGCTGTGGGGACCCCTGGGTGGCTCAGCAGTTGAGCCTTTGCCTTCAGCTCAGAGCGTGATCCTGGAGTCCTCGGATTGAGTCCCACATTGGGCTTCCTGCATGGAGCCCTCTTCTCCCTCTGCCTGTGTCTCTGCCTCTCTTTCTGTGTCTCTCATGAATAAATAAATAAAATCTTAAAAAAAAAAATTTGCTGAGGGTTAATATGGGAATGAGATAATGGCTGTGGCTATGGGACATCTTGGAAGCCAAAGGCATAAAACTGGTAGATTTTGAGGGTGAGCTCTTGCAAGCTATTGGGGCACTCACCACCCAATTCAAAGAGTCTTATGTTAAGATAAATTGGTCAAGAAATGAGTTAGATTTACACTAGGTCATTCACCAACCTCATAAAAACATGAAACAATGAGGTACTCTATAGAACACCGCACAATCCTCCACCCAGCAGCCCATTCCTCTCAGCTGTTAGTTGGGCTCCAAAAGATCCAAATCTTAGTGAAAGCTCTTAATGTGCATATTAAAAGAAATAAATAAGAATAGATGAGGTTTTCCTTTTTATCTTTTTCTGTAGAGAGAAACAGCATGGCTTTGAATGCAGTGAGAATATCCTCTCTGGTCTCCACCAGCCAGAAAGTGTGTGCAGTCGGTATGCATCTTGGTGGCCAGTTAAACAGACTGAGGCCCTGAGACATGAAGTCACAAGTAGAAGTCTCTGCATCCAGTTGTTCCAGCTCTTAGGGGAATTTGTCATACGGGGTCCCATTGCATAAGAGCCTTTTGCCATTTCAGCCTTTGCTGTCTTGCTAGTGCTGGAAAAGTCCCACTACACTAGCACCTGACTGGTGTCACAGATCAGCAGGTCTGTGGAGGCATCTCAAGCTCTCATGGGAGACCAGAGGCCTCATTGTCACTATACAATTCTCTTTTTATTTACTTATTTATAAATAAATAAATAAATAAATAAATAAATAAATAAATAAATAAATATTTCTTTATTTATTTATAAATATCTATGCAGAGAGAGAGAGAGAGAGAGGGGGGGGGGGGGCAGACACAAAGGCAGAGGAAGAAGTGGGCTCCGTGCAGAGTCTGACGTTGGGATTCAATCCTGGACCTCAGGATCACGCCCTGAGCCAAAGGTAGATGGTCAACCACTGAGCAACCCAGGAGTCCCTCACAATACAATTCTTAAATGAAGTTCTTTACTTTCCTAAGCTAATTCTGAAAGTGAATCTTCTGGGTCTTGTGGACAACTGCATCTTTTGCACTCTCCTTTAAAGATAACCTCTTACATACATGATTAAGCCATAAAAAAGTTTATTGGTATGAGTCACTACCAGGATTAGCAAAAGACCCTGCTCATCAAGGTCCAGATAATGGGTCCTATGTATTGACTACATTTTAAAGAAAACAATTTCTATTGGTACCTACATAAAGACCAAATTAAAAATAAAACACAAAGGAGTAGAACAGCAAGTCTTAAGGACTCCCTTAACAAGATGAAAGAACAGAAATTAGACCTAAAAGAAAACTTAATGATCATATCCAATATAAATCTTTCTCAAAATCCAGCCCCATCTGGCTGTTTTAGCTTCTCTTTTCCTACAAGATTTACAAAGAGTAGTCCAGTCTGATACCTAAGCCCAAGATATACAGGCTGCTCCTACAAATGTTAAATACCAGAAAGTGAATTTAACAGGAATACTTGGGATAGACAGTAAAGTTCACATTACTATTTCTCACAACTCATACTTTCCAGGGTACTACATTTAGATCCTGTATGCCCCACCCAAAGAACTCATGTCCCCTGGACAGCAGGAATTTTTTTTAAGTTATACAGCCCTCTAGCCTCAACATTCAGAAGTACTCACTAAATTTACAGAGGAATTAGTATCAGATGGAAAACAGGGTTAATAGAAAATCTTTAATATCCTCTCCGTAAATCTTAGTAAAAACTTAAGCTCTCTAAACAGGTAACTTTATTTTTTTTTTTTAAAGATTTTATTTATTTATTCATGAGAGACACAGAGAGGCAGAGACACAGGCACAAGGAGAAGCAGGTTCCCTGCAGAGAGTCTGATGCAGGATTCAATCCTGGGACCCTGGGATCATGCCCTGAGTCAAAAGGCAGATGCTCACCACTGACCCACCCAGGTGCCCCACTTTAATTTATTTCATCTGCCAGAAACACAGTTTGGATCAAACTCCTCTTTCAAAAACTAGTGAGTTCTACATTATCATAACTGTCTCATGGCTAAAATTTTACAACAGAAGCTACAAGATCTGTGTGTACCTCTGTAAGTTTATGTGTCTTTTATATGTATGTTACAGATGGGTGATATTTTCCAACTTCTGGATGGTATCACGAAGATTGATTTCTGAAGAGCTTCATTTAATTGCCTTAAAACTAACCACTTACAAATTAATTATTTCTAGGGTTCTCAAAAATATAACAGAAATTAACACAAATGTTTTTCAGGTTCACGTGGTCTGGTATTAAGTTACTTCTTAAAGTCATTGGCTCCATTAAAAAAACATGCCTCTAGAATCATTAACATTGAATATAATGCCCACATACAACTTTTATTCTGCTTGGATTTACTAGTCAAATAAGTCCAAGTTTTACATCCTTCAAAATTTGTCAACAAAAATAGCTAGGATGAAAGTTGACTTCATCTAATGTCTCATGAAGGTTTTGTGAGTCATCTAAACATAGTTGTTGGCAGCAAGTGATTTAGGTACACATAACTCGGGTAAGAGTCTCGTAAACATTTTAGTACAATTATGATTTATGGGATGTGTACTTCAAAAAATAGCTTCTAAAATACTTTTGGTGGGCGTCCGGGTGGCTCAGCAGTTTAGCACCGCCTTCAGCCCAGGGTGTGATCCTGAAGACCCGGGATCAAGTCCCACAAGGGGCTCCCTGCATGGAGCCTGCTTCTCCCTCTGCCTGTGTCTCTGCCTCTCTCTCTCTCTCTGTGTCTCTCATGAATAAATACATAAAATCTTTTAAAAAATAGTTTTGGTAACTTGAAAGAGTTTTGCTAAGTGAAATGAGAGAAATTTATCAAATATGTAGATTATTTGCAAATAAGATAAAATAGTGCAACATTAACTACAGAACATAAATATATTTATTTTTTAGCTTTTTTTCACAGAGAAATGAAAAACATTCAGGCCTGTTAGAAACATATCTTGTCCCACATTAAAAGATTATACTAGTAGGAAGTACATGTTTCTAGAAATTGTGACATGGATTAATAAATTTGCCAATCAAAAGAAGGCTAGTATAACAGTTTACAACTGCTTACTTTTTAGTTTTACTAGAAATCAAAGCTTCTAAGGGTTAAGATTCTAATTCTTTTATGTAATTAAAACTACTAGAAATAATAAGGGAAATTCTGTATACAAGGAAACTAGGATGTGTCTTTAGGTGAAAAACAAAAAAGCTACAGGATAAGGAAATGTATTTTTGTTAAGGGAAAAGAAACTAAATTTGTCCTAAAGTAAAACTGGTTATTTCAAAATGGAAAAGGGAAGAATAAAGGATAAAATTAAATAGAAAGTTGGGAAGGGAAACTCTTATAAAACTCTTATAATATTATAATATTATTATTATATTACTCTTATAATCAAGTTGGCTAAAATTTAAAGAGTTTATTATGAGTGTTATATAAAATTAAACATTAAAATTAGTAGTATATTTATGTAAAACCAAAACAATTTTCTTTTCAGATTTTATTTATTCATGAGACACACAGAGAGAGAGAGAGAGAGAGAGAGAGAGAGAGGCAGAGACACAGGCAGAGGGAGAAGCAGGCTCCATGCAGGGAGCCCCACGTGGGACTCGATCCCGGGTCTCCAGGATCACGCCCTGGGCCGAAGGCAGCGCTAAACCGCTGAGCCACCCGGGCTGCCCTTCTTTGATCTGTTACAAGAAGATTTGCTGTACTGTTGGTCTGCTCTTGATATTAAGATATTGTAAGAGGTTTTTTTTAAGCAACCCTTTTTTAAGTAATCTTTCTAGAAAGCAAGGTTTTTGCTTCCTATAAAAATAATTTCCTATTGTCTTAATCAGGTCTCTGATTATAAGAAAATTGAGTCTTCTCAATATTAAAAGAGCTAAGTGTTGCTTACAATCATGTCCTTTTTTATCTGCCACTGAGATCTTTTATCACATTTGGGTTAATTAAATAATTAAGTATTATTTCATAATAATCTGTGATCTTTATTTAGTTAAGTGTCCCAACCTTTTGATATTTTTGAGTAATTTCCCCCAAATTAAATCCTAAATAAAGTCCTTAGGACTTGAAACTAACATTAGGATTTTCCAGAGTGTCCATGAAATATCTCAAAAGATTTGTTCTCTCATTTTATAAAAAGAGATGTTATGCTAATTAGGCTTACCTGATAGGTTAAATTATGTGGGAGGCATTGTCAAATAAGTGATGCTGAGCCTTTTTAGGTTATATTTATGTGAATATTTGTTATTAATATAAGTGTTCTAAAAGTTGTATGAAAGTCTTGGAAATCTGATGTGTCTTGGTATAATGTTATCAGTCAAAATTCTAATTGTTACTTTAAAATGCTGTATGTCACAGAAATAAGCAAATTTCATTGTCAAGTGTATTAAAATGAACTCTCATTCGATCATTAACCATGGCCACTGTTAAGTCTTTTGTCATTTATAGTTGTCTTACTCTGATGCTTCTGCAAAACTTCTTTATCTTAAAAAAAAAAAAAAAAAAAAAAAACTTCTTTATCTTTAGTGAGATTCATGGAAAGAACTTTGAGTTCTTTTCTCAAGAAAAGGTTTTCTTGATAATTATTGAACTGGGAAGGAATCTAAAAATTTCCTAATGGGAAAAACTGTTTTCATGAAACTACTAACAACAGATCAAGATCAGCAAGAATTGGTTACATGGGACTGAATAAACTAATGATAATTATAATTTTTTATGACTTTTTGTTTGAAACATTGCTAGTTCTTTCATGTTTATTTTCCAGATTGAAGGAAACTTTTCCCCTTAAGCTACCTACAGCTTTAAAGCAAATATATATTTGTGAACAAGAATAAAACAATCTGGGGTGCCTGGGTGGCTCAGTCCAACTCTTGATTTCGGTCAAGTCCTGATTTCATGGATTTTGGGATCGAGCCTCAAGTTGGGCTTTGGGCTTATTTAGCAGTGAGCCTGCTTGAAGATGTGGTCCCTCTTCCCACTTGCTCTCTTTCTCTCTCTCTCTGAAATAAATAAATCATAAAAAAAGAATGAAATAATTTTTTTTCCCTACCTAATCCCACTAGAATTTGGAAGCTTGTAGTGAGTGAGTATTCTTATTTCTGTGACAATATATTTATTTGCATATGCTCAATAAGAACCCATTTTCCTTTTTTTAACAGGACAGAAATAGAAACTGGTTATATTATCAAGGCTTTGACTGGAATGTCATATTTGAAAATATACATGGAATCAGATATGCCCACCCAGGGACACCTGGGTGGCTCAGCAGTTGAACATCTCCCTTTGGTTCAGGGCGTGATCCTGGGGTTCCGGGATCAAATCCCACGTCGGGCTCCCTGCATGGAGCCTGCTTCTCCCTCTGTCTGTGTCTCTGTCTCTCTTTCTGTGTCTCTCATGAATAAATAAATAAAATCTTAAAAAAAAGAAAAAAGAATCAGATATGCTAGGTAGCTTTAAAGAACTAGACTGACTTGATGAAACCAATAAAGCCCTTCAGAAAAAACAGATAACTTTCTTACAAAATTTCCAACACCCTAACCAGATGAATAGTGAAGATCATCTCCTGGTAGGTGCAGAAATCTCAGAATGTTTTGGAGACCTCAAGAAGAGCGGAATTCGTCCAAATCGATTAGTATTGCAGGAGAGGACTGACTGCAACTTCTTGGCTTGGCTTCCTGGTATCAAAAAGCCTTTAAAAGTCCAATGTGAGATTCCTGATAAAAAGTTCTAGGATAGCAGAGTTCAATGAGCCTGTATGATTGATTAGTCACTACTCTTGCTGCACTACATAAATGATCAAGCCAAGGTTACTGAAACTAAATTTATTTTCCAAACAAATTAGTCTTAATTTGGCTATCTTTGGTAGAAATGAGGATGATTATAGAGACAAAAATTATGTTTCAGTAAAATACACACTTGTCAACTTCAGATTCTAGTTCTCTTAACTGTCTTTGCGGTTTTGCTATTTACCTGTAAGCTAGACTCTATACTGAATTCATCTAGTTTCCTCATCTGACCATAAATATCCAAACTCACATTCACAATTTTCTCCCTTTGATTTGGAATCATTGAGAATCTAAAGCTTTCCTTTTTCCAAAAGCCCTGAATACTGAGGCTAGGTAATTTGATATCCTTTTCAGAAAAATCACCACAATAGCTTATATGTGGACAATCTTTGTGCCTGTTGCTATGTAGCCAGCCACTCAGAAAGATCACCAGGAGAATTCAAACTGCAAACCAGGAAAATCAATCAGATTATCACTGCCTGCTCTCATTCCATCTGAAGATGCTTTGAGCCTGACATCTATATACATATCCTGACTGGCAACTCTCAGGATTCGGACACTGGATTTATAATTTGCTCCCACCATTAAACCTTTGTTTTGCTTTTGTTTCCATAGAAATGTTCTTATATTAATTGCTTGACAATATAAGCCTAATTTTGGAAGCCCATCTGCAAGGCCATCTCCCAAAATGAGGCACAAAATGTTTCATTGTACTGACCTATTCTTAAGACCAAAATTAGTTCAATGGGATATGGAACAATCTACCAATTTAGCTTCTGGATTATGAAACTTTTTACTTGAAGTTTCAAAGGTGGGACCAAAGGGAAGTGAATTTTTTCATCCCAATATATGTCTCTTTGGCATAAGGATTATTTTAGACTCATTATTTTTAAGGAACTACAGATTCAGAAAAAGCTCTTTACCACCCCCTCAACTGCCTAAATATATATTAGAAAGGGGGACTGTACCAGGAAGAGAGCTATTACCAGAGATAACATGTCAACCTTTGTTTTCCAAACATCTCCTCTTGTCTTCTTGTGAATGGCCTTTTTCCCTTTTGTATCCCTAGACACCTACCCTTTCTTTTAGCTCAGGATATTATATAAGTTTCAATTATTTGACTCTGTATTTTGGGTCTCATATTTTTACAGGGTTCTTGTATATACAAATTTTTCTATTAATCTGTTTTACTTGAATTTAAATTCAACTAGCCAAAGAACCAAGAAGGGAGGAAGGGAAATTTTTTTCCATCCCATGGAGACAAATAGGATCAAACTTTTAAAATGTAAAAAAAGGCCCAAGTCTAATTTACAATTAAAATCTATAGCTAATATGACTTTGAGATTCTTATTAAAGACCTATCGTTCCAAATTGGGGAAGGCTAAAAGTATATCTTGATAATCTTATGAATTAATGAGGATTACAATGAATTTCTAAAACAAAGATTGACAAAATCGACTTTTTTTTTTTCTTTGAACAGCTTTCACTCAAAAACCGTCTCTTCAGTCCTTCATCAGTAGAGGCATTGCCCTAGCACTGATTTAAAGAAAATTCCACATAGCATTGATATGCAAATTTTGATTGCTTCAGCTCCAATACTCTTCATTTGCATAAGCTAATTTAAAAATGGGCTGTTAACTCTACTTAGAGCTTGAAAATCTGAAATCCCAAAGATGTCAATTGTAGAAGTTAATTGAGAAGTTTAGAAAAATTTTCACCAAGTCTACAAAACATCCTGTTGCCTAGCCACTGATGTACCAAAAACTTCCCTTGGTGAGATGTTTGGAACAATAGGGCTAAGCACTTGAAAGAAAAATGCCCAATAAATTACAATTACTGCAATTTCCTTTTATGTCCACAATTGGTTTTTTAAAAATATTTTATTTATTTATTTGACAGAGAGAGCACAACAGGGAGAGCGGCAGAGGGAGAAGGAGAAGCAGACTCCCTGCTGAGCAGTGAGCCTGATTGGGGGCTCCATCCCGATACCCTGGAATCATGACCTAAGCTTGAGTTGAAGGCAGATGCTTAACCAACCGAGCCACTCAGCACCTCCCACAGTTGTTCTTTATACCTAAATAATCATTCTTTTTATTATATTGTGAAGTCAGCCAATAATCAGTAAGTCTGCATGGGGAAGAGAAAGGCTAAATAGTGGTTCAAAATCACAGTACCAACCAGTTGTGTAACAAATTGAAGAGGATGAATCTATTTTAATGCTAAATAGTTTACACTGTTGAGCTTTATTTAGCATTCTGGAAAGTACTGTATGTTTATGGGAGCATAATTAATAGTTGTGCTATTTTATCCAGCTAAAAAATCTCTCCTTTTCTCGTCTGCCTAAAAATCTGTTTTTCCATTTTTTTCTATTTCACTGAAAACTTATTTATGCTTATCTTTATTATTCTTTTTGATTTGGGTTATGATTTTAATACAGAAATGATTATGTTCATAGACTTGTTTTCTTTGACTTTGGGATTTCAAACTAAAGGAGAGTGCAAATACAGGAGCAACAGCTGTTTCACCTTTGTCACAGCACATTTATGTAAACTTTGATTAAGAGAAACCTGGCCGGTTAGTAACATATCCAACTATGAAATATGCACCGATAGCCTATGCCCAATTCTAAGTGACTGGACACAGCTTGTCATTTAAATGGCATAAGTACAAAAAACCAAAGACCTTAAATATGGATTGAAATTGTCACCAGCAAGACCCCTACTAACCCTAATTCATCCCCAAAGGAATGTTAACCTTATCTACTGATCTAAACTGGTTTAGCTTGACCACCAACTTACATCTCATAGATGAACCAAGGAGTGTCCCACAGTTATTTCTACTTCATTATAATGTTTAAAATTTCCACCTAAGTAGGAGCACAAACCTCATTAACATAACATACTGTGCATGTATAGATAGGTTTCCTGAGTACACATAAGTGACTTTATGCCTACCCTCTACATACTAAGACAAAATTCTTCTTCTGAATATTCATCCTAATCCTACATATAAAGACTCCAATTCACTTTTCTCAGAGAGTCATGGCTTTGGAAATTATTCCCCATGATCTCCTTATTTGCTGCAAATAGTTTCTTTTGTGTGACAATTCCATCCAGTATAGTCTCTACCTGTAACTCACCAAGGAGTAAACTCACCTTAGTTTAATTACAAAATTACTAACAGCTTAATTTCTCCCTACTAGGCAAAGATTGGGGGTGGAGAGAGAGAGAGAGAGAGAGAGAGAGAGAGAGAGAGAGAGAGAGAGACCTGCATACATATCTATCTATCTATCTATCTATCTATCTATCTATCTATCTATCTATCTATCTCTTTGTTTCCCAGAGCTTGACATGGCTTTGGGCACACTGTAGGCTTGAAGAAAATTCAGAATGAGTTTTCCCAAAATGTGCCAATTGGGCATATGGATTATTTTGAGCTGAAAACAATCTAGGACCAAAAGACTCAGAAAGAGCTTTTTACCTCCCCCTTAACTGTCTTTAAGAATTTAAGTAGAGGGCCTGGTCCAGAAAGGGAGCTATCATTAGAGATAACTACAGAAAGTGTGTGTTAGGTGTGTTAAGCTGCAGGATGCTGAGAAACACATATTTGTTCAAATTCCATTCTATGTCCCATTGTGTCTGCATGACATGACAAACATTTGTTAACCAAACATTTGCTCTTCCCATTTACCTGTGAAATGTCTTTGTTTCCTTTGAAACCCCAGACTCTTGATCCCTTCTCCTTAGTGTAAGATGGCATATAAGCCTCAATTGCCTGACTGTCTTAGAGCCTCTCATGTCTTTGTGGGATGCCTATATATAGGTAATTAAATTTATTTTCCCTTGTTAATCTGTTTTAGGTCAATTTAATCAATAAACCAGCTTAAAAAAAAAAAAAACAAGAAGGGGAGAGCAAAATGCTTTCCTCTCATACAAACTCCTCATAAAGATTTATGGAAATAGAGAAGGTTTGAAGATAGGACACAATATGAAGAACAAACAAGAAAACAGGGGAAGAAGCTAGACAAAGAAGTGATCTAGGGGGTGGCATAGAAGGTCTAATATTATATTTCTGGCCTTGATATAACAGACAAGTGACACAAGCCTTCTACAGATGAAAAAGGAAAATATGATTCAATTTGGTAATACTACTACCCTGTGAGCAAAGTTTAGCGATCTTTTAAGGATTTCCTTTCTTGTTTTTGTTTTGTTTTCTTTTTTCAACAATGAATGCATTTAGATTAAAAAGTCTGAATCAAATATCTGTAACTAGTTACCTAAACTACAGATTAGAAAGTAAAGAAAGCAATTAGTAAGAAACTCTGAGAGACAAGATTATAATAAATCTTTACTTGTTACTATAGTAGGTATTCAACCAATTTGGCTGGATGGATTAATGAGTACATGATATGTATGAGCCTTTTAATGTTACTAAGTTGCTTGTCCTATATTTATTGTGTCTATTCCCTAGACAATCACTTATTCCACACCTATAATCAATATGTATTGTAAACGTTAAAAATAATTATCTCCAAAATTCATGTTGTTAAATTTAAACCACCTAACAAAAGTGGTGGTTTCATTTCTCCCTTAGTGGAGTGAATATTGTACCCCAAATACAGCCCTTTGGCATAATGGTTGTTTGGGGCAGATTATTTTAAGAAATCGAAAATACAGAAGAAGCTCTCAAAAGAGCTTGAGAAGAGCTTGAAAAGTTCCTCTTTTGTAAGGGATATTTCCATTATAAAGAAAATCTTCATTTACCAGGATTAGATGAATGATTAAATAACAAGAGGATCTTAGTGCAGACACTAACTTAAATCTTCAAAACAAATTTTACCTTTGTTTATCTTGCTTTTCTTGGGAAACTCCTTTAACTAACCCCTCATACTTTTATTTTGTGTTTAGCTGAGATTAGTATTTTAGGTAGGCATAGGCCACCACAAGAGTTGCTCATGGTTTCCTGTGTATCTCCCATGTGTACATGGGATAAACATGTTAATACACTTTTTTTTGTCTTCGTCGTGTTATTATGTCTTCTATTACAAGGAGTCTCAGCCAATCACTCAGAAAGGTAGGGAAAATTATATTTTTACTGGTAGTTTATATGTACAATTACATTAATCTCAAAGTTACATAATAATGCATAGTATGTGGGTGAATAAGTACGTATAATTGTATTTAAACGTTTATTTGGTGTATACACAAAGTGTATATACAATGCATATACAATATGTAATTCCACGTAGTATTTCTATAAATTCAGCATTTTCAGAATATTACAATCTATTTTCTTTCTGTGATGGCCAACATAAAGTTTTAAAAAAACATATCCTGAAGTTTTACCTACACATTTACTCATATAATTACATCATTGTTCCTCTCAGAGACTCCTTATAGTAATTCAGGCATCAGTTTGTTGGAGATGAATATAAAGTATAAATTATGCAATACATAATCTGTACATATTCCCCTAAAATTAGAGATGACCAACCCAAAGGGTGAGAAAAGATCTTGTTCATTTTAGCAAAAGGAGTCACATCCAATTCTTTATATAATGCATTTTATATAAATGCACTCACATCTTGTATAAATGCTAACACTACCTCATATGAACACAATGCTATGGCTTCCCTCAGTTATCACAGTGCCTTCGGTGGAAGGAATTATAACTATTGGAATTATAACTATTAATTTTGATATATGATGAAAGCAAAATAAGGAAAAGGAAAATGGCCAATAAAACATGTAATATTAAGATGTCAATACTGTCCATATGAACACCAATTTTGAGGAATTATTTTATAGTTACAGTTACACTTGTCTTAAGTCTGGTGCTAGAGAAATATAGCCTCAGAATCCTTACTTTAATCTAAAAGGATTATGCACAGTGGATCAAGTGTTTAGCTACAACTACTAACAGTTGAGCTCATAAGAGAAAAGAGCACCATACCTACAATGTGATTAATTCCTTCAAAGTAAAAATTTACAAGTGTCTAGTCACTCACATCCATACAAACACACACACAAGCTGACAAGAGAACTGAAAATCCTGTGACTAGCTCAATTTATAATGTAAATAGTGAAGTATTTAGGAATTACCTGGATTTATAGCATCATTATTTAACAGGGTAACTACTTAGTTGGCCAGCTCCCTAGATTAATGGCCCATAAATTAATAAATATATCATGGCTCTAAAACTTAGCTCTAGCCAACCTCTCAATTTCAATTAGCCTCACAAGTAGGAATACATCTGGAATCACATTTATATTCCTTCTTTTGTCATCCCTTGACTACTGCAAGTATCACTGATTTACCACTCACCATAGCAAAGTATCTAAAGAATGTTGTCTGTTGCTCCATAAAATGAATCAACAAAGATTAAAGGACAGTGAAGTAATCTGTATTCCCATAATACTTTATTGTCATATCCAAATAGAACTCATGCACATGCAATCATACATCTCTGAATTACTGTACATGTTGGGCACGCCTCTTCCTAAGAAAGTAAACAAATTTCAAAATTACCTTTTCTAAGAGAGGTAAATTAATTTATCATGCTGACTCTGTCACTGTTAACAATAGTCTTGATTAAAACCCACTAGTTAGTCTGCTCATTCTAGAAACCACAAAAAGGGAAAATAATCTATTTCCATGAAACTATTTATCTTCTGGACCTCAGCGGAATCCCGAAGTAAAATTACTTTGATCAAAAAACATTGTTTGCAAAAAACAAACAAAACATTGTTTGCAAAAATGAAGATACTATTTTAATAACACAAAGCAAACATATTTCATATACTTTTTAAAGCCCAGTAATAGGTTCTAGTGCAGTTGATTTCTTCTACAACAAGTATACTAGATAGTTTCTGCATATCAAGTCAGAATAAAGCTTCAAGTGGCTTATTTCATGGTGTTTCTACATTTTGCTAGAAAGATAAATAATTTTATTTCTTCCTATGCTATTTTGATGATATTATACTCTACATTACTCTCAAGTCAAAATGATACTAGTTCTGACACAGACTGCCATATTTGAGTATTTTCAAAATTAAAAACTAATCAGCAATCTTTAAATGTAAATGTTTATGATAAAAAAATCCCACAGTTAAATGCGTTTAAATATAAGGATTTATTGCCAAATTCAAGTTTGTATCAATATATTGCTGGAAGAAAATAAAATTTAGTCACTTCTTAAATGGCCATATTATTTATTAGTAATCAGATTCAAGATCTATCTAGTTTTAATTATATTAATTAGTTAAAAGTATTACCTAGTGTTTAACAAATATTGTTTAATTTCCTGTGAAAGAGGCAGTGATTAAGACAGACAATACAGAATCCCAAATCTCATGGTCTCTTACAACAGTTGAGAGGGATAGGGGTAAAACCTGGAAGGCAGATAACAAATAACAACAATAAATTATACTACTAGTACTAATGAAACTAGTCTTCTGTAGGGAATTGAAATAGAACAACATGGTATAGAGTGAGTAGTTTACCTTTTGGTCTGAAAAAGTCTCTAAAAAAGTTACAATTAAACTCAGGATTGCAGAGGAAATACCCATGCAAAAATGATGAAGAAGAACAATCCAGGTAGAGGGCATATCTAATGAAAAGGCCCTAAAGTGAGGATAGTTTGCTATAAACAGAAGGAACAAACAAAAGACAAAAAACAGTGCAGCTGGAGCTTAAGGATAAGACCAGGACAGCAGTGTGCCGATGTTGAACAGCTGCTTTCTAGTAATATACATGTGTGTATATAAAAACACACATTAAGCTTATTATAAATTTTCCTAATAAAAAAGATGTCTAGCACACAATCTGTAAACAATAAGAAACAGACAATACACTATGATGTAAATTCTACATAGCCAAATGGTTCTCATGCCACTGACTTCTGCTCAGCTTTTTTATCTGTAGCCAAACCAAAGTTGTAACTGATAAACAGGTGTAGTTCCAAAGTAAACGTTGATTGACATTTATTTTAATAAGAAAGATGAAAGCAAAACAACAAAGACATATGTTGAAACCTCACTAGTTTGTCAGTTATGTAACTTCTTTGCTGTATTGCACAATGGTCTCCATATACTAGAATATATCCTCAAATTTTATGCTATCCAAAATACAACAGGCTAGACACAACACACTGTTTACTCTGCATTAATAAAGTTTTCTTGAACACTGGCTTATGTCTGGACAATCACTGAAACATTAAATAATCCCTGATTTATACTGTTTTCCAATGTCTATGTTATAAATATTCCCTGCAGAGTTAATTTCAAGCTATCAATATGATTTCATTGTATATGAAGCTGGGGGGAGATTTACTAGAGCAAATCATTATACAGTATTTCCAGCATACACATTCAATAGAAATTTTAAAAAACCCAAGAGCATAGATAATAGTAAAATGTAGTAAAATGATTAGGAAGTAATGAGCTTTGAGAATTTACTGCATTTGCTTGTAATGCAATTTACTTAATTGTAAGATTATATAATACTTGCAATAGTTGGTTTTAACAACTGGCATGCAAAATATATGAAAATTGAACAGTTGGTTTCCACAGGTCATTGCAAGCTGACTCTAGCAAACTGGCTCAACATGGATATGTATAGTGGCATAAATGAAGCTGCAGATGTAAATAGGGACATAGCTGGTAAGAGCTTTATAAATCAATATAGGGAGTTTTTATTTCATTGAAAGATTTTTATTTTATTTATTTTTTTAAAGATTTTATTTAGTTATTGGACAGACAGAGAGTGAGAGAGCATAAGCAGGGGGAGTGGCAGGCAGAGAGCGAGAGAAGCAGACTCCCTGCCAAGCAAGGAGCCCAATGTGGGGCTGGATCCCAAGATCCTGGGATCATGATCTGAGCTGAAGGGAGACACTTCATTGATTGAGCTTCCCAGGCACCCCATCATTTAAGTAGTTTAAAAAAAAAAATCTTTGGAAGTTTGAAATCAAGATAAATGCATGACTTAATTTGTGTTTTAAAATGTCCACTTTCGGGGTGTTATCAGGATTGGCCCCACAAGGAGTGGAAGTTCTTTAGCCTCCAGATTTTAGGATGATGACTTCAGAAATCACACTGATAGTCTGACATATAACTTTTAACTATGACAGATGATATTAAACTCCTGTTATGGAACCTACAAATGTGAAAGGCAATGCAAAAAGAAAAAGTACAAGAAACAGAAAAATCTAAGATGACTTCTTGATTTTTAAATGAATGTTAGTATGATTCCCATATGGACTTCACACAAATCTATCTCAATTCAACAAATTTCCACTAAAAATCTAATCATAGATTTTGGGAAGAATTTGAACAATCTGATTTATTTTTGTTGTTATTAGAGAGAAAGATAGTCCATGGGTTGGTAGGGAGGGGCAGAGGGAGAGAAAGAATCTTAAGCAGGCTCCAAGCCCAGAGCAAAGCCCAAGGCAGGGCTTGATCTCAGAACCCAGAGATCTGACCTGAGCCGAAATCAAGAGTCAGTCGCCTAACCGACTGAGCCGCTCACAGGCCCCTATGTTAAAATAGTTTAAGCCAATTTTGAAAAATAAGAATAAAAAGAAGGAACTTGTTCCTGCAGGTATTAAGCAATATTGCAAAGTCATAGTGCTATTCTGGATTAGATACAGGCTAATGAACCAGTGAAACAGAACAAAAAGGCTATTAGTATATGGGAATTTGTCAAAGAGGAGTAACATCACAAACCACTCGAGAGAGAGCTTGCATTATTTGATAATGTGTATTGCAAAAAATGGTTTGCTTCATCTAAAGAGTGTTGTAGCTTTAACTTATAACATATAAAAACTTCAAGCTAATTTATTTGAATTCTCAGTATAATTCTAAGAGTGAAAGGTAAAGTGTCTATGATACCAGGTGAGGAATGGTTTCTGAAACAGCTGCAATGGAACGTTTTGACTATACCTCATTGAAAGATTTCTGTCCAAACGTATCTGAAGGGGTAAGAGAAAGGAAGACCATATTTGTACAATTGAAAATTGCAAAGGCTTACTGTCAACAGTTCTTACAACCTAAGGGTGAAAGAACAACCCGAGAGAAAAGTAGATAATGACTATTAAGAGACATTTTACAGAAGAACTATTTCATTAATACTGAAGGAGTTTGTTCAATCTCACTAGGGATCAGAGAAATGCGAACAAAAACAATGAGATACTACTTAATATCAGGTAGACAAAAATCAAAAATCTGGTTTCTACCATCAGGCTTTTGAATAGGAAAGGGAAGCTCTCCTGACCTGTTTGTTCCAGTGAAACCTGTGGCATCCATCCTAAAAAGCAATCTGTCAGTGCTTAGTGAAGTCACTTAGTGTAAACTTGTACCTCTCCTTTAATGGCCTTAAAGAATTTAGATAGGTCTGGCCCTGAAAGAGAGATACTATCAGAGATAACGTTTTTTTATCTGAAAGACTTATCTGCTTGTCACTGCAAACATCTGATTACCAAATAACTGCTCTTCTTATCTTCTTGTGAATTTCCCTCCTCCCCTTTGAAGTCCCAGGCCAACCTCGAGATGGCATATAACTCTCAATTGCCTGGATGCCTTTGGGTCCCATATTTTTACAGGTCTCCCATACATATAAAATCAAATTTGTTCCCCCTCCATTACTCTTTCTATTAATTTAATTATTAGAATAGCCAAAGAACCTAGAAGGAAAAAAGGGGAAAATTTTTCCAACCCTAAAACCAGTAATATTAATAGAGTTCAAGGACAGCATTGAGTGGAATAAACAGATAAGATGAATAGCATAATACTATCTAGAAAACATTTTCTTTTCTTTTTTTGTAAGGATACATTTAAGTAAACTTTCAAAGTACGACTGGAAAAATATACAGTAAATTCACTAGAGGAGGGGGAAAAAAGATCTTGAGGAAGGATGATGAAGAGTATGTATTATTTTTCTATGGCTACAGTAATAAATTACCATTTATTAAGTGGCTGACAACACAAATTGTATATCTTACAGCCCTGTAGGTGAGAAGTCTGGTGTGATTCTCACTGGACTCCTTCCTGGAGTCTCCAGGGGAAAATCCCAGCTTCTAGAGGCTTCCTTCCTTCATCTTCAAAGCCAGCGAAAGTTGTACCTCTTCTCGCTTCCTGCCCTATCCCTCTGACTCCTCTTGCCTCCTATTTATACTTTTTTGTTGTTGTTGCTGAAATATAATTAACATACACTGTTAGAGTGTACAACGTGACTCAACCGTTCTATGTATTACTCAGTGCTCATCACGGTAGGTGTAGTCACTGTGTCACCATGTAATGTAATTACAATCTTATTAGCTGTATTTCCTATGCTGTATTTTTCATCTCTGTGACTTATTTTGTAACCGCAAGTTTGCACCCTTAATACTCTTCATCTACTTTACCCATCCCTGCCACTCACCTCCCCTCTGGCAACTATGAGTTTGTTCTCTGTATGAATCTATTTGTTTGCATCTTTGTTCTGTATTTTTTTAGGTTCTGCATATAAGTGAAATCATATATTTGTCTTTGTCTGACTTATTTCACTTAGCATTGTACCGATTAGATCCATCCATGTTGCTGCAAATGGCAAAAATCTCATTTTTTTTAACAGCTGAGTAAAAATCCACCATTTGTGTGGGGTGTGTGTGTGTGTCTCAGTCCTTTATCCAAAGATCAACTGAGGGACACTTGGGTTGCTTCCATATTTTGACTATCATAAATAATGATACAATAAATACAGGGATGCATAGACCTTATCAAATTAGTATCTTTGTTTTTTGGGGGCAAATATCCAGTAGTGAAATTATTAGATCCATATGATAGTTCAATTTTTAATTTTTTGAGGAACCTCATACTGTTTTCCACAGTGGCTTCACCAATTCACAGTTCTATCAACATCATATGAGGGTTCCCATTTCTCTGCATCCTTGCCAACACTTGTAATTTCTTATCTTTATTATTCTAGCCTGACAGGTGTAAGGTAATTTAATTGTGGTTTTCATTTGCATTTCCCTGATGATGACTGATGTTGAGTATGGTTTCATGTGTCTCTTGGCCATCTATAGGTTTTTTTAGAAGAAATGTCGATTCAGGTCATCTGTACATTTTAACTGGATTATTATTGGGTTTCTTTGCTCCCAGTTGTGTAAGTTCTTTATATATTTTGAATATTAACTCCTTATTGGATATATAAATTGTAAATATCTCATTCAGTAGGTTGTCTTTTTATTTTGTTCATGGTTTCCTTCACTGTGCAAAAGCTTTTTATTTTGGGGTAGTCCCATAATTTATTTTTGCTTTTGTTTCCCTTGCTGGAGGAGACATATCTAGAAAAACTTAAGTATTTCATCTCTTTGGCCTTTCTTCCATTTCTTTTGACTTTTTGCCTCCTACTTACACTTCTAAGGATCCTTGTGATTCCAATAAACCTACCTGTATAATTCAGAATACACTTTCTACCCCTAGAGTCTTAACCACATCTGCAAAGATGTTTTTGCCATGTAAGGTAAAATATTCATGGGTTCCAAGAGTTAGAATACAGACATCTTTAGCCATTATTCTGCCTATCACAGGGAAAGATAAAAATAAGTAAAAAGAAAGATGGAACAAGTTAAAAAGGGTGAGGAGAATAAATATGACACCCAAAGAAGAATAAAATAAGCTGAATTCTGTGTGCTTATGTTCCTAAAATAGAATAGGAAAAAGGGGAAGAGGGGATGGGAAGTTGTCAGCTGTGTCAAATGACTCTGAGAAGTCAATTAAGATAAGGATAGAGGAAACCATCACTGAATCTGGCAAAAGGAAAACATTTGGTGAACTTTTTTTTTTTTTTTTCTTTTTACATTTGGTGAACTTAATAAAAGCAGTCTTAGTGTAGTGGTAGCAAAGAATGCAGGATTAAAGTGGATTGAGGAGAGAACGTGAGATGAGGAAATGATGAGAAAACACAATGTCACTTCTATAATATGTGGTTTTATTACAGAAATATCTCCTTCTTGTAAAAATTAAATGCCACAAAATAAAAAGTACATGAAAGTAAACTACTGAATCCTTTAATGGAATATTATGAAATGCAACTACTGTAAGCACTTTCAAAGAGTAAGTTTTCAGAATTTTGGTTGAAAAAATGGTGAACATTATAGTATAATCACAATTGCATTAAAAGAAATAGATGCATAGATAAAAGGATAGAAAATACATGTGTTTAGTCGGCTGATATATTTAATTTTTTTCTTGTTTTACAGATATTCTATTATGAACATGACTTTTTTTCACTTTTCAGAAATAATGTAAATTCTTAGATATATTAAGATTCCCCAAAATTGTTTTTGTTTGTACTAAAAAGAAAATATAATATTTTATCTCAAAACGTGTGTTCACAATAAAAAAAAAAAAAAAACTCTAAAACGTAATGGAAAAGCAATTAGGATTTACGACTGAGGTCAGCCTGTTAACTACAGAGAAGTTCATTGAACTTTCTGAGCCACAGTTTCCTTATTGGTAAGTAAGTGGACAGTAGATATCTCAAAGGTTCCCTCCAGCTTAAACATTTATGAGAATATTCAGATTCAAATGATATTATTTTCATGTACTCATCTTCATTTATATAAAAATTCATATGATTTGCTTATATCAAAACTTATCAAGAAGAAAGCAGCCTCTTTGCTTCTAGTTATCAGAGTTTGTCAAAGTGTGGAAGAATTTGCCACAAGCCCATAGGACCGTGTCAACAAATACAGTCATAGGTACAGAGAAACTAAAGTATTTAACATGGTTTCAGAAACTCAATCACCTGTGCTACTGAAATACTGGCGTATATACATTGAAGGCTCAACATAGCCATGTGCCTGGTTGGTTGTCTTTCTTTACAGATTGTCTGCTTTGATAAGAGAGAAAGGAAGGCCACACTCACAGCCACAAGGGAACTTTCGATCATCATCTAGGCCTTTTAACAGAGAGCTCTCTCTGGAAATGTACAGAACTGCTCTGTAGTCTGAATAGCACTCACACTTCACAACTTTGGCTTTCCACTGACAGTTTTCCTGTCATGATGACTTTGGAGTTTAGCTGTAAGATGGGAGCAAATCAACTTTAAGAACTGAAGAATATCAATACTTTCTTTCCAATCCTTTCTCTATTTATATTTCCCGAGACACATCAGCCTTGAAGGGCAGCCCAGTGGGCATGGGATTATAGAAAGAACCAATGCAAAGTCTGGCTAAAAGAGTAAACTGCATGTGACTCAACCAGCTGTCAGGGAAAAAAAAAAAAAAAGAGAGAGAGAGAGAATCTACCAGAAAATAGCATCTGGTCTACCCCTGCCCACACTAACAGCCAGCTGTTTTCAGCTATTCTCACCTGCTGGCCAGGTTCTCTCAGGATGAACTCTTGCCAGGGGTGAAACAAATAAAGACAGCCAAGACAGAGCAATCAAGCTACTTCAGTCTTTTTTGTGCTTCTGGGGCCATGAACTCCGTCTGCCCATCTTGCCCTGGACCTTTGGTTTCCTATGGCTCTCCCGGCTGCCAGCAGTTTCTATGAACTTTAGACTGCCCCTCTTTCTCTACCTCCAATAATAACATCCTCCTGGTTTCTGCTTATCAAGCCTCTGGAGCGTTAGATCCCCAGCTCAGTCCAACTGATCCTAATTACATCATGACTAACGGTGTGTGGCAATTTTTGTTTGTTTGTTTTCTTTTGGGAAATATTTCCTACATCAAATTTAACCTTTGATAAAAAGTCTAGTGAAATTAATGTAGTGTATTTTAACTTCTTTTCTACATCTATATCTAAGAATGTCCCTTACCGTCACTAATTGGTTAGAATAAGCAATGGTAGATATGCACAGATTTCATCTCTTTTTAAAGTATTCCTTTAAAATATCAACCCATTAAGTTCTAATTAATCTTCAAACACGATGAATTCAACCTGACAACTGTACCGTATTCTCATTTTTTTCCCTTGAGATTCTGCTATATTTAATCCAGTTTTAGGAATGTGTTTTGTAATTCTAATGTCTAAAACATATGGAAATCTT
The DNA here is from genome assembly GCF_011100685.1 of Canis lupus familiaris. Taxonomy (NCBI): domain Eukaryota; kingdom Metazoa; phylum Chordata; class Mammalia; order Carnivora; family Canidae; genus Canis; species Canis lupus. The sequence continues at coordinate 53,837,609 of NC_049234.1, read as the reverse complement.
AGATTCCTTGAAGAAAGTCTACTGTATTTCACTCAGTGTTGGTGTTTTAAAATGTGGTATAGAAGTAAAGATTTTAGACTTTGTGGCACATTGCTCGAGTTCATATCCTAATTCTGCCATGACTTTGGACAAGTCATTTAGTTTCGTTCTGCCTCAATTTCAACGTAGTGGTGTCTACATTATAGGTTGGTTACAAAGACTAGATATGTTAATGCAAGTATGTGCTTTACAAAATACCTGGTATGCAGTATATTTTTAATAAGCTATTACTATTGTTGTTGCTATTCATCTGTATATTTTTTTCTTCTTTGCGAAGAGTATCAACAATAGTTTTAAATTCATCATTAATAAATTATGCTTTCAGGAACCTTATCAGACACTTGAAGGCAGCAGAGCTATGCTTTAGAAATCGTAGTATTAGAAAAATCATGAATATGGATATTCCAAAATATAGAAAATAGATTATCTAATCCTCTGACGTTAGACATGGTGAACAAATAAATAATAGTGTTGTGGCAGGGATACTAACCCTAGAGACAAAGGAAGAGCCCTGCAAAATCTATTTAGATTTTATTCAACAGTTCTAGTAGTCACTGAAGTAAGAAACAGTGAAACTAGTGAAGACAGATAAAATGAAGTTAGAGGATACAAAAGCTCTTAGAGACATTACAATCCCAGTAATTGTAGTTTCCTAAGAATTTTACAGATCCTCCAGGTCTGACCTAGTCCCATTATTTCACAGATCATGACAACTCAGAAACACATAAGATGCAGATGCTATTTTAGATCACATGGTTTGGAGGAAAATGAATCACAACCGGGACCTTTGTCTTATAGAGAGACCCCACTGGCCACGTTGCAATAACTACCTATGTTTGAGATCTTAGATTGAAAGCATAATGGCTGCATGTTCAAAAGCTTCATTGTATATGCATTTTACTGACCAGACTCCACAAAGACGACTAAGTTGAACTCAGGTTTAATTGGCCAGAAAGTCCTTATCAATAACAAATTCTATCAGCCTTCCTGTAGGTTTGCTTATTCTTTGTTTTATGACAGATGGCTTTTCCCTAATTAGGACTCCATTCAGAATACAGAGATTATGCACTACACCTTGAGAAAGCAAATCCCTATTCTCCTAAGAGCCCCATGTTCTTCATATCCAGAGGAACTGACGCAAAGAAGCTGAACATAATCCAGTCCTCCTTTTCCAGCTGAGCTTTCATTTCATACTTCACTACAGTTTCTCTAATCCCCACTTTCTCTTTGGGTTGCAGTGTATGGCAAGCACACAGCACGTTTAAAATCCCTGCTGATCCGTTGAGATGCTACACAGTGCATGACAGAGTTTGGCAAGCATGTGCATTGAGACCTTTTTTTTTTTTTTTTTAAACATCTAAATAAAACAGAGCCTGTGCTACCATCAGTTTTACTCTGTTTCGGAGGCCACTAAATCTTCTTGCTACTCCCAGGAGTGCCCCGTCATCGAACAGACATCATCCTAATTGGGATGTGACCAAACAGTTGGATTACAGTGAAGCATTACCTATCGGCCGAATTCCTTACACACACACACATGCACACACACCCAGCATCCTACAGAAACAAGACTTACAAATGAATGCTTGAAGACTCATTTCTCACTTTGACCCCTGGGGTCAATGATGTCAGAGAAACTAGTTCTGAAAAGAGCTCTAGAGGGGGAGTGAACAATCAGGACCAACGGTAATGAGCAGTTTTTGAAGGTCACAGCTGTTGAGCATCTAATTGTAACTTCAAAAGCTGAGTCCCGAGTTATTAATGATGTTGCTGATAAACTTTTTTTCCCCACTCCAAGTCATATAAGCTTTCATTCTAACTTCGAAGACAAAGCAAAGAGCAGCTCTAGCTATAAATGCAAGACTTTTCCTGTCTAAATGCAGCTGTGCATATTTGACTGCCTGCCTTCCTCACACACTGTAAACCGGTGACCTTCAGATAAATTGAGGCACGCCTTCTGATTCCAAGATCTCTCCTAAGGGAAGAGATCAGCAACTCTGCCAAATATTTTGTTTTAGCTTGTTAGCTACTCAGTATTATAAAACAGACTGAATGAAATCAAATAGGTAATTTGCTCAGAGAGCCAAAACGATCCTTTCTTTACTTTATATGCTTGTGGCAGAAAACAAAACACCTTCGTTTGAAACACAGACGCTATATTATGTTGTTGTTTTTTTTTTTTTTTTAAGATGTATTATGGGAGGTGGAAAGAATACTTCCACAGGCTAACAAACATTATACTGGAGGATTATAAAGTACTGTCTGGTTTTCTCAAAAATCACTAAGGACAACGTAATGCAGACATAAGGAAATACAAGGTGTACCATTAAAAAATTAGGAAAGACGCATGAGAATTCTATTTCAGAAAGAATCCCATACCCCTTAAGGACGATTTAAATCAGGTTAGCTCTCCTTTTTGCTTCATTTGATCTATTGGTTTAGAATTTCTTCCCAACTAGGGGTTAAATCTTCATATTTCTCCTATTTATCTAAACATTTATTTATACACAGTAGGTTCACAGTAAATGCTTGCTGAATGAAGGAAATGAAATGCTTTAATTATAATGTCTTTCCAACTGAAGGGCTGTTCACTGCTCTCACCACAGCAAGCCACTAAGGTTCTTGAATGAACCCCTGAGGCTGTCACAGAATGATGCAAGGCACTCACCTTTCTCCTCACCTCTCCCCAACCTCCCAGCAACCCTAGGGGAATTACTGAGCAGGTTCCACCAGGGCCTGAAGCAAACACCTGAACTTGGAACTGCCTGTTATTTAAGACCTAAGTTAGACTAGGAGAAAAACTTGTCTCCTACAGGGTAGAGATGGGAGCAAAGATCTAATTATTTTACTGAGATTCGGGTTTGTGAAAGAACATGTGTGCAAGCACCTGTCCTCATTTTCTATTCTTTTTTTTTTTTTTTTTTTTTGCTTAATAGACTCAGTTATATGCCATACGGACAAGCATGACAGTATTTTGTCAGCTATCCTTGATTTCATAGGTGGTGGTCTACAGATCGCAAATATTTTACTACTTTAAATGTAATTAATAAATGATTAAAGAAATATTTATTGAGTAAATATTATGAGCCATAGATAAGATTAAGAACCCTAGCAAATACATGGCAAATAAAACAGAGTGTCATAGCTCAAGACTTTTATAATCAAAAAGGAAAAGGTGTATATACACATAACTGTAATATAATAGTGTGATAAGTTCCCTAATACATTTTAGTGTCAAACATAGCCATCTAGTTACACTAGTTCCTAGAAACCCCTGCCAAGAATCCACAGATGAGTACATTTCCATCATTTCTGCTTCTCCATACCCCGACAAAAATGAAGACGTTTTCACCAAACACTAGTCATTTAATCATCTATCAAATATTTTCCCCTTACCACGGCAGGCTGGTGTACCATTTTGTTCAGTAGTGTCACATCACCTAAGCAGGGGTACAGGGAGATTTGAATAATGGAATGAGAATGCCATTCCCTTCAAACTGAATAAGAATCTATGTGCAAAATCCCAAAAGGCCAAATCAATCTCTCCACAGTCTGTGTTCACCAAACTCAACACTAAGCCATGGATTTTTCTAGCCATGACAAAAACCTAAATAAGCAGTGAAATAAGCATAAATTCCATTAAGCCATTTTCTTAATGAAAATTGTTTCATTAAAATGAAACAATTTATATATCCATATAATCTGAGAAGACTGATTTTTCTTGAGGGTGTAGCAAACCCAATTACTATTTGGTAAGATTTTTACTGTCAATCTTGAAAGACCCAGGGAACAACTAATCAGCAAAAATAGTCGGAAATACTATACAAGGATGCCTGGGTGGCTCAGTGGTTGAGCGTCTACCTTTGGCTCAAGGCATGATCCCAGAATCCCAGGATAGAGTCCCGCACTGGGCTTCCTGCATGGAGCCTGCTTCTCCCTCTGCCTGTGTCTCTCTGCTTCTCTCCCTCTGTGTCTCTCATAAATAAATAAATAAAATCTTTAAAAAAAAAAGATTTAATTTATAAGAAAGAAAGAAAGAAGAAAGAAAAGAAAGAAAGAAAAAGAAAGAAAGAAAGAAAGAAAGAAAGAAAGAAAGAAAGAAAGAAAGAAGAAAGAAAGAAAGAAAGAAAGAAAGAAGAAAGAAAAGAAAGAAAGAAAAAGAAAGAAAGAAAGAAAGAAAGAAAGAAAGAAAGAAAGAAAGAAAGAAAGAAAGAAAGAAAGAAAGAAAGAAACGTTATCCAAATTCTTTCCACTTCCCTTCTATGTCTACACTAACCCTTCTGGGACAATTCATACCTTTATGTGATTTTTTTCTCTGTAGGTGATACTCAAATCTGTGCTAAAGATCTGATCTACTTTAATTCCCATTATTTTCAAAATTCCTACAGAACGGACTCATGAACACCTAATAAATACATCATATTAAAAACTAAAATCATTACCTTCCTCAGAAACCAGTATTCCTTGCCAACTATTTAATTCAATGTACAAATAAGGAATATAAGCATAGGTTGAACTCAAAGCCATTAAATATTTTTAAAACCACATATAATGATTCCAAAGCCTTTTATTTAATATACTCCATTTTTAGAGAAATAATGAAAATGCTTTTAGTTTTTCAACTTTAAAGTCTATGGTCACAATGTCTCAAATATTTTGCCCCAAGTATAAATTAAAAGCGTAATTTTGCACATTTCAAAGTAGTTAATGCATGCATTTATATTCAACTTGCATTTAGAACTATTTTTAAATGGAAAAATGCACTTGTCTTGAGGGTTGTAGTCCTATGAATAGACTCAAGAAGTAAAAAGCTTTATATTTTTTTCTATAACGTCAAAGAATTTTAGATTTGGCAAGGGCTTTACAAATAGTAGCCAACCCACTAATTTTATAGACGGGATATTATATAATTTACTTCAATTTACATAGTTCTACAAGTAGCAGATGGTAGATTAATACTAAGGTGACGATATACATTATCACCCAAATCAGGACACATTTCAGAATGAAAGAGGACACTATCAGGGATTCCTGCAGGACAACAGGTCTCTCTGGGAAAACCAGAACATATGGTCAGCCTAACTGTAACACATGCAATGTGTATTTGCCATTTTAATTGAGAACAGTCAATCTGCCATTGAGACAAGAAATAAATGGGATACATAATACTAATGTGTTACATATACATAATGTATAGGCAAGTAATTTGGGAGGCATAGGCAGAAATCATAAAATGAATAAAGAATAGACAGTAACTCAGACATAGAATTAATGGAACATGGTCTATTAAACATCAATAACGAGAATGGAACAAATAAGAGTGTTACTTAGACTAGCAAGTGAAGATTATAAGCCTTAAATATTCATAAATCCCAGATCATTTCACCTCTATATTAACAGTTACTCATCCCTAAATCTTCCTCCCTTGAGGAAGATGGTTGCCTCTTGCAGACCCCATCTACTCTCTGCTTGAGAAACAGCACAATACATTAAACAATGAGCTACCTGTATACAAGTACATGCATCTCTCCAACAAAGGAAGCCACTGCCACCTTCAGGCACCTCCAACTATTGAGCTTCCTTGCTTATCTGGTCTTTGTAATGATACCATCAGGAGAAACAGAGGTGATGAAGCAGAAAGTAAATCAGGATATTGCAATCTTGTGAAAAACAGAACTAATATGTGATCCTTCAGTCCACCCCAAGGAACCCAAGGCTAACTGTGTACACCCACCCTATAGTTCTGTCCTTGGCTTCCCACTACAAAATAAGTAAACCACATGATTCCAAAATCTTGTCATCTTGGTCTGTGAGCCTTTCAGTACCATGACCTTACTTATAACTTCCCTGATAGTTTACATGGAGGTTATTATTCTTTGATATAAATTCCCACACAACAGAACATATCTCCACAACTGCATTAATTTATTTACTCATTCAACAAACATTGAATACCTTTCACAGAGTTTGCTCAATTTTGGGTGCTAAGAATATAAAGATAAAACACATAGCATCTGTTATTAAACAGAGTCCAAGGAAGAAAACAGATGAGTCAATAGACAAGGTATGGTAATGTCATACCTTAGCCTCCAGGGATCAAGGAAGACTTCCCAGAGGAAGTAATACCAGACAATATAGAACAGGTTAAAAGAGAGAAGAAGAGAAAAATAGACTGACACATTACTTACTGATGCTGTAACATTTTTTAAGTAAATGATTATTTAATACAACAACTTTATGAATTATTACAGTTATTATTCCTATTTGAAAAATAAGAGAGACTTGGAGAGGTCAGACACCTAGCAAGTAATGGAGTCCAGAATGAACACCAGGCATTCTGGCCCAAGAAACTATCCTCTTTATCACTAAATTACACTGCCCCTTACCCTGAATGCCAAGAACTAACATGTGACTGGGAGTTAGGAAGGCAAAAAGGGAAAGAAGAGCACGGCAATGAGAGAACCCAAAGCAACAGTTAGACATGGCATGGGTATGAGGAGCAACTACAAGAGATGAAGAAGCTGTTGAATTAGACAAAGCCCAGAAAATGAGATTAATAAAGCTCTTAGCAAAATATCTATCATGTCCTTTATCATGTGGCCACATAATTTAAAATCTACATCAATCTTGTACGAGAAAAACAAGTGAATACCTTATGCAGTATGAAAAACCAGAGCCAAAATAAGCTGTCAGGTTTTCAATAACTTTTTTTAGATTAATGACATCTTACAAAAATTTTAGATTTTCTGAGCTACAACACCAAACACAAAAAAGATTTTAACTGAGTATAATCTAAAATAGAGTTTTATTCATCAGTTACCTAATCATTTCTACTTTGTTTAAATTTCATATATCTAATTATTATATGCAAGCCTATGGATATGCACTTGTGTATACGTGAATGTCAATTAAAAATGGGAGAAATGCAAAAATCTGTATCACACAAGTAACTCTTCAACAATACTGCATTGTAGTAGATGTTCATTTAAAGATGGTAAAGAAATTTGTGTAACAGGAGAAATAAAATATGGGTAGGAAATAAACCAGTAAAACCCATATCTTCATATGCTGTTCAAATAACTGTTAGAATATCTTCCCATTATAAATAATCAAATTATTTTTCACTTGCTATAAATATATTAGTTAATATGAGTGAAAACAAATTTATAAATATCTGATGAACAAAATGGTTGCAGATGTGAAACTATGAGAATGAATTACTTTTACAAAATCAACAGTTTCAAAGAAAACTGAGAAGTCAATCTTTCCAAATTTGTAAGATTATTAAAAAATAAAAGTCTTGGGGCAGCCCGGATGGCTCAGCGGTTTAGCGCTGCCTTCAGCCCAGGATGTGATCCTGGAGTCCCGGGATCGAGTCCCGCATCGGGCTCCCTGCATGGAGCCTGCTTCTCCCTCTGCCTGTGTCTCTGCCTCTCTCTCTCTCTCTCTCTCTCTCTCTCTGTATCTCTCATGAATAAATAAATAAAATATAAATAAATAAATAAATAAATAAATAAATAAATAAATAAATAAATAATAAATAAATAAATGTCTTAAGGCATTTACTTTTTAACATAGAAATGAAGGTGGATATAAATATTTTTGTGTCTAAGAAAATGCACTGTAGGGACGCCTGAGTGGCTCAGTGGTTGAGCATCTGCCTTCGGCCAGGGCGTGATCCCAGAATCTGGGATCAAGTCCCACATCAGGCTCCTTATGGAGAGCCTGTTCCTCCCTCTGCCTGTGTCTCTGCCTCTCTCTCCCTGTGTGTCTCTCATGAATAAATAAATAAAATCTTTAACAAAAAAGAAAATGCACTGTAAATAGTTATTTTTTGTCTTTTAAACCTAGTTTTGATAAATATGTCATTAATGACAAATATATTTGGCATAGTATAATTCTTAAATTCTAAAATGATTTAATTATTTAAACAAGTCGTCATCATCTCTTTTTTTGGATATAGATTACATATAAATATGTTTAAGTTCATTTAGTTAAAACTTATTACAATATATATATTTTGTTAATTATTAATTTACAAGTCTGATCCAAAAATGTCTTTCTATTAATCTTAAGCAGTATTACAACATTCCAGAAATAAAATTTTTATTTTATTTTTTATTTTTTAAAGATTTTATTTATTTATTCATGAGAGACACAGAGAGGGAGAGAAAGAGGGAGGCAGAGACACAGACAGAGGGAGAAGCAGGCTCCATGCAGGGAGTCCAACATGAGACTCGATCCTGGGACTCCAGGATCAGGCCCTTGGCTAAAGGCGGCACTAAACCGCTAAGCCACCTGGGTTGCCAGAAATAAAATTTTTAGATTTGTACTACATACTTTTTAAGATGCATTCTCTCCAGCACTACTTCCACCTGATGTATTATAATTAAGTAATGATCAAAAAGGAACAGGGAAATGCAATCCTCAAATAGGAAAAAAAAAAAAAAATCACTAAACTTAGTCATACTTCCTTAATTCCATTATATATACTCTTAAAGCAAAGCCCCTTTGTTTTTGCTCTACTTATACATAGGGCATTTAAGGAGGATCACAGCATCATTATCACGGAGAACCAAAAATACTTTCATTTTCTCACCCATTTAGCTCATGCTCTGTCATCATTACATATATATGAACTTTCTGTGCATTAGCATTAGCAGAAGCTGCCAGAGAGAGGGAAAGCATTAAACATTTTGGGACTTCCCTTCAATTTACCAATTTTGTCAACCCATGATCTGATCACTTTCAATAGCTTATACTTTTCCCTTCTCTAAATGTAGGTGTATTCCCAAGATCTCTCATTGCCTATTATCTTCTATGCTTTGGTTAATCTCATAAGCCTCCATGGCCTTAATTATCACCTTTATGTTGAAAACTCCTAACTTTATTACTAGCAAACATTTTCTCTTGATATTTAGATTCATATTCCAGAGTTTGCCTGACCTTTGTATGTCTAACCCAGTATTTCAAAGACTAAGCTTTACATTTTTTCCCTGAAAACCAAAGGTTCTTCTTGACATCCTAATTCTATTCTGTGAATGGTACTACCCAGTCTTTGATTCCCTCATCCTCACTTCCTACATCCAATTAACCAGTAACCAAGCACTGCAGATTCAGTCTCTGTGCATCTCTCACATTGTTCCTCTTCTTTCCATCCCCATTGCTATATTCCCAGTTCAGACACTCATTACCTTCTGCCCTACGGCAACAAACTAACTGATCTTCCACTTTCAAGTCCCTCTCTACCCTAAAGTTTCCCACATAATTCTGATGGTTTCTAAACTGCAACTCTGATCAAGGGCTTCTAAAGAATCTCAACTGCAGACAAAATTATGTACAAAGTCTCACCCTGACATTTAAGACCCCCTACAAGATGGTTACAACCTGCCCTTCACACTTCCTGCCCCACTACTTCTTTCCTCATGTCTATACTGCTGGTTAAACTAGACTATTCACTCTTTGATGAAAATGACATAATTTTCTCCAACTAAAATTTTATTCACATAATTCAATACTTTGGAGCACCCTCCCAGCCTCCAGCACCCCCTACCTATGCTTGCAAATGATCCTAGAGATTTTCAAGAGTTAGTTAAAATACCATATTATCTAAGAATGCTTTACCCATTGTCCCTTCTCTCTTATTTTCATGTCACACCTGGGGTGCCATCTCCTCCTTCTTTAAAATTCTATAGCACTTACATGACACCACATTTCACCAAGTCATAGTTAAATGCATGCTGGTTTGCTTTTTCTGTCTCCAGCAACAGACTACAAATTGTGGAGAAAAGGGATTGCCTTACAGAGGGTTCTATGTACATTACAGGCACAAAGTGTGTGAATTAAATTAACTTGAGTTATTTTCTCTCCTCAACATTTATAGATAGTTACCCAAGCTATCAACACATAATGTGTCAAAAATATAAAGCCAGTATTTTAGAAGATTACTTTGTCTTTTCCTCAACCTAAACAGAAATAATAACAAATACTAAATAAATTCATTGAAAATTCTTCATGGATCTTCCATTATATATCTCTGGTATAATTATTACAAACAAAGAGCCAAAAAAAAGAAGAGGGAGGTAAATAGTGATAGGTAACACTAACCGATCTCAAGGACTATATGCTTAATCATATTTAATGTATTTATATATAATAACCATTACAACAATGTATGCTCTTTTATTATCACACTACACAGAATAGATAACAAAGATTTCTTTTTTTTAACATAAGTCCTTGAACTTGGTTAAGACTGCTAATAAAAAGTAAATCTGGGAATGAGCCCAACTCTTTCTGAGCCCAAAGCTCGAGTAGTAATGGTAATTCCATACAACTACTCTCTCTGTATTATTAAAAGCAAAATGGTGAAGAATTAAAGATATGTCTAATAACCAAGAAAAAGAAATTGCTTCTCAGGAAGTAATGTTGGTGAGGGAAAAGTCATCAATTTAATTAACCACATATAAAAAGAGAGAAAGAACAGAGTATCTGCCAAATTTCTATAAATTTGGGGAATACATGAAGAATGCAGAATCTAAAAACACAGACATAAGCCAATCTATGAAAGTATGATGTTTTATGCACAGCACCTGCCCTGTCCTTCCCTTTCATCTTAATTTAGGGTTAAGGCTTCTATAAATACAATGGTAGTTTCCTCTCTGTATCTGGGATATACTACAGACCTCTTTTACTACATACATTGTTTGAGTTGGAAGGAAACAGAGAAAAAAGGAAGGGATTTACTAGTAATTGAACAATTTATTCTGAGAAGTACCTGCCATTGGTAGTGTCAGATTTGCTCCTTTGGAACATATATATCATTATTAGCACACAGCAGATACTCAATTAATGAGTTAATGAAACAACCTGCAATACATTCCTAATTAAATCAAAGGATCAAAATAAAATTTTTTTTAATTTTAAACAAAAATTTTTGCCTAATTGTCAGTTTATCTTCTATTTCCCATTATTTATACTTTTAATAAGAAAAATCTAACATTGAATAATATTTTTTTCATAACCATTTTGAGAAGCTACTCACATACCTCTCAGACCAAAAGGGAAAAAAATTTACAGTTTATGACAATAGAAACAAAAGAATTTATCATATTATTATATTTTCCTGTAAATTCTCAAAGGCCAAACTAACTAACATATTTATTCTCAATTGGATGCATCATTCTGGTATTTATTCCATTTGGGAAAGAAACAAACTCCTAAAGAAATGCTTCTAAATCATGTTTAAGGCTGAGAGGTTTATTATTATTTTTTAATTTCTATCCTTTACCTATTTCTGTAGAGGCCTATTACCCTCCTTCCCACATAAAAGTATAATATGGCTCTAAATGTATATAAGAATTCTACAGAGTGATGAGCATATAATGTGTTTTGCATATCAATTAGACCTGACATTTAGTCTACAGTAGCAAACCTCACTGAAAGACAAATAAAAGTGAACAGGTTCTTTTATCTGAAATAATATTGTTATATAAAACAAGAAGCTAACACAGCACTTTGAAGGCCACATTATACTGTTCTCTTGTGGTAACAATTACATCCAAAAGGCTGAGCTTGTAAAACAGAGGGTTTTCCATTGCTAGCAATATTCATCTGTTCTTCTTTGACAAGTTCCTTCATCCCCATATCTCCCTAAGAGTTCCCAGACTTAACCTACATACGTCAAACTACAATGTAGTAACAAAATTAGAACTTCCAAAAACTTGGGAGTAGGGGAAGTAAGAATATGAAAACATGCCATAAGTTTAACTTATCAAAGTCAATGTAAGTAACGCTAATAAAAACATAGTAAGAGTAACATGGTCTCAGATTTTCCCATGATCATCAGTTATAGCAAATAAAAATATAAAAACCAGTCAGAAGTCAAGAGAACTTGTTTACCCCAGGCCCATGCTTAACTTTCAGGACATTCTAGCTGAGAATCAAGAGAATAGGAATTGTTCTGTCAAGAATAGGGTTTGGGATGGGTGAATATGAAGGAAAATCAATACACTTCAACCCTATAGCAAATTTTTAGTTTTAAGCTGAAGAGGACTCAGGTGGCACAGGACATTCCAACAAGCAAAGATAATATCATTTGCAAAGATATAGAGAAAAGGGGCATGGTTTGTCCGGTAAGCTGACAGAAATTCTACAAGACTGAAGAGTAAGACGTGTAGAAATGCAGTCTGAGATAAGAGAAAATATGTCGCCTACTAATCTTATTTACTAGGTGTATGTGTTCTGGCCCACAGGTTTTAAAACCTCTCACATTTACCTCTCCCTGTTCCTCATTTAGTCAGTGGCCACTGATTTGCCCTATCATGTTGGAGAGTTCATAGTATATAAAAGAATTGACTCGATTCCCAAATCATGTTGTTAAACAAGTAACCCAACACATGAGTTTTTGCCACCCTTTCTCTGCCTCTCTCAGTTTGTTAGAACACTGTTACATGCACAATTGAGCTCTTCAACTACGGTCTTAGATTAATAGTGTTAAATATGCTTATATTTTTTAGTGCAGCTTTGATTGTCTTCGCTCCAGACCAGTGAGGGTATTAGACGTCTTCAAGAATTTGCATCATTTTACAATGTCATCAAAGGATATGCTATTCTAATAATCAGTTTTAATTAGGCAAGAGTATAAATCAAGATTCACTTTTGAGGTACTCTCAAAAGACACATGGAGATTATATTAGGTTAGTATTTTATTAAACTGTGTGTCATATTACACTGTTAATGAGTACACATATGAGCAGATTAGTCTCCTGTTTCTTCCAAATGTTGACATGGAACATTGTACTAAGAACTGAATGAGGGATCCCCGGGTGGCTCAGCAGTTTAACGCCTGCCTTCAGCCCAGGGTGTGATCCTGGAGTCCCAGGATCGAGTCCCACGTTGGGCTCCCTGCATGGAGTCTGCTTACTCCCTCTGCCTATGTCTCTGCCTCTCTCTCTCTCTCTCTCATGAATAAATAAATAAAATATTAAAAAAAAAGAACTGAATGAATGTCAAATACATCCAGACCTGCAGATCAAGTGTCCCAACAGTTCGACCTGTTTCCTTGCCACAGTACTGAGAAGTACGTATTGCAAATGCACATATATAGTAAGAATTCCGTCAGCTGTTTCATGGGAACACAGGAGAACTCAAAATCAGATCTAATCTTGGCTCTACTATAGCCCTGCTTGGTATTACTGGGAAGTAGAAGGAAGGACTGAATACAAATCCTAGCAGATGCTCTTTTGTTATAGAGTATCTTACCATACCTAAGCCAAAACAGAATGCCTCACAAAGAATGGAAACAACGTATTTTTAATGAGAATAACTTATGATCATCAAATAGCATTTTTAATTATCTTTCTTTTTCAGATTTGTATATTCTATTATGAGTATATTATAAGTTATGAGTTCTTAAATTTGGGGCAAAAGTTAGGTATCTATTCAAAGGAATGTGTTAAAGGAGTGACTTGTACATGTTTGGATAATAACACTATCATTCCTTACCAACATTCTCTGCTTCATCTTGTCTTTCACATCTCAATAAGAGGCACTCATTCATCATGCTATCTTTTAAGCCAAAAACCTGAATGTCCTCTGTGTTTCTCTCTAATCACATATTCCATGAATCCCCAACTCCTATCATTTGATCCTCATCATCACTAATGTCACTCAGTCCTTGAGTCAGGGCCACCATCATTTCTTACTTGAATCAATAGAATAACCTTCCTATCTCCAGTCTTGAAGCCTCTGGTTCATTGTTCAAATGCAGGCAACAGGTCAGTCTTTGCTTATTCCTGTAAGATTAACTTAATTGTTGCCTCACTACTGTCAGAAAAATTCTTAACTCTGCATAATGTTGTTATCATGCCATCCTGATCAGATATTTAACCACTTCTCCACATAATTTCCGCTCCTACATTTAGAACTCCCACTGGAATATGTGCAGGCCAAATCTTGTGTTTATTAGCATTTTACAAACAAGGTTCTTGGCCTCTTCAGTTACAGGGGAGTAGTATTCTCCAGCAAGCATTTGCCACACTGTACTCTCTTACTGTGTCCCAAGAGTCACTGAGAGATCAAAGTTTGTGAGTTTCCTATCTGTGTCTTCCTAGCACTGAGTGCAGTACTCAGCACGCACTTATACTCAATCCAATGTCATTGGAAAAATAAATAAGGGCAGGAATGAATGATGGAATATCCAGTATTTAATAATTCAGGTTAATTTTAAAGGCTGGCTTTTGTTTAAAGTAACAAAAGTTTTCTACTTACTTATTATCATAAAGGCATTCCCATTTATAAACATAAAAACCTAAGAGTGGGGAATATGAGGGGGAAAAAAAGTGATGGTAGAATTTGATGTGACTCTCCAAAATACTTATAGAATACAAAAGGCTCTTGTAGAAGCATTTTAGCTCTTAGCAAAAGGTTCGCTTTAAAGTGAGCACGGACAGAGATTTTATGAGTAGCCAGGACTGAAATGCTTCAGCTGTATTCTGAGAGAACACTCCTATGAACCCTGAACACTGTCTGTGTGGTTTGCAGGACGGTTATTTGCAGACCATCTCAATGAACTTCTTATGTATCTGCACGAAAATCACAATTAAAGTAAGGAAAATCCTGATAAAAAACACATTCACATTCCTTTGGCTGGAAGGAAAAGTCTTGGTATCTAGTCATTAACTGGGCAATCTGCCCTCAGACTTCCTTCTGCCTTAATATGCTAAAGAGAAACAAGTCTTCTGAGAACAATGTTTTTAAACTCTTTATGCTTTGCTGCTCGACTGTGTAGTCCTAATTCCTATGAATCCAAACACTCATTAGCTCTTAAGGACTGTTATTAGCTATCCTGAGTCAAATGAATATAAAATTTTAAAAAGGACAAAGTTTAATTTCAAACCAATAAAAGGATTTTTTTGAATGTTGTGAGGTTTGTTTTTGTTGGGTTTCTACTTTCTTGTTTTACTATCTATAGAACAAATATAGAGGTTAACATTTTTAAAAGGAGTATCAACTTGATTTTTCAATAGAAATTGCATTAATATCAGTCTCTATGATTGATATAGATTTCTTTTTTTTAAGATTTTATTTATTTATTCATGAGAGAGACGCAGAGAGAGAGGCAGACATAGGCAGAGAGAGAAGCAGGCTCCCTGCAGGGAGGTTGATGTGGGACTCCCAGGACTCCAGGATCACACCCCTGGCCAGAGGCAAGTGCCAAACCACTGAGCCACCCAGGCGTCCCTATTGATAGTGATTTCTGAGTTTTCTGTATCATGGAATAGAGTATCTTGCTTCTATAACAGACTGTTGTTTTTATTTTGAGAAAGAGGAGGTGAAAAAGAGTGGAAGCCAGAGTTCACTGATGTTTTCTTGTGTGCACTCTTCCCTGTCTCTTCAATTTGAAGAGCTCAAAGTAATGTGGTATTTCCTTTTTCACTTTCATTTTTAATACCTGTCCAAGCATTCTAGCTGTTTTTATTATCCTCTATATCAGTAAAGTTTATGCCCCTGTAATATTTACTGTTTTTTTCTTTATTCTTTCTTTAGAGAGCACTAGAAGATGACCTTCAGATGCTCTTTATCTCATTGATAAAATTACTTTTGCACAAAAGCAGCTTTCAAAATATATTGTCTCATTATAACAGATTAACATGATTCTGTAGGCTCCTTTTTGAAATTACAGGACATTTACCTCCATCTCCATTTATGAGGTCACATGAAGGATGTCTTATACCTATACTTTCTTTTCTGTCTAAAGCAAAATATAATGAAATTTTCCCATTTGTATGTTGAGGGAAAAGCATGATTTAAAACCCATTACTACACTGACACCTGCCATATACATGGCAAAAAGTAAAAGCTAGTACCATAGAAAAATCTGATTAAGCAGTAAATATTGGGAAACATTTAAATTCAGCCAAGTTCTTAGGAAAATTTCTATAGGAAAACTGTTTTAACCAACCAATATTCTGTTTTTGTTTTTGTTTTTTTCCTCAGAAGCGAATTGCCAGCATGTGTGTGTATATATGTTAATGTTAGTTTCTGGTTTGAACATTTATAACATTGACTCAAAAATTAAACTTTATTTTTGGATTTCTTCTTCAGTAATACTAGAACCTGTGATGAATGTCCATGCACGGGAGTAAATTAAATAATATTAATTTAATAATATCATTTTACAATATAAATCAAAAGCCAACATCATGAGGAAAACTTTGTGACTATAAATCAAAAGCCAACATCATGAAGAAAACTTTGTGACTACTGAAGCACATTCTGTGAAAAATATGACTGCATCAAATTGAGACAACTTCAGTTTTGAAATGGTAGCATAAAACAGAAAGCAGAAAACAAAAGTTCTTAAAAAATGTTTACTATACATTTTCCTTGAATTTGCTGAATGCACTAGAGTCAATTTTGCACACTTCTGTGGAAGCATATGCACTCCCCCATCACTAAGCATCAAGACCAAGGGGGAAATGTTAATCTGAATGGAACGATTCTAAGTTATTGATCAAATGAGGTGATTGAGTAAACAGAGCCACTGTGAGTGCCAAGTCACTCTCACACTTACTTGTTCTACGTGGCAGCAGTAAATGGAGAGTTAGGTTTAACTCTCACATGCCTTTTAAATCTCAGATGGATTTATGATACATTTCCCTTGGTCCCTGACCTGAAAACAAAGTATCCCAACTTATTTCCCAGAGAATATGGTAATGGGGCTAAAAACATAAGCTCAGTGGTATTTCATGTTTCTTTGCCAGTATTTCTTGTATGAATATCCCCTTGAAAAAATTATGGGATAGAAGAGATGACAGTTTTAGGAAAAGACTTGGTATTTATGACCCCCCACCAGGCAAATGTTTCCCAGCCTTTTTCATATAGCCTATGAAGGAAATTATTCCATACATACTACACATACTAGTCTGTAGAGTATATACTATGTATGGAATATATATCCACATTGCATTCTTATAAATGTATGTAGGGAAATATATCCATATTACATTCATATAAACTTATAAATTTGTTTAAACATTAAAAATGAATAGATTAACATATATATTACATATATGAATATATATTACATATATAAAATATATAAGTATATAAGTATATGTAATATATAAAATATATATTACATATTATATTTATTATATTATATTCCCTGGCGGAAATAAGAGGGATAGGAGTGCCTTATAGATAGATAGGAGTGCCTCACTTTTCTTTAATGAAAAAAAGAAAAATGACATCACCTAAGTATTACATAAAGATAAAATATAAAGTATTGGGGAAAAGAATAGTATTGAATTTTGTGCAAATATTACATAAAATATCTTGCTGGAGCTTCAAGAGATGGATGTCATTCACTGCACTTGCCAGCCGCAAAGACAATACTATAAAGTACTCCCAACATTTTCGTAAGAAAATCAGGTTGCTTTTATAATCACTTTTCTATCAGATTTTATGCTTTAAATGACTATATGCAATTCCCAACCAAGATGTTTTCATCATACTCTCCTCAAAATCTTGGCAGTGTCCATTGATGATAAGTTCTTTTTTTTTCCCCAAACACGCCAATGATCAGAAATGTTAAAACTTGTCATTTACAACCATCACATTTTACAGTAGTTGAAATGGTCACTAAAAGTAATTTTGAACTTCCTGTGGTGATGCAAAGATACTTCCAACCCATTCAGAAATGTAAAGTCAAACATTTTGACATGACGATGAGGCTCTAATGCAGAACAAGCATGCAGTGTTAAACAACTGGCGAGGAGACCCCTAAATGTCAACATCGAGTGGATGCTGACAGTAAATAAATGAGAAGACACTTTTGGGGCACCGCCTGGGGCTGAGCCTTCCAGGAGTCCCTGCCCAGCCGCCCCCCAGCCCCCTGTCCCCACCGCTGGCCGCACCTTGGGCTGCACTCTGGGCTCCTTGGGCACCTGGACCACGAACTCCTCTGGTAGCTCCACGGGGCCCTTGTCCGCGATGAGCAGTGGCTCGCTCTGCTGCTGGTTGCTGAAGGAGATGTCTGGGTGGCAGAGCGCCTCCTGGGCTGCGCTCAGCATGTCGCAGTGGAGCAGCGAGGCCTGGATGTCGCTCACTGTGCTTGCCACCTGCGGGGACCGCAGGGCGCACCATCAGACTCCGCTCAGCTCAGGCTGGCTGCAGAGGAGCCCAGCTAGAGGCTATTCCCAAGGCTGCTCTCCGCTGCAGGCCATAGCCCCTGGACTCCAGCCACCCCAGGCCCCACTCTGACAACCCTGGGGCTGAGGACAACACAGCCCCCCCGTCCCTGGTGTGGTACAGACTGTGTATTTCTGCGCTAGCCAGACACTTCTCTTAAGGAAGCCGAACACCTCATCCTAATCCCTAGCAGTAATTGGAAAAATTAGACATAATTATTGAAAGCAGATAAAGCTACTTGGAAAAATATAGATTTTATATTTTATACATGCACAGCATTCGGCTGTAAAATTATGGGTATTGATGTCACTACGTATAAATAAAGATGTTACTAAACTAAGTATCTATACACAAAAAGCTTGATGAGGTAAGGAGTGCCGAAAGTTTCAGAGAGGTGTTTATTGATTTGTTTTATTAGTTTTGTTTTATTTATTCTGTTGTTACACTTATATGGATTGTTTTGTATTTATATGTTTCAAGTCATTTAACATTTTTTGAGAGATACTGTATGAAGATCTGTGAGGAACATTAAGGGGAAAAGGATATACATACATTTTTGCCATTTAAATACACAGCGGATTTACTGACAAATGGTACATATTACATAAAAGAATAAATATGGAAGACCAAGACAATAATGAAAAAATAAAATTGTACATATATGAATTTTTTAATAATTCACAAAACAGTCATTCATTATATGCTATGAAAAACAGCTATTTAAGTACACTTTTTACCTGGTAAATTGATACACGAGATACGCATTTTTCTACACTAATTGCAACTAGTGTGATAAACAGGAATGATAATGAAAATGTTCTTACTAACAGAAAGGAACAGTCTTTACAAGGAAAAAAGATTTGCTTTACACAATTATTTTTAACATATTATGACATGCATATTTAAGAACACATTAATAATGCTGTATGACTACCATTCAGCAGTCAGGAGAGAAACTAGGAAATTCAATAAGACAAGAAAATTTATGATCATCTTTCTAACACTGTAAGCAGTGGCGCTCTAATTTCTTGACGTATAAGATTTGCAAATTAAGAATGAAATACATGTTCTCTCCCAAATTACAAGAAATTAATCCCTAGAGAAAACAAAAATATTAAGAAATTTGTCAAACAATCCATCTTTGATTTAAAAAAGTTTGAAATATAACTAGCCAGTCTAGAAACATAACTAAGTTTAGCACTGCCCTGAAACAACTTTATTTATACTCATTATAATGGGTGAATATTAAAATATCTGGGCAAGAGGTAATCTTAATGCTATTTTGATAGACCGTATAAATGAAAAAGGCATCTCAGGAAACAAGTTTCAAGACCAAAAAAGTTGTGAAAATCAAAATCTCTAAGTAATTATCTCCTTTAATGTTTAACTCCAATAATATTTTTTCTGAACTTTTGACTTCTTTTTTTTTTTAAAGATTTATTTATTTATTCATGAGAGACACAGAGAGAGACGCAGAGACATAGGCAGAAGGAGAAGCAGACTCCACGCAGGGAGCCCAACGTGGGAATCAATCCGGGTCTCAAGGATCACGTCCTGAGCCAAAGGCAGACACTCAACCACTGAGCCACCCAGGTGTCCCTGAACTTTTGACTTCTAAAATATCCCTCTCCTCGTTGCCCAAAATGTGACTAATTCTTAATTATATTTTACATGAATATATACAGGCATGTTTTAACTAACATCTTTATAAACTATACTATGGAAGGAAATTGGCAAAAGATGAAAAAACTATATTTTCCCATAGGCTTGAATTATAATAGATTAAATGATTTCACCCTCAGCCAAATTAACATATAAGGACATTTGGAGTGATGGAGCATGCACGTACTTGTTTGTTCAACAAATATTATTGAGTTCATATTATGTGCTAGGACTTTTTCTTGGTGCTGGAGATTTTGGTGAGCAAAACAGATCATGTAGCTACTTTAATGAATCAGAGACAGAATACACAGATAAGCAATTTTTAATGCTCTATAAATATAAGTAATCTACAGAAAATTTAAATACGGTAATAAGTAAAGGATACTCTGGTTTACGTTTTATGGGAGACTTAATCTGTGGGAGTAAAATTTAAACTGAGATCTCAATGAGACTGAAATCTGTTCGTCACAAATAAAACCAGGAGTAAAGAGCATTCCAGACTGCTGCAATTCCTCAGGTTGGAACAACATTGGTCTACTCAAGAACTAGCACAACGGCCAAAGAGCCTATATGTAGTAGGCTGGGAGAAGAATGGTCTGGATTGAGATCAAGGACATAAGCAAGAGCCAGATCATGAGCTCATACCAAAAGAAGTTACTGTTTAGGAGGAACAGGGCAGGTCACAGAAAAAGACTTGGGAATAGTGACCTCTAATAAACTACAGATTATTTTGGAAAAGGTTAATCTCTAGACTAAGTAGAGAATGACAAATGATTTAAAGTGAAAAGTGGAAACATCACCAGCTACAAAATATAATACTATGTACATTAAAGGAAAATATGTATGCTTAAAGAAGAAATAAGAACATTCTCAAACGCACCAGAAAGCACAATATCTAGAGAGTTAGAAGGAACAGGTTCAGATTAGAGAATAAAATTATTTCATGGAGCAAGCCGGAGGAATACAAAATATCATAAAGTTTGGTAGACTTTGTTAAGTTGAAGGAAATTAGTCTCTGATTTGTTGTATGAAACTGGGGTAGGGATGCCTGGGTGGCTTAGTGGTTGAGCATCTGCCTTCAACTCAGTGCATGGTCCTGGGGTCTGGGATTGAGTCCTCCTGCATCAGGCTCCCTTCAGGGAGCCTGCTTCTCCCTCTGCCTATGTCTCAGCCTCTCTGTCTCTCATGAATAAATAAATAAAATCTTTAAAAAAAGAAATTGGGGTATCTTATACATCTATAGATCTGAGTCTCCTTTAACCTCACCATCTCTATTGTAAAAGGAATCCAGTGTCACTAAGCCAGTGGCAGCAAAAGTGGAGTGATTGTTACACTGCCCACATGGACAAGGGCTCTCAGAACAGACCCAAAATCCGGACATTTGCTTTAAAAATATTGTATATGCTACACTTAAAATGCTCTATGAGTCTAGGAGAAATATTTATTGGAGTTATAAATATAAATCTAATTTGTCTTCCTGAAGCTATTATAAAAATAAGTCTTCAAGATAAACATCGTAGTTGTGAGTCTGGTATTCCATTAGAAGCACAGAATCTGAAGTCTGGGAAGAATCATTCAACTCACTTGCTAGCTAACAACCGCTAGAGCATGCCTGCTAAAAAACTTTGAAACTAAAGTGCCATGTGAAGAGGCAGTGATCAGAAACTCAGCCAGTCCTCAAGGCACCCAATTGTATCTGAAGCAATAAGTTCTTCTTCATATGAAGAAAGGTGATACCTATATCTTGGCATTCTCCAACCACTTGTGTAAATTCTATATAAATGGGCTGTGCAAATACATCAAGCTGTTCCCAGAAGGTACTTATCTTCAAGTATATTTGAAGAGAGTCTACACATTCTAAATTTCTTTTCCAGATTAAAATGGGAAAGATGATTTAGAAGAGCGTGCACACACACACACACACACACACACACACACACACACCTCCTATAATATTCCTCTACCATCTCCATTTGAGATCACATTTTCAAGCTCTGTTATATGAACCCTTAGATGTCTCAAAGGAAATTTTGTTTTGGGGACAGGAGGTAATAAGGCCAGCATATCTTCTTTTTCTCTCTTTCTAACCTTCTTGAGAAAGGTTAGTTTCTTAGTTTCTTCAAAAATTGCATATCTGATTAAGACTTCATATTTCTAAAATAGAGATTCACTAATATTTACAAGTTTGAATTGCTTTCATCCTAAATAATATTTAATACTCATCATAAGCAATATGAGTCATTGCCATATCCAAATTGTCTATATAATCACTTCATACTCAGATCTTTCCCTATATAAACACTTTGATTCTGCTTTCCTAGTGGACAAACATAAACTATGAAAATTAATATTTCAAAATCTACTGAAATGATCAAAAATATTTCCCCATGTTTATGTTAGTCTCCAAACATCAAAAGCCATCAAAGCATCAAAGTTCCTGAATAATAGTTTGAGGTGAACTTAAGGCAAGAAGTAAGGAAAGGAAAAATAATGAGCACGTGAGGTATAAAGTCTAAATGATGGCAATATCAGAGTTCTTATCATATCCGTGGAGTTTAAAATTGAAATAAATATAAAAAAGTCATATTTCAATGATATATACTTTGAGATCAAGATTTAGAAATAATAAAAGTACAAAATAAGCATTATTGCTAACCAATTTGATGGTTTCTGTTTTCTTGTTCTCCTTTGATGAACAGCTATGTAATTCAGCCAGTTATTCAGCTTCTTCCTCCAAGCATCTATCGATCATAATAGTGAGCATGGGATCTAGACAAAACCATGGGCTGTAATGCTCTCTATAAGGTGAGAGAAATGCTAACAACAAAATACCACCAGAGAGTACCTATCAGGACTACAAGTGATTTAAATTTCATATACTAAGGATGCTTTTCACAAGTCATTTGTTTTTGTGTTTGGGAGTAATATTTTACCATATTTTTAAAATAATTAGCTTATTATAAGCCTTCTAGAGTTTGAAATGTAGTAATTACAACTATGACCTAACAAACTATTCATTTTTACTTTTCACTATTATCTCTAGGTTTATATAAACATAATACTGTTTTCTTCCCTAAATGAAATATTAAAAATTTTACTTGTTTTGTTTTATAATATGTAGCTCAATCTTCTATATGTTATTTAGATTGGTTTATTTATAATTTAAATCATAGGTCTATGAAATAAGGCAAATGCTCATAGGTCATTAAAATGCCTTTGGAAGAAGCCTCCACGACATGTTTAAGATTTTTGAATTTCTCTTTTTTTCTTTTTTTTAAGATCTTATTTATTTGAGAGAAAGAGTGCACACATGGGAGAGGAAGCATAAGCGGGCAGTAGGATAGAGGAAGAGGGTGAAGCAGACTCCCCATTGAGCTGGAAGTCCAACATGGGACTAGATTCCAGGACCCTAGGATCATGACCCAATAAAGGCAGATGCTTAACTGACTGAGCTACCCAGGCACCCTTGAGTTTCTCTTCTAATAACTATTTGAAATGTCCCTGCATCATTAGATGGATGGCTCTGAATCTATTTTTTTTCATCTTAAAATTACTGACACTACTACCTATGACTCACTGGATATGAGTATTTATTGAGCTATTGTGTGCAAAGGTGTTCAGCTAACTGTAAAGTACTATGTAAATGCTAGAAACTATACTAAAATACTTACATGGTTGATTGATAAGGAATGTCTAATCCAACTTCAGTGTAATATTCATATATAAGGAGAGAAAGAGAGAGAGAGAGGTGGGTAAGGAAATAGGGGAGGGAGGAATCAGCAAAAAAGAGAGGGAAAGAGAGAAAGAGAGGGAGAGACAGACAAGAGATTACTGCTTCTGCTTCTTTTCTTGTCAATAAAAACATTTTTCCAATCTTGCTTCCTTATGCATACTGAAAGGCACTACCTTTCCCTCACCACCTTCATTTAGTCATATAAGAAGATTACTTCTTTCCTGATTTCTCCCTAAGGTGTATGTGACAGCTGCATAATTTCTTTATCGGCTGGGTAGTAATCTCTAACAATAGTCATAAAAGTTTCAATTCAAGCATCCGACAAGGAAGCCACCAGGTAGAAATTACAACATGGAAGTTCTTACACAGAGAAAAATCTGTTTCATTCTAGTTCTCAGAAGAAAATGGTTTTGTAGTGATAAATTACCCACCTGTGTATAATGAAGCAACTTTCATAGCATACCTGGATATTATTCAATTTAACTCAATATACTTCTCTAGACCGAATTGCTTCATGAAGCATTGGTATGCCCTACGTGGGTAAACAATTTCCCTTTCAAACTGGGTTCCTTACTCTTCTTCTCTACAACATAGGTTGTTACAGTAAAATAAAACATATTATGGCTAAACTGTCATCAGAAGACTGAATGATCAAGATATAAAAGCTGTATGATATTCTGAGAATAGTGGAAGCGTCAAACACTTGGTTATGAATGAAACTAAAGAGAAACTTAATCCCTACTTGTTAAAAAATAAAAGAAATAACACTTAAAGAATACTTTTTAGAGGTACCTGGGTGGCTCAGTAGGTTAAGAGTCTGCCTTCGGCTAAGATCAAGATCTCAGAGTGCTGGGATGAAGTCCTGTATCAGGCTTCCTGGTCAACAGAGAGCCTACTTTTCCCTCTCCTTCTGCCACTCTCCCTGCCTGTGCTCTCTCACTTTCATGCTCTCTCAATTAAATAAATAAAATCTTAAACAATATAAGAAAACTTTTTAATTGGTTTTCAAGTCTGGCATCTTTCATATCCTAAAAATAGAGGGAAAAATTGTAGTTCATTCATAGCAAGAGTTGCCTAGATTCTAATACTGTGTTGTAAATATCTCAAACATTTGTTAAAATGAGTAAGCAGAGAGTAAAGTCTCTGCTGTTGTAAATTTATTTCAAAAATTTAGCTTCTGACAAGTAGACATTATATTCATTCAAAATAAATAAAGTGTGTATTATATATCTTATTCATCAGATGAATGATTACTAATAATTTTTTTCTTTTTTAAGTAAAAATATCTACTTTTGTAATAAAGTAAACAGATTTAAATTTATGGTAGCAAAAATAAAACTCTAGAATTTATTATTTGGAAAATACTGGTTTTCTTTTCATTCCCTTCCCTCTACTTCCCTATTAAAGTATACTAAAATTGTAATGGTATGGAAGCTATGCTTTCAAAATGTTGTATAGTAAATCATTTCTTTAAAAATCTTTATTACAATAGTAATGGGACACTTTTCCTTAATCATAGTGCCAATTATACATGGTATGTGGGAAAAAAAACAGTGAAAACCATATATATTTTAACAGAAACCTATCTTGTTAGTTAGTTCTATCTTAAATTAATCATAACTGGCATCTCTGAAGATAGTTGAGAAGAATGAAAAGTTTTTAATCAATTGTTTATTCTGGTAGTAAGAGATTTTTACCTCCACCACTGCTTCCTCAACACAAAATGAATGACTAAATGCTGGTTAACAGGAAAGCAGATACATTAACAAGCTGACATGTTAAAATGACCTATTATATTATGTTGGTTGTGTATACATAGAGTATCATTATTATTGGATGCCACCTGGACATGGTGGTTTTTATCTGGGTGCAACGGCATGACATCAAACCTGTCTCCTAACAATAGCCTGTAACCTATAAGACATGTGGGCTATCACAGCTATTCCCACTGTCCTGAGCTATTGTGACTAATCTAAAAGGCTTTCTTTTAAGCAAATGTGCAGCATTTCCCAGAGGGACAGCATCATACTAGCCTGTTGCTTTGAATTTTATGTATTATCTGTCTTCATTATTAAATAATGTGCCCTTAAGGTTTCAATGGTTACACCAACTTCACTATCAAAAGGGAAAAGAAAGGATCCTTGCTAAATAGTAGCCACCATTGTTGATTTGTAACAAGAGCTATAGAAAAGTATAGTCTTGATCTAATTCAGGTCTTGTCTATGATTACTACTTTCATGTCTTCAACAGCTTGGAGAGAAGCAGCAATGTGTGAAAGCCAACTGTTCATTCTTTTTATAAATATAGAGGACTGTTTTTGTTTTTTTTTTGGTTTTGTGGGGTTTTTTTTGTTTTTGTTTTTGTTTCTTTTGGTCATCTACATGATCTGATAATATCTGAATCTTTTTCCTCATGTCATCTGTTATTCTCTAATGCAACAATAAAATCAGTGTTTTAAAGTCATCTCAGTGCAGGGAAGAAAAAAAATGAAATCACTGTAAAATGCTATTTTGGTTTTACACAGTATTTGTATCCTTAATCAAAATAATGATTTCTATTATTTAACTCAATATACTTATCTCCTTTAACTTAATAGTAAACTAAAAGAAAAAAAAAAGTAAACTAATAATACCAAAGTGCGAGTATATCTGTCACTGACTATTCAATATCTTTAAGCCCTGGATGAATAGTGAGGACAGGAAATTTTATTGGGTTTATAGTCTAATTAAAAGCAACAGGCTTGCACTCTGAATAGCTTTTCAGCACTCTTCAACATTTTCTTAAATGCTGATCTAAGCTTAAGATGTTCATTAGTAACTCATTAAAGACTTAGTTACAGTCCAGTGAGTGAGTCCTGAATATAATGATAGAATGTGTGTACAAATGTGTAGGCTCATAATTAGAGAAACTGTCACATTTGGGGATTAAGAACACACAATGCAGTCTTTGAAAAACACTATGGAAAGTAAGTGACCCCAAGATGGTGTTGTATTTTAAATTTTGCTTACTATCCAGGTCATTTGTTTTTTTAGTTCTAATTCCAAACGGTATGTTTTAATGACCACATTCCTCTCAGGATTAAATGTGTGAGGCTTTGTATTAGGGCCCTTCTATACATTATTTTATTTGATCCTCATACTATAATAAAGTAGGCCTAATTAGCCCTTTAACAAATAAGGAAACTGTGAATCAAATTAGTTAAGGTCATATACCTTGGAAGTAACAGAGTTGGAATTAGACTCTAAGGTCTGAAATCTTTCTTTTCATTCAATAGGGGCATGCAAATTAGGATTCTAAAAGCAGCTTACATTGGACGATATTGTAAATTTCAGTTTCTGGGCTTTACATAAATATTACTTCCTAATATGTTGACATGACATCTTCTTCCATTCATTGTTCCTTAAAGCTGCAGGAGTTGTTCAGGATCAACATTTATAAATTATGTATTATCTTTCTTTAGCATTCTCCTAATCTTTTCTTCTCAAATAGTAATATTTTAGATAAGCCTAGTGTGCTTAAATAGAGCAAATTTGCTAGCATTATTGCCATGTAAAACCTCATGTTTTCTTCTGTTACTCATCTTTGCTGTTTTTTTACTTTGTTTAAAGCAATGATATGAGTGGGTCCAGGGGGCTACCAGGCTGGCTCAGTTGGTAAAGCACTGACTCTTGATTTTGGGGTTGTGAGTTCGAGCCCCACATGGGTGTTGAGACTACATTAAAAAAATAAAGCTGTAAAAAAATACTTAAGCTGTGATATGAGTGGGCCCAAAGGTCACTATTATGCAATATGTAGATTTGATAGACATAATGTATTATAGAACTTTTTTGAGATGAAGTAAAAGAGGCATTAAGTAGCTTGCAGAACATATTAGAGAAAAAGAATCTATGGAAATAAAATGACTCAATGTTTACAATATAATTTGAGTGAAAGGGACCCCTGGGTGGCGCAGCGGTTTGGCGCCTGCCTTTGGCCCAGGGCGTGATCCTGGAGACCCGGGATCGAGTCCCACATCGGGCTCCCGGTGCATGGAGCCTGCTTCTCCCTCTGCCTGTGTCTCTGTCTCTCTCTCTCTCTGTGTGACTATCATAAATAAATAAAAATTTAAAAAAAAAAATAAAAAAAAAATAATTTGAGTGAAGACACAAAAATATATAAATAAGAAGATTTCCAAAATTTGCAACGACAAGAATTCAGACTAAAACAAAACAGAATTATTTTTTGCCATGAGGATTTAGGTTTAATGTTCTTTATCACGTTCTTAGGGAAGAATAATTGAATACTATCAGAAGAATTCAATTAATTACCTTGATGTTTTGTATGTAAGTCACTACCATACAATTCACATATCAGAGTAAAATCTCAATCACTGTCAATTATTAGTTTTTGTCATAAAAAAAACCTGATTTAATGAACTACTTCTAGCAATTAAATATGTAAGTAAAAGGGGAGGAGGCATGAGGCTAGTTAAATGGCATATGATTTCAAAGTGAATGTGAAGCAGATGAGATTTAAGCTTCTCTTAGAATATGCAGCTGAAAGAACTCTTAAATCTAAATATATTCTAACAATATTCTCTGGTCTTTTCTTTTTTCTTTTTAAAAAGATTTATTTATGTATTTTAAGAGAGAGAGAGCATGAGTCCGGGTTGGGAGAAGCAAAGGAGAGGGAGAATCAGGCTCTTCACTGAGCAGGGAGCCTAATATAGGCTCCATCCCAGCACCCTAGGATCATGACCTGAGCCAAAGGCAGATACTTAACCAACTGAACCACCCAGGCGCCCCCTCTCCAATCTTTTCTAATAAGAAATATTTCTCTAGAGAACACTCAGAAATTTATTTATTTATTTTTTAATTCTAACGAAATGATTGAGTATTTCTCCACTTAAAGTGTACAAATGACCAAGGAGCACATGAAAAGAAGTTCAACATCATTATTCATTAAAGAAATGCAAATCAAAATCACAGTGAGACAATACTTCATCTTCACTAGGATCGTAAAGTGAAAAAGACAGGCAATAACCAGTGTGGGTGAGTATTTGGAGACATAAGAAGCTTCACATTGCTGTTTGGAATGTGTAATTGTGAAATCACTCCAGAAAACAGTTCTTCAAAATGCTAAGCTTTATGTGACTCAGCAATTTCACTTCTATGTGTATACCCAAGAGAAGTAAAAACATGTCCATACAAAAACTTGTACATGAATTTTCATGACATCATTATGCAGAATAGCCAAAAGTAGGAATAATCCAAATTCCTATCAACTGATAAATGCATGTAGTATGTTCACACAAAAGAATATTATCTGGCAATAAAAAAGAATCAAGTACTATATTACATGTTTTGATGAGGACAGATTTTGAAAATACTTTGTTAAGTGAAATAATCAGGTCACAAAAGATCAAAAAGTGTATGATTCTATTGATACAAAGGTCTAGGATAGGCAAATCCATAGAAATATAAAGTAGATCAGTGGATTCCAGGAACTGGAGATAGAGGAAATCAGGTGTGACCATTAAAAGGTATGTGGTTTCTTTTTGGAGGATAGATAATGATCTAAAATTGTGTTGATGGTTGCACAACTATGCATACACTAATATCCCCTGAAATATATATACTTTAAATGAGTTAATGGTATGTTAAATATATCTTAATAAAACTGTAAAAAAAAACCCTCCATTTATATATCTACAAATATATTAGTGCTTTAAATCCAGTTCTTTTTTTTTAACTACATGGTATCTTTTATAAACATCTTCCTTTATCACAAGAGGACAAATCTTTCAGACTCCTTTTTAGGTATAGCTCTGAGGCTGAGTTCTAGTTAATGGAAATGACAACAAAGTAATATGAACTATTCCCAAACACATCCATAAAACTTTTCCATTACAATCTCCACAATGCTCATTTTCTCCCTTCCTGAGGACTTGAATGGCAAGGACCTCAAAATGACTTGGAAGGCTTCATCCCATTAGACTAATTCTACGTACAACTGTGAGAGCAAAAGAATGACATCCATCACTACTTCCCACCATATACAAATACCCTGACCAGAAACACCTACCTGTCTTGGAATGCTTGGTGAACAAGGAAACATTCTGTGAAAGCCAGTTTAATTCAGGAATATACTGTGACTGTAGCCTACTTTATAGTATCTGATACACTGCTCAAAAATGGATATTAAGGTAGATAATTCAAAGAGGATCTTCCTCTAGAAGTTTATAGTACATAATTTGAAACACACACACACACACACACACACACACACAATTGATTTGATCCCTACTTGACAACTTCTATTGCTAGACATTTGATTTTCTAAGGTGTCATTCATATCGAATTGCAACACAAACATATAAATTGTAGTGCTATTACATGGATCTCATTTTTATAGTGGAATAAATTTGCCTAATTTTGAGATTTTATTTCTAATTATTATATTTGTGTAATATATATATTATGATCATTTGGGTGCTTTCCTATTACTCCTTTCAAGTATACTAGCTTTTCTCTTATTTAATATTCAATATATATGTTTAGAGTAATTCTGTTGAATTTCTACGTAAAAAAGCTTATATGGGTACTTTGAACGCAGTTGTGTAAAAAATCTATAAAAAGTAATTTAAGGAGATCCCTGGGTGGCTCAACAGTTTGGCGCCCACCTTCAGCCCAGGGCATGATCCTGGAGTCCCGGGACTGAGTCCTACGTTGGGCTTCCTGCATGGAGCCTGCCTCACCCTCTACCTGTGTCTCTGTCTCTGTCTCTCTCTCTCTGTGTCTCTCATGAATGAATAAATAAAATCTTTTTAAAAAATAAATAAAAATAAAAATAATTTGGAAATATTTGATAACATTGCTGTACTCAGTCTTTTCATCCAGAAGCACAGTATATTGCACGTCTTCTTTTATAACCCCCAGTTATGTTTGAGACTTTTTTTCCTCATAAACTCTATATATTTCCTCCTATATTTCCTAGGTAAGTCATATATTTCATTGCTGCTTTGACTCATTTCATATATGTATGTGTGAATAATATATCTGAACTCAAAAATATTTTCATTAATTCTGAAAGTTCATCTTTAATAAATAATATCTTAATATTTGAATATTTATCCTTATTTATGCTTTGTACATTATTATAGTAGCTAAAACTTGTGGAATTGTTTTAAACAACTGTATTAATAGCAAGCAAGTCTGCACTGACAGTTTAACATTTACTTAAGATAGTTATTAACGAACCTAAAAATAAGTCTTTTCTTTTTTTTACTTTCTATTTCTCAAGCGATTTACTACTGGGGTACAAAGATAAAGACAATTTTTATATACAGGTGATTTACATTATAGTGCTATTGGTAATGGCAATATATTAATGACCTTCTCTGTTGAGCTATTAATATATTGTTAGGTAAACAATGGTTCCTTTATATGATAAAATACTATACTTTTTTAAATTAAATAGAGTACCCAAATGTCTACATCTTCAGGTTAAGTCAAAATGAAGGACATATTTTATTTCTAACATTATTCCATTTAAAAAGCATATACACATACATGACTGCAAGAAAAATCTAATATGCATTGATGTTAATTATATAAATGGGTCATGGGAATCTTGGATTTTTGCTTTCTGACTTAAATTTGTATGAGAAGAGTTACTTTGAGAATAAAGTAGGTAACAATGGTAATGACAAATAAAGATATATGAAACTGTGTGCTTGTACTTTACCAGTAAGCCATAACCTTGACTTCAGGACATTCAAATCACCACAAACTATGAATAGATGAAATAAACACAGAAAGCTTATCAAATGTCATTGTGAGACCCTATTTTGCACAAAGACCTGTATCCAGTTCTTGTGTAAATACAACTAGAATATTTTTCTGGCAAATCCCTAAGTAGCCTAGCTTACTTGATCAAATCTATCATTTAAGACAGTTGTTTTTCTTTTTTGATAGGAAAACAATTTTCTGTATTTAAAGAAACTAATTCTGCTATGATGATAATATAAAGGAAATATAGAAATAAAACAAATATGTAATTATTGATAAAATGTAAGGTATTTGTTTTCATTTTACCAATTAAAAACTAAAAAAAAAAAAAAAAGTAAAGAATAAATGAACCTGTTTTTCAACAGGGTCTTACTCTGAACTGTCAAAATCATAGTACAATATATTGTTTCTCATTTATATAACAAATCAATGAGACTATTTCAACTACTGCATTTCAATATTTTGAGTGGTCATTAAAGAACCATTTAGTAATCAGAATGGAGGGAGTAACTGTATGAAAAATGTATTATGACTTTAGCTGCTTATATGACATTATATGTGTGAATAAGAACACTTATTCTTACATTGAGAATAAAAGTAAAAAAAAAGAGAATAAAAGTAAATAAAAATGCAAAGAAGAGGAAAATAAATTATTAGATATTTATGTTATGTAGTCCAATTGTTTTTTAATTCACTCAAGTGTATAACTATCCTACTGCAGCCCTAGTCCATTCCAAGGCCATGAAATATAAAAAATAAGATATGGTCCTAAAAACTCCCAAATAATCAGATGTAAAATCTGAAAATAAGAAAATGCTATTTTGTTCTCACAGTACATACATGTTACTCATAAAGTATCAGTACAATGAAATTCACCTATAACACATTTTGTAGTGCAAAGACAAAAGAAAGTTCTTTTCCATTGCTAACCTGCGTACTGTGTAGGGAAGGTGTCTGAACATGTTCTAACAAAGGAAAGCTATCAGCCATGCATATTTGTGGCTTATATTGTGATATTAGAGACTAGAGTTAACTTACAAAATATGTATTTTGAAATTCAGTACCAAGTGGATAATGCAAATGATGCTGGATGTGTTCGCAGTAGCCTAATATATCATGACCATGAAAAAGATTTTTTTGTATAACATATTTGACCATAAACATAGTGATATCACTGGGAGAATGATAAATTATCTGCATTGACAAACATTATAAACATTCCAAGGATGATTAATTTCTAAAAATAACAAAGTTAAGCAGAGCTTAGAAGTCAAGCTGACTTTTTCACAATCAATAAAATATGACTTCATAAAGAGACTTATATCGTAAGATGCTATATAGTGAAATGTATTTTTATATTTTCTCAAGCTTTACGCTTTATTAGAACTTAAAAATATGTGTATTATTTTAAATTACTGGTACATTAAATGGTATTATAATTGTAAAAATTAGATTTTTTTTAAATTAGATTTTAACAATAAAACGCAAATTATACAAAACCATTAGACTAAATATATATGGATATGATCAAAAGTTTGGCCCCTGCTAATTATAATTATTATTTAAATGCTTGAACATAATAAAAAGCAAGCTATCCTATAAAGTCCATAAATATAAAAATACACATGCAACTTTCAAAAAATAGGCATGCAGAAAAAAAAGTATGCATATGGTGGTTATAGAAGAATTTTTTAAAACCCCTTTTTTATGCAAAAGTACCATAAAATATATTGTTCCCCTTTACCCACAGTAAGTTCCAATTATCCTATTTTCTATCTCTTCAATTGTAACATAGTTCATAAGCACAATATAATTAAGAGTAGATATAGTTAAGTACCTGAGCACCCCAACCACTTTCTCAACTCCCAGTCCATTGTGGCTTGAGTACCAGATCTCCTAAACCACATATCACACCGGACATTGGTATCCCTTTATCACCATTCACAATGAGCCCAAGTGCCCAGGTTATTATTGGATTATTGTTCTCCAATTCCCTTCTTTTCTCTTGCTCCCAATCACACCAATAGAACAACAAAAAAAAAAAAAATCCTTTATCTTCATGCAACACTACATTAGTTAACAGCAAAAAACTGGCCATCTGCTTTAGTGGTTTCTTTTTATTTCTGCCAGTTCTCCTTGCATTATAGATAAGGGTTTTATGACTGTACAGGAAGGGGGCACGGTCATGGAAAACAAAAAAAGGAGAAATACGGAGGTACACAGAGACATAAAATATGGACAGATAAACACAGAACCAGAGACATTTTCAAATCCAAGAATTGCGTTTATATACATATACAGTGTGGATGTACTGATTAAGTTTGTTTTCCTATATCAAATAGTGACCAGTCTTTCTAGGACAATATGGAGATTATTCAACTAATGTAAACATTATTTAGAATTAATTATTTAGCTGAGTTTCTAATTTTATCTATGTGAAAATCATGAAGAAAATTTATCTCTGACCATGATATATTAGCAGTTATATACTACTACCACTGACAACTACATATCTGCCTAATTGATAATTATATACTATATTATTATATATAGACAATTATGTACTAAGCCTTCATACATACCAGCTTGATAATAATTTTGAATAGTAACTAGTATCGAGAATTTATTAGAAAAACTTAAATGTTGAAGTTCAAGTAGAAAAAAACTTATTTCAATTCTCACAGTAAGAATCCAGATAATTAGGTATTTTCCTCATCTAATGTTCAGAGTGTTAGCTCCATTTCAAGGTCATTAGGGATAGACAAATATAAGGAAGATCTACCAAATGCCAAGCTCCATGATAAAAGCTACACATATATTTTATTCTATCTACCTCTTCAAATAACTCTGCATGGAATAAATGGTCGTTCTTGCAGATAAAAAGTGGGCTTACAAAATCTTAAGTGACTTTAGCTTTATTGAAGGAACAATTAAAGTCTTTTATTTACTAGCATATCTTTAGCATCTAGCACAGTTTTCTGGCTCACATTGGGTGATAGCGGTTATTTGTTAACTAGTTTATTACCAAGTAACATGGTTACAGAGCTAGTTAGGTAGCAGAGCTGAAATTTTATCTCTGGAATGTAAGACTTCAAGGCCTTATCTGTCTGGGCTCAGAAGATGGAAGAAACAAGTGATCTGCATTTCTGTTTCATCTTCTCTCAAATGGCCAGAAGATTTAAGATGGGATTCTCTGCAGGCAAGAATGGCCTTGATAGTGATTGATTACCTACTGGGAGTAAGACCAGAGCTCAAGAAGCCAGGTCCTCCATTTAAATCTCTTCTGGATCTCAATACTAGTTGTGTAACTTCAGTCAAGATCTTTTACCACTCGGCACCACAATGTTTTTACTGTAAAAACTGGTAATGATAATAATAGTAAATAATATTAAAACCATAAGAATGTTATAAGAACCAATTGTACTGATACAACTAAAGTCTATGGCTATAAAATCAGTAGTCATCATTATTATTTGCTCTGGAGAAAAGAGCAAGCCATTGACAGATAAGTTAATTCCCTATGGTCAGGAGTGCAAATGAAGTTGGACATCTCAACAAGAGTAGGCAAGGAGATGTTACCAGGGGATGTTTCAGAAACAAGAGTACGTCCTCCTGTAGCTGTGACATCATCTTAATTCAACTGTCTATAAAGTTTCAAGTTATGTGATATTCCTTTACGACAAGGTTGTAAGGGACTCTAATAAGATCAGCACTGATCAGAGGTACATACATTCCTTTATGTATGAGCAAGCTGAGTCTCAAAAGGCTGTTTATATGAAGTCCTCTATTTACAAGTCAGAAAAGTGGTGACAAAAAGGCAGTGGAGAAGGCCTTCTATAGAAGGAAGACAAAACAGACTTGCATTTTCTCTGGTGTGAAGTTTTAAAATTCCTAATTCAAAGTAATAAGGATAAGGTTTATATATAGAAAGCTTCTATATTGTGTAGCATAATATGGTTCAAAGTAGAGATAAGATAAAGTATCTCACATACAACAGCAAGGATTACTTTAGCCCAAAATATTTTTTTTATACCAGGCCAATTTTCTATTTGCTTTATTAGGAATTTTTAAATACTTCTCAGAATTACTTAAAGAGGGGGGGTGGTGTTCAATACGGTCCAAACATAAGTCCCATGATCTATGGCTCTGCCATGTTTGGGGCCAACTGAAATACACAGTAGGTGTTAGTTTTTAGAGACCAGAAATTTCACCTCTGTAAGGTATTGTAAGGGAATCTCTTACAATATCTGTTCTTGCAATTTTAACCTATGTTCCACCAGCAAGCATAATTTTAGATTGATTTTTTAAGCATGAATTGTGTGTATGTATGTGTGTAGAGACAGAAAAAGCATTTCTTTTTTTCTGATTATTAACAACAAATCAAACAGCTCTCATGGTTAGCTAATTTCTGGTTGTTATATATTTATTAAAACAAACTAGAGGGGCAGATAGCATGATTAAGAAAATCAACATGTTCTAACACTGAATATTTGTCATGCACTGTGCTAGATTCTCTTTGTATGCTATTTATTTAATCCTCAAAATAACCTTATGAGGCATCTTTATACTGTCAAAAACCTAATTAGAATAATTGTTAGATATACAGATAATTAGAAAAACACTTGTTTAAAGGGACGTAATTATTTTATTGTCTCATACCACAAAATTTTATATGTGCCTAAGAATGTGAAAGTGAGTGCTCCATCACTATATAAATTAAGGAAACATTTTGAATTTTTTTTTTACGAATATACATCACTTAAAACTAGATGCTTGAAGTTTTACTTTCATATCTTTAAAAAAGCATTACCATATATTGTTTAAAAAGTGTTAAATCAGGGAAGATTTAGAAGAAAACATCAAAAGACACGGAAAATACTTTATCCAGTTTTTACAATGACAGCAGAATGTAATTCATTTTGAAACAAGCATATGGGTCAAATATGGAATTATATCACTGAAAAATGACAATATATTTTTTGTAGTCCATTAAAAACCAACGTAAGCCATATAGGCTAAAAAATGATTTCAGGTACTTGCTACACTACACTATTCTGAGACCTCTGAGCAGTGGCAAATACAGCTGCGTAGAATATTATTAATGTATGAAGTAGTTACTACATTATACCATTTTCATATTAATGCAAAACCAATGACAGTTAGTAGAAAACTTTAAAGAGTCAAGTAAGGAATATAAATGTAGACTTTGCCAATTTTTAGAAAGATTCAGTGAATATTACACTAAGTTGTACAGAATTTATTTATTAAATAATTATCTTTTATAAAATTTGCAAAGAGATAGCATTTAACTATTGTACTTGTGCTATAAATACCAAAATGTCTAAATGAACAAAGTATATTTTTTATGAGCTGATTAGCATGTTTCAGTAAAATTTCATTTCACCATATGTTCATATAATTGGCATTTTTTTCATTAAAAGGTATATGAAAAAAATAATTTTCATTTAAATGAGAAGTTTAGTTTGCATTCTGTGTATTAAAGATTGAAGAGTAGCCAACACTGAGAAATAAATAGGAACTTGGTTTGGGGAAGCAGATTTTTGTTTTTTTCTGTCTTTCAAATAGATATGCTTATTAAATTAAAAAGTATTTTAATTACAAAAAAAATGAAAGCCAAAAAATTCAGAATAAACGGTATAGTTAATAATTTAGCTGATTTTCCATATGTGTGGTAAAAGTCAATAATAAAACGTGCAAGAGTTATTAAAAATAACAAAAATATTTGGTTATACATATATTTCAAGAGCTACTTTCAGAAATCAAATTCAAAGTTATATTTATTGCAGCTCATGGCACATATAATGGCCTGTAAAATTTAACTTCTATTAATATAAAATAGGCAAAAGCTGCTAAATCACTGAGCAAAGATTTAGAAGAAAGAATCTAGAGCAAATAGAGACAACATTAAGCTTCACACAAAAATCTAATTGAAGGTCTTACCTTGAATGACTGGTGCTACAAGCATCATGAAGACTAGTAGCTGTGATGGCCACATGGCTGTGTACTTGGGTGTGAGAGTGCCTCAAAAGCGAGTGTTCCCAATGTGAAATGAAATGTGTCTTTCTGGTTCCTCTTCTATACTCCAAGAACGATGATTAAAAAAAAAAAAATCCCTCAAACAAAAAATTTCTCAAAAATAGAAACACCAGTATCCCAAATTTGAATCCTGCAAACAAGGAGAAAAGAATGGGTTACCAAATAGACATTGTTTCATCTTAATTCTTTGAAGATTTATTTGCTGACTAGTATACCTGTATACCTGTCTCCCTTCTTCGCTGTAACTTACACAGGCATCATATATAAAAATGAGTAACGCTAGAGGATAGAATTTATGCATGCATCACCATAGGGTTTATTTCCCAATCTCCAAACGGACTGAAATAAATAATTCAGCCACCCTGGAAAAATTAATATAAATATGCAATATCGATTTGTATAATAACAAATTAGTATTTAATTTTTATACTTTGTTAATGTGTATAAATAGACTTGGGACTTACTTTGTCCAAACATTTTCAACAAATATAATTTTTACTAACATTAGTATAGTAAAAAGAAAAAAATACATTCATTACCATTACTATAAGTTTAAAACAAACAAACAAAAATTAAAAATATGAGTCTTACTTTCATTCCAGGCCTGAAATTCAATTCAAAGATTATTCCACATTTTAACTATATTATTTTTCAAAGCATCTTTGTAAGGATCTATGAAGATCCTAAATTATGGTAATTAATTATGTTCAAACATAGGTAATTCATTCAAAAGAGGTTTATTGAGTGCCCAGTGAAATATAAAGCACTAGACTAGGAACATGGGATAGAACATTGAATAAAACAAGCAAACTACTCTATAGGATCTTACAATTAAGATGAGTAATATTGCTTAAAAGTTTTAAATCTGTATGGAAGACATTAAAAAACTTTTAGCAGTAAGACAGTTATTTACTGAACTGAACTGATTTTGCTGCCTTCTCTTAAAGACTGCACAGATTTATCTTAAGAAGCAAAAATACTGAAGGAGCATGACCCAAATTTTGAGGATGTCTTTCATAGTCAGCACCTTTAAAACAATCAATCGGTACAAACTGGGTTGTTCTCCTTTTCCTCTCCTTTCTCTCTGTCTCTCTCTTTCCTTGTCCATCTCTCTCTCTTTCTCTCTTCTAGTATTGATATAACTTAAAACAATTTCATATTTTGAGTATAGATATTATAAACTTCTGGAAAAGCTTATACAAAACAGTGATAGTTTACTGAAGACTATATTAATAAGCCTCATTCTCACAAAATAAATTCCAAAAATTTCTTAAATACTTGCCTTAGTTATAAGGCAAAATTACACAGATTTATGTGAATTTCTGGCATTATTATTTACAGCATGGTAATTAAGAACACAGATTCTGGAGCAAGGCCACCCAACCTCAATTCCTAGCTCTACCAATACTGTGACCTTAGACAAGTCATTTAAGCCCTCAGTGCCTCATTTCCCTATGCTAATGGAGTAATATTATTTGATATGTGTGTATGTCATTAAATGAGCTAAAATTTGGAATCTTGAATTATGTAAAATACAGAAAAATAGTACTGCCCTGAATAGTGTCTAGCGCTTAAGTGTTATGTCTTAATGGTTATTATACATCTCATTAGTTTTCATTTTAACATATTGATCCTTTTAAAATGTATAAGAGGCAAGATCATTCAAGCAATTTAGCTCAAATGTATTTATTGAGTCATTATTGTATAGACAGGCTCCGAAAACACTAAATCTGAATACAACAGATTAAAAAAAATTAATATCACTGACACATTGTAAGAAAATGAAGCTTAAAATAGACAATCTCATAATTTTCACTTTTACAAATAGGAAAAGCATTGATGAGAAAAAAAGTGGTTGAGATAAAAAAAACTAAGTGAAAAGGAATAGTGAAACATTTTCATTTTTTTCTTATTCACATTCTGACTTACAAGAAATTATTCACAACTTAATTGCCATAAATAACTTTTTCCAAAATTAGCTTTTGAAAAAATTGTTAATTTAAAATTTCATTAAAACTCATGTAATAATTAATGGACATTTAAAGAAGAACACTAAAATTGATTGGCACATCAACAAGTAAACAATGTCTCCTTACTCTCAACATTCAGTTACTGTGTTTCTCCACTGAGAAGAGGTCAAAAATTGGCGTTAGATGTGGGTAGGCATATAGACATACACTAACACATATATAAATATATAGAGAAATACTTTGCCACTGGAAATAACTGTGAATTTTTTATTCATTAATTGAAAAAATATACACTAAATATTAACCAAAGTAGATACCGAGCATGCAGATTAAGTAGAACAATTTTTTTCACAACTCACACTGTAGTGGTTAAAACAGAACATAGGAAGTGAAATCACAAGATAAAGAAGAGAAGAATAAACATGATTCTATTACCTATCATATGCCAAGCAATGTTCTGTATATTATACAATTATCTGATTTAATTCTCCATACAAATCTATAAAGTAGATAATACCGTCGCATGTTTACTGAGGAGGAAAATCAGAAATGTTATGCAGCAAGAATTTCAAACTAAATGTCTAATACTAAACCAATATTCTTTGCCCTCTCTATAGTAGAAATGAATAAGAAAATATAGGAGGATGGTTATATTAATTGTGCAAAGAAAGGGAACAACGTAACAAGTTTCCAAAAAAAAAAAAAAAACACTTAGGTGTTTCTTAAATATGTTATTAGATTGTGAAGAATGGAGGAACAGCATGGATACAGTAGGTAGGAGCAAAGGGACAAAGAGAAAAGATATGTTTAAAAAGAAAACTAGCCTAATTCTAACATTGTATCTTTTGGAGGGACAGGGAGGATTATTTCCATGTAGAAATAGGACTATTGCTATTGTGAAGTCTGGTTTTCCTGAAAACCAGAATACTTTATTTCATCTGATATGTATTTCCACATTGATGAAAACAGTGAGAGAAAGTGACTTTATAGAAAGGATAAGAAATGCATATTATTTATTAAAATGATTTAAGATATTACAACAGGACATAAAATATTTCACATTGGATTTGAGCATAGGAATTTGTTTTCATGATTATTGTGTCAACAGAGGCAGGGAAAGGAATTGAGAAGAATAGAAGCTATTATCTGACTAGAGGGTAACATGTTGTTACAATCCAGCATCACCACCCGCCTACCATTCACCCAGAGCCCCAAAATAATGTGCTAATTTGGGGGCACATTTAACAAAATTGCAATAATTAAGCAATATAAATTTTAATACATAATTTGAGAGAAGTGATTATTCATAACCTATAGAAAGATTTACCATTACTGTTTGCATACTAATATAAAAGGAAAACACAAAAAAGTTTCTGGGATGATTTTTTTTCTAACTTAAATGTTATTAACTACCAAAACAATGAGTTTCATCTAAAAGGGATTTCCACTCAAAATATTTCTGAAACAAAGCTCTTCAAAAACACAGAGAAGAAAAACCAAGAAAAGACATTAGGGACTCATTAAGTCACATATAACAGGAAAATTACTCATTAAAAAAAAAAAAGATGTACTAATGAATAAAGCATTTAACAAATCAACTTCAAAATACATTTCCATCTCCAACAAAATTTCTTTCGCCTTCTCTATGTACCATGCACTGTAATACTATAGGGTCAAGTGGGGAGAGTGTAGCCACAAGTCTAAAATGTGACAGCCCTTTTAAAACCACTTGCAGTAAAATATAAATGCTAAAAGGTATATTCATCAATAATTATAGTGCTGTGCAAAATGTAGTAGGTGTTACATGAGATGTTCTAGGAAAATAAAATGAAAAGCTGTCAGATTTTCTTTTGTAAATGTAAGGGATTTAAAATCACTCTTGACACAAACTGTTGGTTGCCACAAGCGAGGGGATGGGGGGTGGTAACGGATAAAATGGGCAAAAGGGAGTGGGAGATACAGGCCTCGTGAAGAAATGAATTAAGTCACAGAGATAAAAGGTACAGCACAGGAATATGGTCAAAGGTATTGTAACAACAGCATTGTATGCTGACAGATGGCTACACTTGTGGTGAGCATCATATAACACAGACTCATCCAATCAATATACTTTACACATGAAACTAATGTAACATTGCAAGGCAACTGTAATTCAATTTAAAAAATTATGCTGACCTAATATTATGGTGCTAGGGCAAGTTTGCCTACTTTTCTGCATCTGTTTCTTCAACTATAAAAGAACAATATTCACCCTGCAAGTTGGTTGTGAGATTTAGAGATAATATAAA
Organism: Canis lupus familiaris; assembly: GCF_011100685.1. Classification (NCBI taxonomy): domain Eukaryota; kingdom Metazoa; phylum Chordata; class Mammalia; order Carnivora; family Canidae; genus Canis; species Canis lupus. Next base: position 53,795,896 of record NC_049234.1, on the reverse strand, counting down.
TTATTGTGTGATACAGAGACTATCAAGGATTGTGCGTGCCTGTCAGTGTGTCTATCATTTACTAATTTCTGTTGTTTCCTTTATTCTTCAAAATTGAAGGATAAATCAGATACCCAATCTCTACCCCTCTCACGTATATGGTTAGGTGACTAACAGCACAGTTTGAGGTGTGCACGCTCTCCTTGAGATTCTATAGCTGAACAATGCATACTAAAACAATGTGAGGTTTCATAAAGAATAATTTTCAGTGTTTCTCTTGTATCAAATATATTACTTATGACACTAATTTCCAATAAGGAATCAACACACTAATGTTTTAATCATTCTTGAAAGATGGCATTTCTAATTTTTATCAAGGATTACCACAATATGGCAAACAGTTTTGCCTGTTACCCTCTCCAAAATTGGGAAAGAATATATTCTAGTGTAGTCCTTGATTAAGTACTTGGGAGTTTATATGTCCTCAAACAAAACTGCCAAACGTCATAGCTCTTCAAATATTCAAAATTAAAAAGTGGGGTTGATTAAAGTGTCCTAATTTACATCATTAATATTTAAGATTATAATTATTATGAAAGTGTGATTTGACTGCAGTTTCATTAAAAGTTAGAAAAAAATCACAACATGGAAAAATATTCTACAAATGTTTTATATAACTAAAGCCTTTTCTCATAAACTACAAAGAAAGGCATCCCTTATTTGTTGGATTCAGACTAACTTATACTCCCATTTAACACACTTAAACTCTGAAGATGTTTGAACTTTTGTTATTTCTGAAGCACAAAATTCTTTTAAACCAACATTGATTTTACTTTGGGGAAATTCTCACCTTAAATTCAAGTGTCATAATTTGTTTCTCCAATTCAAGTTTTTTATATACCCCTCTTAGATCATACTTGAAAGCTTTCATTTTTATTGTATATTTGCTTCCTTTCTATACTCCAAATTGATATTAGTATTATAATCTGAATGCTATTCATCTTGGAATTATTGCCTTCATTTCAGTTACTCTTATCACATTTCTGTAAGACAATTCACTCTCAATCTTTCTCCAAGGAAAATTGCATTTTATTATTATACTTTTCCCTTCACAATAATCTATACAAGATACTATATCCTTTTTGTAATATTTGTACAGTTTCCCAAGTAATATATAACTACAAACTTACTCCACATGAACTTTATAAATTTCAGTTAATCCATATTTTATTTTGCCTATTAGCTTCTTTCTACCATATAGGACTGTTTGAGAGATTACTCTTTGTACAAGTTCAGCACATATGGCTATTTTAATAATTAACTGGTTTATGGTCCTACAACCCCATTGCTAATTACAATACAGGAGTTTCTCATTTAACATTGATTTTTACCTTTCATTCCATAACGAAAAATTATAGTTATTACTCAAAGGAAAACAAAACAAAACAAACAACCTGACTTTAGAAGTGTTTATAAACATCACTTGGGTGTTATCAGTATTCTTCCAAAGTTAGTAAATGAATTTGGAAATTTAAGTGATTTGAAATTACATTTAAAAAAAAAAGAAATTACATTAAAAAACAAATCTTTATCACAATTCTTCTCCATAAATTACCTTTTATGTGACCTCAAACTGACATATATAAACTTATGAAAAGTAATATAAAGGAGATTAGCTATTTTATCATCTGTCACTACCTTAACAAGTTAACTGTCTGCTACAGAGCATCTAGATGAACTGATTCATGTGCACACAGCTCACTACATTTACATATAAGAACCATCCGTTGTAACCAAAAAGAGCAAAGTGTTTTGAGAAATATTAATTTAATAAGGCTGGAAAACATATTTCACCTACTCAGTCATGCATAGATGCTTAGATGAGAGGCTTTAATGCTCATTATTCAAATTTAAGAGTATAAGATTTCTATGATTTACTAGTATTACATAATCATAAGCACATATACACCAATGCTTCATAGTCCATGTCCTATGAAATGACAGGTGACCTTTTCTCCCAAAAGTGCCTTTCGAAAAGCAGTTCTACATGGAAGACTCCTGATGTGAATGGAAACTCTATGAAATAGTTAACTCTCAGGAAAAAAGAAGCAGGGCAGCACAACAAGACATCAGACTATAAGACGGATTCCCCAAATTACAAATCATTGAAATGTCTGATGTGATCATCACTGGGTAGCAGGAAAAAAAAAAAAAATTACAGCAGTTTATACTGAGTGTATATATACATATATATGTGTATTTTAAAATATATATATATTTTAAAGATCAGTTATAATTGAAGGTTTCTGAAACCTCTTAGTATTCAGTTTCTCTTAAAGTTTTCTTGGTGCTTGCAAAAAGACTTGTCTATTATTTCTTAACCAAGAAGGTGCATGTGAGTATACTATTAGCTTTGGTCCTTTGATCAAACTGATTTTTAAAGATTAAACATTTTGTCTTAATAGTTTAACTCTTCAAACAAAAGCATTCGAATAAGTTTTAAGGGTCTCTTCTGTCTTTATTTATGGAGTCAAAAACCATTATACTACTATATTGCAATTAAAAAGTACTTATCTAGGGAGGTGGGGGATGGGATAAATAGGTGATGAGATTAAGAAATGAAATGATTGTGATGAGCACGGAGTAATATATGAAAGTGTTAAATTAACTACACTGAATACCTGAAACTAATAGAACACTGTAAACTAACTGGAATTAAAATAAAATCTTAAAAAATTTTGAGGCACCTGGGTGGCTCAGTTGGTTAAGCATCTGACTCTTGATTTAGGCTCATATAAGATCTCAGGATCCAGCCCTACATTGGGGGGGTCCCTGCTCAGCGGGGAGTATGCTTGTCTCTCTCTGCCCTCCTCCTGTACACGCTCTTGCTCTCTCTCTCTCTCTCTAGCTCTCTCCTCCCACAAATAAATCTTAAAAACTTTTCATTTTTGAAACTTAAAAAAATTAAAAACTTTACATAGATTAAAAAACCAAAACAAACAAAAAAACCTACAAACACAAAAAAGGAAAGAGTGCTAGCTATACAGATGAATCACATACATTCCACTAACTTTTGATTGGTCCTACTATGTTTCACAGAGAACCCTGCACCTTAGCCATCCTAGGGTACTTGCAGACTCTCGAATGTGCTGTCTTTTCTCATCTTCAAGCCTCCATCCTCTTTCTTAAAACTTCATTCATTCTTCAAACTGCAATTAAACAACTTCTTTTTCTTTTTTTTTTAAGATTTTATTTATCTATTCAAGAGAGTCACAGAGAGAGAGGCAGAGACACAGGCAGAGGGAGAAGCATGCTCCATGCAGGGAGCCTGACAGGTAACTTGATCCCAGGTCTCCAGGACCACACCCCCGGCTGAAGGCTTTGCTAAACCACTGATCCACCCAGGGCTGCCCCAATTCTTTATATTCTTACTGTCTAGCATTGGATCAAGTACACAGTATCCAATAAATTATGATACTATAGATAAATGATATAGGGATCAATACTAGCTAGTGGTGAGAAAGTTCTCTTCCTTTTCATTGGAGAAAAGGATCAGGGGACACAGTTTCAGAGATGAGGGAAAAGAAGGGAGACACGAAAACTATAAAATTCTTATGCATGAATTTATTTTTAGAATCATATAAAAATTGACTTTCTGATAAAAAAAACTGGAGCAAGGTGAATATTCAACTACATACCTACAATTGTGTGTGAATAAATTATTTACATCAATTTTTTAAAAGTACTTATCGAGTGGCAATGAGGAGTCGAATAATTTAGTGATAAATACTTTCTTAAATGGTACTAGATTCCTTTGGACATTCAGAGGACAGACACAATCATCTTGTTTAATAAATTCATGAAATACTGAATTCGATCTACCCACATGTGTTTCTTAGGCAAAGTGTACCAAGAGATCTTCAGAAAATACAAACAATATAAACTATTTTTGGTCATAGGATATATATATATACACACACACACACACACACACACACGTAACATATATATGGCATAATTCTTGCGTTGTAGAAAGATGAAGAGAAGGAAGAGTAGGAAGAGAACAATGCAGAAGCAGGATAGAGGATGGGAAGAGATAACAGGAAATATAAATAATAAAATATAAATCCAAATATAAAGAAGAGAGTTTTAAAAAATAGAGGAAACAATCAAGCTTGGAAGATCTAGAAGACCTGCAAGAAGAGAATAGTAATTATGCTAGAATGTGAAGATATGACTGAAATGTGTCAGACTTCACTATATAGTGACTGAAGGAGGAACACTCTGGGCTAAGAGTTGGTACGAACAAAGGTGAAGACTGTAAAAGACAGAGCATATTACAGAACTACAAGTGATCTGGTTTGTCAGGTCTACTGAGTAAGGAGGAGCTGCAGAAAATAATTACAATCTACTTGGGCAGAAGAAGAAAGGATTTGAAAGCTACACAAAGGATGAATTCAATTTGGTAAGTTTTCATCCAAGCATTTTGTTACATTTAAATAGGACTTTGTAATATATAAGTTAAACATTATATAAATACATAAAAATTACTGCAGGTACTGTCTTTAAAGAATGAAAAAATCTTTATAGGGGATCCCTGGGTGGCTCAGCGGTTTGGCGCCTGCCTGTGGCCCAGGGCACGGTCCCGGAGTCCTGGGATCGAGTCCCGCCTTGGGCTCCGGGCAGGGAGCCTGCTTCTCCCTCTGCCTGTGTCTCTGCCTCTCTCTCTCTCTCTCTCTCTCTCTCTATCATGAATACATAAATAAAATCTTTTAAAAAATCTTTATAGTGAATATATTCCAAAACATTTTATGATCCTCTATTTCTTCGAAACACTTCAACATTTTGTTCTGAATTTAATTTGTGTAAATGATCTCTGGTTTGAAATAAAGAGCCTGAGTTAATAGATATACTAACTGGAATAGAGATATTACATGAATCGTTAAATTAATGAACTAACCAGTATTTAGATAGTACCTAACATGACACTACACAAAGATAATGCAGTCTTCACATTTTCATGACATGACACTTGTCAGGATTCCAAACTTGCCTAACACTGTTTAGTGGCTATAATGCTATTTGAGATCAAATATGATTCCAGAGAATCACAACACTTTTAGATACAATGGTACTTTTATACATTTGGCAATGCATTACTACCAAAAAACAAACTGAAACTGTACTATTTAACTTTATAGATGTAGATTTCCTAACACTCAAGTCAAATACAACCTGGAAGAAACAAACCATGTATGTATGTGTCTTGATTTAGAACTGGAGGTAGCTATATGTTCTGAATCCTTTATATCTGCATTAAACAAAACTTAGCTCCTATCTTCAAGTATTCAATATTGCGTAAGTCAGAGTCATCAGAAACAGCAAGAAGGCACAACATGAAATGTAGAATGAGAAAAAGTGTTAAATCTTCTCCCTTCAAACTGTGAGCTGTATGACCATAGGCCGCCTACTTCAATTCTCTATAGCATAATGTTCACATCTGAAATTAATCTATATTACACCAGGTGCTTATAGGCTTAAATACGGGTAACATATATATGGTACCTATAAAGATCCCTGGCAAGAGGAGACATTTATTAAGTGAAAAAAAAAAATCTTTCTTTTCATTTAATGAAAGGTTTTGTATTCAAAAGTAGGGTTATAAATGATAAATGATACTACATTTGGGGGAGAGTAGTACAGAAGAACATTTGATAGGAGTTTGTGAGTGGTTAAACAGGAAAGCAGATAGAATCAGAAGGTACACTGGAAACATTCCACTTTTGGAAGATTAAATTGGTAGTGGTTTATAGAAGAAAATGGGGAAGAAAGAAAAAATACCTTAGGCTAGCGGTGGAAATGACAATATTTGCCAGATTTAGTGGTAGGTGTTCACAGTGACCTACAAGTCTAAAATTGTGATTTAAAATATCGATTATTTGAAATAAGTCAAGACAATTTTTCAACTTGTAGAAATACCACAGTTACATGTTTGTCAGTGAGTGAAGGACAAATAAATCAGGATGGGAAATGGAAGGAAAACACAGAGGATGGGCACAGAAGATAGAGGAAAAAAGTTAAATCAAATTGAAAGTAGGAAGTGTAGTTTAGGAATAAAACTGGATTTTCCTACAACTTTCACTCAAGTCTCCATTCTTCCCTCATTTCTTCCCTATCTCCTCCACAAGTTTCAGAGAGGTCAGAGCAAAGAAAGACCTATTTGTATTCAATTATTTTTTTAAAGGTTACTTGCAACACTTTTTGAGCAAGGAAATGCTAAATCTCAAAACTGAAAAACTAGCACATGACTTTTCTCATTGCTTAAGTAAAGCACCTACCCCTCCTTATAATTATATTTCAAATATAGTCTGAAGCAATGTTAGAAAACAAGTAATCTAGGAAGGTAATTTTAATAAGAAAGTTCTCTAGAGTAAAAGTCCCATGTAATTGTCTTTCAGATAATGTTATAATCTAATAAGTGTCTATTAATGTTTAGGAACAAATTTGGATTTAATGAACATGGCTATTTTTGGCTTTAGGGCAGCATATCATTTAACCATGAAACAGATTGATGTTTTACACAGGATCATTTTCTTGAGAAGTGTCCTTGAGTTAACCTCTTCCCGGAGATCCTACAAAGCATCTGATTGAAGTCTGTTTTCAACAGGCTTTGAAGAAGAAAATATTTGTTTCCACTGATATGTGCAATTGGAAATAAAATAAGTTTGACACTAAGTTAAATAAAAATAAGTACATTAATGAAACCAGTTTGCAAAACAATTCAATTGTTTTAAATGAGATGAAACTAAAAATTGGGTCTCATACTCTTTCCATGTATCTGATTTAGAAAATAGACCTTTTACTTCACTTTTCAAGAATTAAAATACAGTTGACCTTTGCACAATGCAGGGACTGGGGGCACCAATTCCCTGTAGTCAAAAATCCAGGTATAACTTTTGACTCTACAAAAACTTAATCTACTAATAGCCTTACCAATAACATAAATAACTGATTAACACATATTTTGCATACTATATGTGCTATATACTGTATTTTTACAATAAAGCAAGAAAAAAGAAAATAATAATAGAAAATATATTTACAGTAGTATACTGTATTTATTAGGAAAAAAAATCCTTCTATGGGTGGACCCAATTGAAGCCCATGTTATCCAAAAGTCACCTATACTCATAAAATCTCAACTTGTTATTATCGTTAGCAGTTAAAAATAAGCTTGAGACCCAGGATAGCCAGGGGAATTTTAAAAAAGAAAACCATAGCTGGGGGCATCACAATGCCAGATTTCAGGTTGTACTACAAAGCTGTGGTCATCAACACAGTGTGGTACTGGCACAAAAACAGACACATAGATCAATGGAACAGAATAGAGAATCCAGAAGTGGACCCTCAACTTTATGGTCAACTAATATTCAACAAAGCAGGAAAGACTATCCACTGGAAAAAGGACAGTCTCTACAATAAATGGTGCTGGGAAAATTGTACAGGCACGTGCAGAAGAATGAAACTAGACCACTCTCTTGCACCATACACAAAGATAAACTCAAAATGGATGAAAGATCTAAATGTGAGACAAGATTCCATCAAAATCCTAGAGGAGAACACAGGCAACACCCTTTTTGAACTCGGCCACAGTAACTTCTTGCAAGATACATCCACGAAGGCAAAAGAAACAAAAGCAAAAATGAACTATTGGGACTTCATCAAGATAAGAAGCTTTTGCACAGCAAAGGATACAGTCAACGAAACTCAAAGACAACCTACAGAATGGGAGAAGATATTTCTAAATGACATATCAGATAAAGGGCTAGTTTCCAAGATCTATAAAGAACTTCTTAAACTCAACACCAAAGAAACAAACAATCCAATCATGAAATGGGCAAAAGACATGAAGAGAAATCTCACAGAGGAAGACATAGACATGGCCAACACGCACATGAGGAAATGCTCCGCATCACTTGCCATCAGGGAAATACAAATCCAAACCACAATGAGATACCACCTCACACCAGTGAGAATGGGGAAAATTAACAAGGCAGGAAACCACAAATGTTGGAGAGGATGTGGAGAAAAGGGAACCCTCTTACACTGTTGGTGGGAATGTGAACTGGTGCAGCCACTCTGGAAAACTGTGTGGAGGTTCCACAAAGAGTTAAAAATAGACCTGCCCTACGACCCAGCAATTGCACTGCTGGGGATTTACCCCAATGATTCAGATACAATTAAATGCCGGGACACCTGCACCCCGATGTCTATAGCAGAATGTCCACAATAGCCAAACTGTGGAAGGAGCCTCGGTGTCCATCGGAAGATGAGTGGATAAAGAAGATGTGGTCTATGTATACAATGGAATATTCCTCAGCCATTAGAAACGATAAATACCCACCATTTGCTTCAACGTGGATGGAACTGGAGGGTATTATGCTGAGTGAAATAAGTCAATCGGAGAAGGACAAACATTATATGGTGTCATTCATTTGAGGAACATAAAAAATAGTGAAAGGGAATAAAGGGGAAAGGAGAAAAAATGAGTGGGAAATATCAGAAAGGGAGACAGAACATGAGAGAATCCTAACTCTGGGAAATGAACAAGGGTAGTGGAAGGGGAGGTGGGCGGAGGGGTGGGGGTGACTGGGAGACAGGCAATGAGGGGGGCACTTGATGGGATGAGCACTGGGTGTTATTCTATATGTTGGCAAATTGAACACCAATAAAAAATAAATTTATAAAAAAATTTTTTATAAAAATTTATAAAAATTTTTATAAAAAAAAATTTATAAAAAAATATTTAAAAAATAAAAATAAGCTTGAATGAACATAGCTATCATTTAAAAGGATATTCAAAAAAATCAACAACTGGTTTACAATATGTAATTTATGATTATAATCAAGATTTGATTTCTATGTTTCCGAAAAAAGTTCAAATCTGGAGGAGGTCCAGCTCCTTGCTCAACAGGGAGCCTGCTTCTCCCACTGCCTCTCCCTCCTGCTTGTGTGTTCCCTCTGACTCTGTCTCTCTCAAATAAATAAATAAATAAATAAATAAATACATAAATAAATAAATAAAATCTGAAATATAAAAGAAATCAGGAAAGGCAAGCATTCAGAATATATGAAGTACCTACTTCAGGGTTCCTGGGTAGCTCAGTCAGTTGAACATCTACATTTGGCTCAGGTCATGATCCCAGAGTCCGGGGATCGAGCCCCACATTGGGCTCCCTGCTCAGTGGGGAGTCTGCTTTGCCCTCTCCCTCTGCCATTGCCCATGCTTATGCGCTCTCTCTCTCACTCTCTCAGTCTCTTGCTCTCTCTCTCTCTCTCAAATAAATAAATAAATAACCCAGAGAGGTTTCTAGCCCCTTCCAGCATGAGAGGTTATAGAGAGAAAACAGCTATCGATAACTTTGGAAGTGAGCTATGACTAGAACTCAACCATTCCGCCATACTAATCTTGGACTTCCACTTCTTAGAACTGTGAGAAATAAACTTCTGTTGTATGTTAGAAACATATTCTATGGTATTTTTGTTATAGATTCCTGTGCTTAAACAACCATTTATGTAAATATAAGGTGCTTTTAGCTAGGTAAGGTTCATATTTAATTTCATTCATCTCATGCACTTTATTCATATCATTCATGAAATAGAGGTCTAGGATACAGACATACACTGATATATTCTAACTTCAGATTGAGAGAAATCATGCAATTAACAGAAGCCTTCATTATCTTCACTTTTAAGTAATTCCTACCTAGCACCATGTACGTCTTTGATACATTTGAATAGACACCAGCGATCCATTTTATTCATGCTTGTTTTGGGTGAGTGAGGGTAAGACCACAGACTTCATTAGGTGAATAATTCAAAAATGGTGACTTGGGAGGTTCTTAGATGCCAAGTAAATGCTTCTTAAATTATACAAAAAGCTGAAAACAATCAGGAAAAAAAATAGATAGATATCTCCCAATAAAATGTTGAAGATTTCAAAATCTATCAATCTCATTCCAATCAGCATGCTATTTAATTCTATTAAAGTATTTTTTCCAAAAAGAAACCGAGATTACTTTGAATGCTAATAAAGAAAAAACAGATATATCTCCAAAGTAGTATCATTTGTGACTTTGTCATACTTATTTTAATGTCAAGAATAAAAAAATCGACAGTGGCACTGGGTGGCTCAGTTATTTAAGCTTCTGACTCTTGATTTTGGCTCAGGTCAAGATCTCAGGGTCCTGGAATCAAGCCCAAGTTGGCCTTTATGCCCAGTGCTCCTCAGTTTGAGATTCTCTCTCCCTCTCCCCCTGCCCATCCCCTCAAATAAATAAATAAATTTTAAAAATTAAGAATCAACCAATAAACAGTCAAGTTAGCTCAAATGTTTCTAATACTTGTTGGATTTTTATTATCTACAGAGGACTTATGATTGGGCTAGATTAGTACTGCCTTATGCTGTTTTCTTTTTGACAATGTTGTGAATTGAAATCACCTAAGTACGTCAAGATTGAAAACCATGATGATATACTCTAGCGTAAGTTTGTGCTATAATTAAAGTTCCAAGGTTTGATTTAAAACAAACAAAATCACATTTTCTCCTATAAAAATCTAAAACATATCATAAAAACAAATAGCACTACAGCTGAGATTAGTTAAAAAGTTATTTCCATAGATAAGAACAATGAACTTTAAAGATCAAATGGGATGACCAGAATCATATCAAGCCATATTAATGAATTCAGGGGACTGAAGCAGAAAAATATCTCATTTCTTAACACTATTTCTCTGAAAACAATGCCAGTAACAAAGAAACTGTCTTAAAGTTTAGAATAGAGAAGTTACAAGAAATGAGGTAGTAATGTCCAATTCATTCTATTCCAATTCCTTCAGGCAGATAAGGAAAAATATACATCTATTCATGCTTTCTTTGAAGGCTTTCCAAAACCAAGAGGAACGGAGGGGGAAGCTAAATCTCATTATGAGCTAGATGACTATATCAGTTTCACTGAGGCTTAGTTATCATGACTGGTAAGTTCCATTCATCTCTTTCATATAAACATTTTGACTGTAAACCCCTGATATTCACATTGTAAAAAAAAATTCAATAAGTCTCCATTTCAAAAGCAGTTTTAACAAGGATTAAAGGAGAAAAATACGATACTGGAAACTTTTTAAAAATGTGTATCAGACAACGTCTAAAAATAATTCCTTTAGAACTTCCTGAAATAAAAAGGGTATCTATATTTTAGATAACGTTCTTGAGATTATGAAAGAAATGTACTGTCTTTTGTGATTCATAAAGTATTCCAATAAAGCTTTTCCGTATTTCATTCCTTGTAGTAGTGTATGAGGAGCAACCAGGCAGGGGAAAAAAAAAAAAAACACATGTTTTGAAATTATCTCATCTCAGTAGGATACACCTAGATAGGTCTCAAATTAAACACCTTCCTTAATGGCCCATTATGGAGTATCAGTGCCTAAAATACTCAAAGGGAGTCAGGGACCATTACTGCCAAAGGAGAGTTTCTAAGGTTGTAGCATATGATGCAATATTTCTGCTGTAACTTTAGCCTGACTGGAAGTTTATTTAAACACATCTTTATGGTTTTAAAATCAATAGCTACCACAGTAAGGTTTAGCATGACCCCAAGACACAGATTAAATATATGGGTACATCAATGCATTTTTATAGTTAGGTTTTAATAATTAGCACATATAGGTAGTGACCAACTTGTGAAACTGGTATTTTTATAGAAGTCTTTTTGAAAGATAGCTACTTGGATCCCAAAATGGAGTCTTTGTGGGGAAGGAAAAAAAAAAAAACTAAAGTAAATTTAATATTTATAATATAATGAATATAATTTAGTAGAAATCATCATCCTAACAACTATTCTTTAGGGATTCTTAGTAAGTGTTAACACACTGACAGCATTTCTACATGAATTATTTCTTTTTACTCTAATAATATAAAATAGCTAAACAACTATAAAATGGAGACATTGGCATTCCAACTTTTAGGGTAAAAAAGCCTGTTTTCCCATCAAGAATACCTCCTCAACATCTAGAGCTTTAATTGGTTTGCAAAATAGCAGACAGGGAATAAAAAGGAATCAGAATAAAACAATCTTTTTGTTCCATTCATCTTACTACAGTTCCCCCTATTACTGTAGAAACTGACATGTAATAGAATAAGGAAAAACTAAAAAGGATAAAATTAGGCCTGGGGATAAGTAAGTAAAGTTTATGTGGAAAGAAAAAAATCAAAAGAAAGAAAAAAGAACAGGTGATTTCTTTTTTCTAAAAGAACTCTCTATTTATTCATGAGAGACATAGAGAGGCAGAGACGTAGGCAGAGGGAGAAACAGCCTCCCTATTGGGAGCCCGATGGTGGACTCGGGCCCAGGACCCTAGGATCACAACTTGAGCCGAAGGTAGACACTCAACCACTGAGCCACCCAGGTGCCAAAGAATGCATGATGTCTAAGTCGGGTCCTTTTTAGATTCCCACAGTTAAAGAATTTTATAACAAAATGTATACTTATTTATTTATTTTTTAAAGATTTTATTTATGTATTCATGAGAGACAGAGAGAGAGAGAGAGAGAGAGAGAGAGAGAGGCAGAGACACAGGCAGAGGGAGAAGCAGGCTCCATGCAGGGAGCCTGATGAGGAACTTGATCCCAGGTCTTCAGGACCAAGCCCTGGACCGAAGGCAGCGCCAAACCGCTGAGCCACCCGGGCTGCCCCAAATATATATTTATTAACATACATATTTACTCATTCATATATATGAAATACATATTACATAAATATACAGATAACTACACATGATAGCATATACTTTTTATTACACCATTTATTCATATTTTTATCCAATAAATGCTGCAACTCAAAATTACTGTGATTTTAATAAGCTAGTACAAGAGAACATCTATGAATATATTAAGAGCTGTTATTAGTAAACTACTGTATCGCAGTGTACCTCTGTGTATCTGGTATATTTATCAATGGCAAAAATAAATGGCACCTCAAATTCAAGCACTTCTCATTTAAAAAAATTACACTGAATGACTCCTAAAGATATCTTTTTTTTTCTCCTAAAGATATCTAAAGAAATAAGATATTTTCTGATGCAGTAAAATAATAAAATTGATCAAATAATAGTGACATAATTAAGACAACTCTTGTTATTCTTTTTTATCATCGTTGCGCAAATAAAACTTTGTTATTACTAGGTAATTTTTGTCACAATTTTAAAAATGTATGCAATTCTTTATTTTGATTATATCACATCATTGAGCTTATCATTACTTATTAATTAGATCATTGAGAATTATAGAATTTGAGATCCTAGGTTTCTGAAATAAATGACTGTTCATTATCATAGCCAATATAATCCTAGAGGTATGTTAGGCACATTTTAATTTTATAATTATATAAAAATTGGTACATATATAAAAAATTGGTAAAAAGCAAACAAAAAGTTTTGGTTAACGGGAAGAAAAACATCTGAAAAGGAGAGCCTCATTAAGAAATGCAAAAGCAAATACAGAGCTAACCAAAAACAGTGGCCTACTTAGCATACCTAGACTCATCTATTCTGTATCCTCTGGGCTACTCTGTAGCCCAGTCACCCCCATGCCTTGTATCATCTGGCTGCTATATGCCCCATTACTGGGTGTCTGTACTTTTCAAAGTGTTCAAAAACTAAAAAATTCAATGAAATCATCTCCCTGACTTAAGATAGTATTTTATAGAACGACTTTTTTTTCTTTACATTTCCCATAAAAAAAAAAAAATTCCTATTAGGTAATAAGATATGTTATATAATTTTTCCCAAGCCATATTTAAATAAATTGAGGCCACGAAGCAACCCACTCTAAATAAAAATTTTACAGTGAAATGCATTAATGAATGAAAACTTGAAAAAGAGAAGTATAAAAGTGACTGTGCAAAATAATTTTAATAAAGTTCAGTGCTTAAGATAAAGGACTGTGAGACCTTTTTTCCCACAAAATTTTATTTTCTTAATTATTAAGACATCGAAAATGGCTGAATGGCCATTTACTTACTTAAAGATATCACTGTTTTGAACCCCACAAAAAGGCTTTTTTCCTCTTTGGTAAAAATATCTTCCAGTTATACAATTTAAAAATTACATTGATGTTCCAGTACATGAATCATTTCTTTGTTCAGTCCTTTCTCTGCAGAATGGTGATTTCCCAAGGACAATCAGAAGCACTTAGGTTCTAAAGTAACAAAAACTGGCAAACTGTACACAAAGATATATAGTGTCAGTTTCTAGCTTGTGTAGAAACTGTATAGCAGTGTAACTTTCTAGCCAAGTTTAACCCTGGGTTCTAGCTAGAAATAAAGTAGGGGAAAGAAGACTGGCTGATGGAAAATCCATCAAAAACAGTCAAGCTGGAAGAATTTTATATGTATGAGACCTGGGTTATTTTTAGCTGATATTTTATTTAACCAGTCTCATAATTTATTTCCTGGTGATAGTAAATAAAGAGCCAAAGTAGATAACACCCTATCATGAAAAATGTTAAAACATCTTTCGGTTAAAACCACTTCTAAATTTAACAATTGTATTTGTACATATTTTAAAGAATTAAAAAATTATGTCAGTGAGTATAATCAAAAATCTTTTAACTGTTTTAGAATCAGTACTTCTCTATCTTCTGGTTTTGCTTTTCCTAGTATGTCTATGATTACTGAAAGAGACATAGTTAAAAGTGACCTAAAGATTATTTTCACTTTGCATTTTGGACATTGATTTTTTACTGATTTAAAGAAATAAAGTGATCCCTAAAAATACGTCAGGACAATTGTATTCAGGAAGAAAACATAGTCTTGTTTTGATGAAGATTTCCACAATTTTTTTTTTTTAATGCTACGCATGAGGATGACAGAGTTTAAACAGAGTATAAATCCTTTACTTGTTATTTTCTAAAAATGTTTGGAAAAAGGAAAGACCATTACTTTTCTATGTGAAAACATACGATTATCTAATCAACTAAAATAGTGGCCTTCTGATAAGTGTCCTCCTTTCTCTTTCCTCTATATTTTTCAATCTTTAATAAAAAATGTATCTTCTAATATGTGAAATTCAAATAAAACATAGATAAATACAATTTATCTCAAACTTGTCCATGGTCTTTTATTAAAGTATCTAATTAGGGATGCCTGGATGGTTCAGCAGTTGAGTGTCTGCCTTTGGCTCAGGGCGTGATCCTGGAGACAGGGGATCGAGTCTCACATCTGGCTCCTTGCATGAAGCCTACTTCTCCCTTTACCTGTGTCTCTGCCTCTCTTTCTTTTATGAATAAATAAAATCTTTAAATTAAAAAAGTACGTAATTAATATATAAAGTCCCAATCATACCTAACACAAAGTTTTCCATAAACTAATTTTATTTAACCTTTCATTATCTTGTCATGAGTGTGTGTGTTTAATCCCAACAAACTGTATCAGTTTTGTTCACATGAAGAACATGTACATTTGTGGTGGGATTTCTTCGGTCTTTTAAAGTTGGATCTTTTAAACGGTTTTAAAGTACCAAGTTCAATCTTCCTTAACCTCCCTCATTACATTTACAGTGGCTGAGCAAACCAAGACTTACAGAGCAGCATTATTCATCAGTACATGATACTATTTACAGAGCGTCCCCATACCTTTATTTTGCCTCCTTCTTGTTATTCTTTTTTATATTCACTGTGCAAATAAAACTTTGTTATTACTGGTCATTTAGTCAAAATTTTTAAAAAGCATGCAGTACTTTAATTTGTTTAAATCACATCATTGAGCTTATCATTACTAATTAATTGGATCATTGACAACTATATAGTTTGAGACCCTAGGTATCTGAAATAAATGACTGTTCATTACCGCAGCCAATATAATACTAGAGGTGTGTTAGGCACATTTTAATTTTATAATTATGTAAAAATATCAATATTTACTATTATAAACTTCAGTAATTAAGGCAGTGCCTTTTAGATGAATTCATTATGATTTAAAATTAAGAATTCTGTATACCTCAAGGAACTAGAAAAACAACTTTGAAGCCAAAAGTTAATATATGGTAGAAATAACAAAGATCAGAGAAGAAAAAATGAAATAGAGACTTAAAAAGACTTTTAACTAAACTCACCGCAAAGAAAAGGCTCAAGTAAATAAAATCAAAAATGAAAACAGAGACATTATAACAGAGACCACAGAAATACGAAGGATGATAAAAGACCCCTGGGGTTAATTATATGCAAACAAATCTGAAAACTAAGAAGAAATGAATAAATTCCTAAAAATATACAATATTCCAACACTGAATCATGAAAAAAAAAGGAAATTTAGAACAGGCCAATCACTACTAAGGAGATAGAATCAATAATTTAAAAACTCAATACAGGGATCCCTGGGTGGTTCAGCGGTTTAGTGCCTGTCTTTCGCCTAGGGCATGATCCTGGAGTCCCAGGATCAAGTCCCACATCGGGCTCCCTGCATGGAGCTTGCTTCTCCCTCTGCCTCTCTCTCTCTCTCTCTGTCTCTCTCTCTGTGTCTCTCATGAATAAATAGATAAAATCTTAAAAAAAATTCATTACAAATCAAAGTGCACAAGCAGGTTTCACTCATCAATTACACCACACAAAAAAGAATGATACGAACACTTTTCAAAATCTTTCAAAAATTAGACAAAGAGGGAATACATGTAAACTCATTTTATGAGACCAACATCACCCTGATACCAAAACTAGACAGACACCACAAGAAAGGAAAACTACAGGCCAGTACCCTTGATAACCACAGATGCAAAAATTCTCAACAAAATATCAGGTAACTGAATTCAACAATACGTTAAAAGGATCATATGCCATGGTCAAGTGGGGTTTATCACAGGGATGAAAGATGGCTCAATACATGCACATCAATCAACATGATATACCACATTAATAAAATGATAACCATATGATCATCACATTAGATACAGAAAAAGCATTTGACAAAAACCAGCATCCATTTATGATGAAAACTCTCAATAGAGTGAGAATAAAGGGAATATATACCAATATAATAAAGGCTGTATATGGCAAGGCTACAGTTAACATCATACTCCATGGTGAAAGGCTCAAAGTTTTTCTCCTAAGATCAGGAACAAGACAAACATTTCCACTCTCACTACTTTTATCCAACATAGTATTGGAAGCAGTAGCCAGAGCAATTAGGCAAGAAAAATATAGATAGATGATAGATAGATATAGATATAGATATAGATATAGATAGATAGATAGACAGATATATGCCATCCGAATTGGAAAGGAAGAAGTAAAATTGTCACTATTTGCAAATGCTATGATACGACATATAGAAAACTCTAAACACTCCACCAAAAAAACTGTTAAAATAAATGTATTCAGTAAAATTATAAAAAACAAAATTGATATGCAAAAATACACTGCATTACTATACATTAACTATGAACTATCAAAAAGAGAAAATAGGAAAGAAACCTAATTTACAATGTTGTGGAAAGAAAAAAAAAAAAAAACCTAAGGATAAATTTAACTAAGGAGGTAAAAGACCTGTACACTGAAAGCTAGAAGACAGCGATGAAAGAAACTGGAGAAGACACAGATAAATGTAAAGATATTTGTGCTCATGTACTGGGAAAATCAATTTTGTTAAAATGTCCATACTACCCAAAGCAATCCACAGATTCAGTGCAATTTCTAGAAACACCCCAATGGTATTTTTTCACAGAACTAGAACACACAATCCTGAAACTTGTATGGAACCATCAAAGATGCCAAATAGCCTAAGCAATCTTGAGAAAGAAGACCAAGGCTGAAGTCTTCACCTTCCCTGATTTCAAACTATATTTCAAAGCTATAATACTCAAAATAGTACAGTCAAAGGAATAGTGCAGACAGCCTAAAATTAAGCCCATGCATATACAGCCCATTAATTTTTGACAAAGGAATCAAAAATACACAATGGAAAAAGAACAGTCTCTTTAATAAGTGGTGCTGGGAAAACAGATTCAACATGCAAAAGAATGAAACTGGACTATATCTCATGACATACACAAAAGTTAACTCAAAATGGTTTAGAGACCTGAACACAGAAACTGTAACCATAAAAATCCTGAAAAAAAACCAATGGTGGCATCAGTCTCCATGACGATGATTTTTTTGAGATTTAACACCAAAAGCAAAAATAAACAAGCAGGACTGACATCAAACTAAAAACCTTCTACAAAACAAAAACTATCAGGGAAATGAAAAGGCAACCTGCTGAATGGGAGAACTTATTTACAGATCATATATCTGATAAGAAGTTAGTATCCAAAATATGATGGATTCATACAACTCAGTAGCAAAATACCCAAATAATCTAATTTAAAAAGTGGTAGAAACTCTGAAAAGACATTTTTTTCTACAGGAGACATACAGTTGGTCAACAAGTATACGAAACGATGTATGACATCAATAATCATCAGGGAAATGCAAAGCAAAACCAGAATGAAATAGCACCTCACACCTGTCAGAATGCCGATTACCAAAAAGACAAGAAATAAGTGTTGGTGAGGATGTGGAAAAAAGGGAATTTTTGTGCACTACTGGTGGGAAAGTAAATAGGTACCATTAGGGAAAACAGTATGGAAGTTCCTAAAAAATTTAAAAATAGAACAACCATATGAACGATCAATTCCTCTTCTGGGCATTCATTCAGAATTAAAACACTACCTCAAAAATATATATGCACCCCATCGTTCACTGCAGTATTTATAATATTCAAGGTATGGAAAAAACTTAAATATCCACTGATAGATGAATGGATAAAGAAAATATAACACGTGTGTGTGTGTGTGTGTGTGTGTGTGTAATGGGATATGATTCAGCCATAAAAAAGAATAAATTTGTTGTTATTTGCAACAACATGGATAAAACTTGAGAGTGTTATGCTAAGTAAAATGAGTCAGAGAAAGACAAATGCTGTATGATCTCACTTACATATGGAGTTTTTAAAAAATCAAAGACAGTAAATAAATCAGTTGTTGCCAGAAGTAGGGGGAAGGAGGTAGGTAAAACAAGTGAAGCAAATCAAAACGTAAAAAATTTCAGTTATAAAATAAACAAGTTGCGGATGTAATATACAGCACGGCTACTCCAATTAATGATACCACATTGTATATTTCATCACAAGAAAAAAAATTCTGTAACTATATATGGTAACGAATATTAACCGGACTCACTGTGGTGATCATTTCACAATATATGCAAATATCAAATCATTATGTTGTGCACCTAAAACTGACACATCAATGTATGTCAATATACTTCAATAAAAAAAAAAAAATCTGCATCTTTGGAATGTAACAATTTAAAAAAAGGAATGGGGCACCTAGCTGGCTCAGTTGGATTCCCAATTTTTAAATTCAGATACGAAAGCATATAGCTGAGGCCAAAAAGAAATGTGATTGGCAGTCTGGAGAACATCAGTGTTGCCAGCGATTAAAACAGTTAATGTAATGGAAAAGTTTCTTTGAATTCTAAGGAGCATTAAAAAAATACATTTCAGACACCATTAAACCAAAAACATCCATTAGCTACTCTCAGACATGACCCCACTATGTTTCCTTTTTTTTTTTCTTTCTCTTTGCTTTGTTGACTCACAGTGTTCAGCCAAGAAATCAAAGGTTCACTAACACTATTACCAGAATCACCCTGTTATCAATGCAGATGCTTTTACACAAACACATATCTCAAAGCAAGCCTGTGTATTTTAAAATTAAACAGAAGATACACAATTGTCTAAAAAGAAATGCAGAATTAATCCTTGTAGCACAGAGTTCATCTTAGATACGCATAAAAATTACTCTGACATAGATCAACTTTTTATTGGCTTTGGGAGATTCTGTTCCAAATGAAGTGATTATTATTTTATGTTCTATTCTTCAAGCAAATTTATAAGGAAATAAAAATGAAACATGTGACTCTTGAGGTATTTTATGGAGAAATTAACTAAAATAGTTTAATATATATAAAAAGTACAGAGTCCATATTTGGGTAATTAGAACTTCAGGAAAACTGATAAAATCATCCACTTTAAGTCTTTTTTAAAGGAGAAATGTCATGCATTAAACATCAAAACTTCATTAATTTTTTCATGAATCTCTAGTAAAAATATATTTTATGCCAAAGTAATTAAAGCTGCTTAAAATAATAAGGATAAGGAAGGATCATAATACTATGGTAGGGGGATTCACAGACTCCAAACCCAAAATATTCTCTAAGACATATTTTCAATTATACTCAGCCTCTCAAATCCTCAAGCCACGAAAGGAGGAGATAATATTATATATCCTACTTCCTTAAAGTCCCTGTATCCTTTCCCTACAGACATTTCTTCCTACTGGGATACACTGTCAAATGTCCTAAACTGAAGAAGGTAAAGTTGGGAAGTAACTTCCTGTTTACAGGGAACTGAAGGGTTTAGTTCAAATTCTTGATTCCACACATTGTTGTACCCAGCATTTCGGGCCAGAGAATTTGTTGCTTCGAGAAACACCAACAGCATTACAATTTTTATGTGAATTTTTCCTTTTTTAAATGAAGTATCATTAAAAAAAATGCTGGCCGTGAATAGTCTAACGTAATAATGGGAAATCCCATTAATTTCTTTGATGCTTTTTTTTTTGTGGTTTTATGTCATTTGTATGGAGGCCCAAACTATAGTTGAAATTAGACATATTAAACAAAAGTTACTGAAAAGGTACAAAATATAGATGTTTAAAAATTATGTATCAGACATATTTGTGTCCAAAAAATGCTTTTTCAAATCACATAGAGTATTATTTGGCGCAGTATATTTTTCATTTATTTCTGTGTATTTCTTAAGTGTTTTCCCATGAAGTAAATTCAAGTTCTTTGTTTAAGTGGGACAGAGGAGCGGAGCGTACCAATAATAATCACTCTCAAAAACTACTGATATGCAAGAATATCTATTGAATAATCGACGATGATAACAAAGTATAGAAAGAATACTTAATTTAGAAAGGAATTAGCCATAAGATAGAATAGTATGGCTACTGTGCAACAGATAATTTGACTTATAAATACAATGATAAATATGAGGCATCTTAAGAACCAAACTAAGCACAGCCCAAAAAAGGGTCCAAAAGCCAATATTGATTGTAACACTGCTAATCCACCCAGATTTTTTGAGAAGCTGCTTTATCCTTCTTTTTTTTAAGAGGGTAGGATTGTTTTTTAAGATTTATTCATTTACTGCAAAGAGAGAGAGTGAGCGTGTGGAAGAGAGAGGGGGGCAGAGGGAGAAAGAAAAGATCTCAAGCAGACTCCTTCCTGAGCACGGAGCCCCACGTGGTTGCTCATCTCACAACTCGGGACCCAGTATCATGACCTGAGCCTAAACCAAGAGTCAAGAGTCAGATGCTCAACCAATTAAGCTACCCAGGTACCCCAAGCTGCTTTATCTTGTAACAGTAACGTCTATTTTTTTTTTTTTACTGAAATGCTTGTGTCATAGCATGAAGCTCCTGAAATTAAATGTCACCACTATTTTTTCATCAGCATATGATCTATAGATTTGCTTCACAATGAATACAAGGATGTCTATAGATTTCAACACTAAATGCACATAGTCTATGAATCTCCTCAATAGAATTTAGAAGTTGCATTTATCCCGGATTTAATATTCTTGAATTGAAGTTTAAATCCTTGAAATATTATCAAAGCTCCTGAGGAATCTCTACAGTCGTAGCATTTAACACAAGATCTTGGCAGGTATTTTGACAAAACAAAGAAAATGTAAGATATATTTTATGAATATTAATCAAGACCTACTCTTGGTAGTCATAATTCATCACTGTTTCAAAAAATCAGAGTGGCTTTGCTAACATTTCCCAAATCCACCTTTCAAATACACTTTTAGAGAAAATATCTTGCCATTAGCACTAACTGTTGCTTATATACTTCAAGAAAGATGTAGTACCACGGGGGCTAAGCACGACTGAGAGAAAAGAAACTATAAATCTTTGTCACTTTCAGAAATAGGCTCTGAATTCAACCAGAATGAAGTATTTTCGATCTTTCTCAGCTAGAGTAATGGTAATTTTGTCAATAGCATTCCAAATTGTTTCATCCTCTTCACGTTCTAATAAAATATGTGTAAGATTTCATGATTGAAACAAATGCCATTGCTTTTTACACAGAGAATTAAGGAACACTATGACATGCGGCATGTAATAAATACTATGGAACAAATAGTGATATGCAAGGACCTTCAGACAATGCCCTAGCTTGTGAAAGCTCCGTTCAAAATGTTCAATTAGAGCACAGTGAGAAGACATGTATTTTGCATTTTCCCTCCACATTCCAAAATAGTTTGCTAGATTAGTCTAAAATAGTTTAATTGATTGTTAAGAGGTGAACACATTCCTAGGTGAGAGATTAATCATTTTAAATTAAAAACGTAACTTTATGCAATTGGGCAATAGTGATTTAATGAGAGTTGGACAGTAATTTATATTAATTTAACCAGCAAACAAATCTTGTAGGAGAAAATGATTTATCTTTGGAAGAGATACAATACATTTGGATAAGCAGGTGAAATACAATAGCACTAAAGTGAAATGCATTTATGCTTTCAATACTAAAAAGGTAATTCCTTAGAACTTAAGCTTTGAGATTGGAGTTCTTTTCCTTGAATAAAGTTTATCATGGTGCTGATGAAATTAACATATTCATTCTTGTTTAGGGGGAAAAATTTATGAAAAGGAACACAACAAGGACATTCTCATTGTGGGGGTTTTACTCTGCTATTTGAAGTTGTTCTCATTGTTCCTTCTTGTCAGACAGATGAATATTTTAATAGTTCCCCCTCAAAAAAAAAAAAATCAACATTTCAAGGCAACAATGGTGTTGCTTTGGTTCAATGAATTTTGCAACTACTAACGGTCTATAAAATCCTTGTATTAAATAACGTAAATAAAGAAATTATCTCAATGTCCTAAAAGAGTTCTTATCTTAAACTCGGTGAAATTAGTCTACACATACTTAACTTGAGAACCTCATCTGGTAGGGAGGCAGAAGAAAGCCTCCCACACAAAAGACTCAAATTGAGTTTGCTAACCAAACTGGAATAAAAATTTTAAAAAGATTCAAATTGGATTTTTTTTTTCACTGTCATTCACAAAAGGTGACAGGACCTTTTTCACATTCTTTCATTTTCCTCATTTAGAAGTCATTCATACAACACACACGTACCTAAATGCCACAATTACATTTGGAGTATTTCTATGTTCTTTCACACACATTGTCGACATTCTTATCGTATATCATAACTTCCTCTTGTAAAATATTCTAACTGATGGCTATATGGTAAAAGTAGAGACTTGGACATGAGCTCCTTGATCATCTCTATTGTCCATCCATTTGTTAAGCTCTTCCGTTCAGAAAATAGACCCTACTTCAGTAATATGCATGGATTTTTCACTGCAAAGGCTTTCCTCATTCCTCAAAATGCCTATTCAAAATTCTATCACGGGGTCAGGAATACTTTATTCCTCTCATTTGTTCACATGTGTATATCTCCTTCTGGACAACAAGGCTCCAAAGGACAAGGTCATGTTTTATTCATTTTTATGATCCCATCAACTAGCACAAGGCTTCACATCTAATAGGTCAATAAATATCTGCCTCACTAAATCGTAACAAAACAAGCTCATGATTAATGTTCCAGATAACAGAGAAATTAGAGTTGGTTAAGGTCAAAGAGAAAATGCCTGAAAATCATTTTTCTTAAATAAAACTAGTTAATAATAAGGGTTAATATGTATAAGCTCTTAACGTGTTTTACGCCCTGCTGGAAACACGATATATGTTCTGGGGTTGTCTTTGTTGTGCTTGTTTTCCTTCATCTATTTTTTGTGCAGCCTGGAATTATACCATTTTACAAATGGAAAAGCAGAGCCACAAAAACTTCCAGAAACTTATGCAAATACATGTCATCAAACAGATAAAGTTTAGAGCCAGAATTCAGTCCCGGCAGTCTCAATCTAGAAACTGCTGTGAATGTATACTCTCTGCCTCCCATGAAAAAAGAAGGAAAAGCTCACTCAGTGACCAGAACCCTGCCTTGTTGACTTTGCTCTGGGCACTGTACAAAGCACTCAGGCTACAAAGATGAATGAAACCGAGGCCTTTAAAAAACAAAATCCCTGGTCTCTATCACTCTCAGAAATATATGAAAGTTTGTCATGCTTTAAAAGAATAAAAAATGAGGGATCCCTGGGTGGCGCAGTGGTTTAGCGCCTGCCTTTGGCCCAGGGCGCGATCTTGGAGACTCAGGATCGAATCCCACGTCGGGCTCCCGGTGCATGGAGCCTGCTTCTCCCTCTGCCTGTGTCTCTGCCTCTCTCTCTCTCTCTCTCTCTGTGTGACTATCATAAATAAATAAAAATTAAAAAATAAATAAAAAATAAATAAAAAAAAAATAAAAGAATAAAAAATGAAAAAGACACACACATCCTCTAACATATGAATAGGTATTTTTTTCCTTTCACTGTCAAAATTCTCACCTTAGCAACTAATAAATGTTGGCTCCACTACCTTACAGCCACTTCAATCTCTAATTAATTTCAGTCAAGGTCCTGTCTCCTTCACTCACTGAAAACTGTCTTAAAAAATCGCCTACTGGCCTTACTGTAATTGTCAAGTCCAATGGCCTCTAAATCGTTTTCAATCAACTTAAGTCCTTTGTAGCCCTGATGACCTTTATACTCAATCAGATTCCTTGGCTCCTAAAATACAATTGGATGCAAGGAATATAATGACATAAAATCAACAAATAAAGAAAACTAGGTATAACAGAGCCCAGTATCTCAATGTACAAATGGGAAAATTATGGCCTAACGAAGGTAAATAAGTCCTCTCAATAAGTCGTATCTTGAGTAAGCCATGGTTAAAATTTAGAGAGATCTCTCCAAAATCTATCAGTACTTACTTACCTTAATATAGAATTTTTTTCTACTTCTACCAAATCTTACATCTCAGGCTTTAATGTCTGTAGTCAGCAAAGTGGGCCACAGTGATTCTTGCCTGCAGGTGTTCACAAACTTGTGTAATGCAGTCTCCCTGAGGCTGGAGTGGATTATTCAATCATTTCTAACGAAAAATATATGATAGGATGTCACTTCCAAGATTATATGACAAAAAGATTGTGGCTTCCGACTTAGACACTACTTTGTAAAGCTCACTTTGGAGGAGTTCAGTTGCCAGGTCATGATGCTGCCCTGTAGAGGGGCCAACATAAGTGAACCTAAAAA